>NC_086320.1:42504139-42846639 GCF_036172605.1 Pelobates fuscus
ATACACCCACTCACACTGTAACTGTATGCTGTATTACTATAGCGCTCTGTGATACACTTATCCCCACTGTAACGGTATGTTGTATTAGTACAGAGCTCTGTGATACACTCCTTCAGACTGTAACTCTATGCTGTATTACTATAGAGCTCTGTGATACACTCATTCCCACTGTAACTGTATGCTGTATTACTATAGAGCTCTGTGATACACCCATTCACACTGTAACTGTATGTTGTATTACTCTAAAGCTCTGTGATACACTCATTCACACTGTAACTGTATGTTGTATTACTATAGAGCTCTGTGATAAACTCATTCACAATGTAAATGTATACTGTAAGTTACTATAGAGCTCTGTGATACATCCATTCACACTGTAACGGTATACTGTAAGTTACTATATAACTCTGTGATGCACCCATTCACACTGTAACTGTATTACTATAGAGCTCTGTGATACACTTATTTACACTGTAACTGTATGTTGTATTCCTATAGAACTCTATGATACACTCATTCACACTGTAACTGTATGTTGTATTCCTATAGAACTCTATGATACACTCATTCACACTGTAACAGTATGCTGTATTACTATAGAGCTCTGTGATACACTCATTCACACTGTAACTGTATGTTGTATTACTATAGAGCTCAGTGATACACTCATTCACACTGTAACTGTATGCTGTATTACTATAGAGCTCTGTGATACACTCATTCATACTGTAACTGTATGCCGTATTACTATAGAACTCTTTGATACACTCATTCACACTGTAACTGTATGTTGTATTACTATAGAGCTCTTTGATACACTCATTCACACTGTAACTGTATGCTGTATTACTATAGAGCTCTCTGATACACCCATTCACACTGTAACTGTATACTGTATTAATATAGAGCTCTGTGATACATTATTTCACACTGTAACTGTATTCTGTATTACTATAGAGCTCTGTGATACACCCATTCACACTGTAACTGAATGCTGTATTACTATAGAGCTCTGTGATATACACATTCACACTGTAACTGTATGCTGTATTACTATAGAGCTCTGTGATACACTCATTCACATTGTAACTGTATGTTGTATTACTATAGAGCTCTGTGATACACTCATTCACACTGTAATGGTATGTTGTATTCCTATAGCGCTCTGTGATACACTCATTCACACTGTAACTGTATGTTGTATTACTATAGAGCTCTGCGATACACTCATTCACACTGTAACTGTATGTTGTATTACTATAGAGCTCTGTGATACACTCATTCACACTGTAACGGTATGTTGTATTCCTATAGCGCTCTGTGATACACTCATTCACACTGTAACTGTATGCTGTATTACTATAGAGCTCTGTGATACACTATTTCACACTGTAACTGTATGCTGTATTACTATAGAGCTCTGTGATACACCCATTCACACTGTAACTGTATACTGTATTAA
This sequence comes from Pelobates fuscus, assembly GCF_036172605.1. Lineage (NCBI taxonomy): Eukaryota > Metazoa > Chordata > Amphibia > Anura > Pelobatidae > Pelobates > Pelobates fuscus. The sequence goes on from NC_086320.1 coordinate 42,505,602, forward strand.
TATAGAGCTCTGTGATACACTATTTCACACTGTAACTGTATTCTGTATTACTATTGAGCTCTGTGATACACCCATTCACACTGTAACTGTATGATGTATTACTATAGAGCTCTGTGATACACTATTTCACACTGTAACTGTATTCTGTATTACTATAGAGCTCTGTGATACACCCATTCACACTGTAACTGTATGCTGTATTACTATAGAGCTCTGTGATACACTATTTCACACTGTAACTGTATGCTGTATTACTATAGAGCTCTGTGATACACCCATTCACACTGTAACTGTATACTGTATTAATATAGAGCTCTGTGATGCACTATTTCACACTGTAACTGTATTCTGTATTACTATAGAGCTCTGTGATACACCCATTCACACTGTAACTGAATGCTGTATTACTATAGAGCTCTGTGATATACACATTCACACTGTAACTGTATGCTGTATTACTATAGAGCTCTGTGATACACTCATTCACATTGTAACGGTATGTTGTATTACTATAGAGCTCTGCGATACACTCATTCACACTGTAACTGTATGTTGTATTACTATAGAGCTCTGTGATACACTCGCTCACACTGTAACGGTATGTTGTATTCCTATAGCGCTCTGTGATACACTCATTCACACTGTAACTGTATGCTGTATTACTATAGAGCTCTGTGATACACTATTTCACACTGTAACTGTATGCTGTATTACTATAGAGCTCTGTGATACACCCATTCACACTGTAACTGAATGCTGTATTAATATAGAGCTCTGTGATACACTATTTCACACTGTAACTGTATGCTGTATTACTATAGAGCTCTGTGATACACTCATTCACATTGTAACTGTATGTTGTATTACTATAGAGCTCTGTGATACACTCATTCACACTGTAATGGTATGTTGTATTCCTATAGCGCTCTGTGATACACTCATTCACACTGTAACTGTATGTTGTATTACTATAGAGCTCTGCGATACACTCATTCACACTGTAACTGTATGTTGTATTACTATAGAGCTCTGTGATACACTCATTCACACTGTAACGGTATGTTGTATTCCTATAGCGCTCTGTGATACACTCATTCACACTGTAACTGTATGCTGTATTACTATAGAGCTCTGTGATACACTATTTCACACTGTAACTGTATGCTGTATTACTATAGAGCTCTGTGATACACCCATTCACACTGTAACTGTATACTGTATTAATATAGTGCTCTGTGATACACTATTTCACACTGTAACTGTATTCTGTATTACTATTGAGCTCTGTGATACACCCATTCACACTGTAACTGTATGATGTATTACTATAGAGCTCTGTGATACACTATTTCACACTGTAACTGTATTCTGTATTACTATAGAGCTCTGTGATACACCCATTCACACTGTAACTGTATGCTGTATTACTATAGAGCTCTGTGATACACTATTTCACACTGTAACTGTATGCTGTATTACTATAGAGCTCTGTGATACACCCATTCACACTGTAACTGTATACTGTATTAATATAGAGCTCTGTGATGCACTATTTCACACTGTAACTGTATTCTGTATTACTATAGAGCTCTGTGATACACCCATTCACACTGTAACTGAATGCTGTATTACTATAGAGCTCTGTGATATACACATTCACACTGTAACTCTATGCTGTATTACTATAGAGCTCTGTGATACACTCATTCACATTGTAACGGTATGTTGTATTACTATAGAGCTCTGCGATACACTCATTCACACTGTAACTGTATGTTGTATTACTATAGAGCTCTGTGATACACTCGCTCACACTGTAACGGTATGTTGTATTCCTATAGCGCTCTGTGATACACTCATTCACACTGTAACTGTATGCTGTATTACTATAGAGCTCTGTGATACACTATTTCACACTGTAACTGTATGCTGTATTACTATAGAGCTCTGTGATACACCCATTCACACTGTAACTGTATACTGTATTAATATAGAGCTCTGTGATACACTATTTCACACTGTAACTGTATTCTGTATTACTATAGAGCTCTGTGATACACCCATTCACACTGTAACTGTATGATGTATTACTATAGAGCTCTGTGATACACTTTTTCACACTGTAACTGTAGTCTTTATTGTAGAGCTCTGTTATACACTCATTGTTAGCACTCTCACATATTTTCATTATTATCTGTTTCCTACCTTATGTTGTTTATTTTATCCACATATTATTATTTTGCATTATGTAATTAAACATGCTCATTTTCAAATAAGAATAAGTATCACATGCAGAGAATGCTCTCCACATCATTATGTAGATTTCAGTTATTATTAGGGTTTCTTCACTTAAAGGACAACCGTCATCAAATTTTTACTTCTTGTTTTTTAAATGTTTGAAATTTAGTGAAACTTAAAGGGTCACTATAGATTTAAGAACACAAATGTTATAGTATTCTTCATGTATTCCTAATGTTATAGTTTTCTGAGTCCCTAGTTAGTTTTAGCTTCCCTCCTTCATTGTAAAAATAAAAGCTACTTTTGCCGCCAGGTAGATATGTTTGTTGTAGTAAGTACAGTGTTCCTTTAATGATATTTTAATAGATGTATTTTATTTTTTTAAAGACTTCTGTTTCACTAAATGTATTGAAATTTTAAGAAATGAGAAGTAAAAATGTTGTGACAGTTGTCCTTTAACACCATCCAAATTTAAAAAAATAGGCAACAAAAAACGTTGTAAGAGCCGAGCTAAGGAATTTTTTTCAAATCAATTTCAGATATCCAGTAACTTCAATTCGGTGTTTAACAAATAAACTCCATTTTCATTTGTTACTTGACTCCAGGGAATGAAAAAAAAACTATCCCATAAAATTAAACAATTAAACATACAGAAAAACATCTCTTAATATTACTTGATAATGTTTAAAATGTTACTGTTTCTGAATTGTTGCATTAAATCTCGACATATCCCTGTTGCGTCCACAGGGGTCACTATTTATCCACGGAGAAATAGCAGATACTGTTAAAGAAAATGTATTGGAGTTTAATACAAAGCAGGAATTCAGTGGCCTATCTATAAAATATGTAACAGGAACAGTTCATATGTAGGAGATTAATTACTTTGTATAGTATAAGACTAAAAGCCTGTTTTATAGTTAAATCTTTTATATTTTATATGGTATAAGTGGGTATGTGTTGGCGGATGCTACAGTATAATGCAGAATCGAAGAAATGGAGAAGGAAGAGAATATTAGATTTTAACCATACCATTTCTCTATTATACTTGATTGCAGTAAATTTACGATAAACCTCAGAGGAAAGGGGTGTATCGGGAAACTGGACTTGAGAGGATGAGAGCAAAGCCATACCACACATCTCTTCAAATTAATCTGTTCATAAAACACCCTCCAGATATCTCTTATGATAGAAACATTTGAATCAAATAACAGACCTTAAGCTACTGTAGTTCCCAATGAAACCATCAATAAAAAGAATAAGTAAAAAAGAAAAAGTGAAATTCTACAGCTTATAAGTACCAACATTTATCTTTCTTTTTATTGTAGATAGACAGGTGGAGAGAAAGACAGACAGACGTGTGTGAAAACGTGTGTGTGTGTGTCTGTCAGTGAGTGAGTGTATGTGTGTGTGTGTGTCTGTCAGTGAGTGAGTGTATGTCTGTCAGTAGGTGTGTGTGTGTGAGTGTGTCTGTCAGTGAGTGTGTGTGTGTGTGTCTGTCTATCAGTGAGTGAGTGTGTGTGTCTGTCAGTGAGTGAGTGTGTCTGTCAGTGAGTGAGTGTATGTCTGTCAGTAGGTGTGTGTGAGTGTGTCTGTCAGTGAGTGTGTGTGTGTGTCTGTCTATCAGTGAGTGAGTGTATGTGTCTGTCAGTGAGTGAGTGAGTGTATGTGTGTGTGTGTCTGTCAGTGAGTGAGTGTATGTCTGTCAGTAGGTGTGTGTGAGTGTGTCTGTCAGTGAGTGTGTGTGTGTTTGTCTATCAGTGAGTGAGTGTATGTGTCTTTCAGTGAGTGAGTGAGTGTGTGTGTGTGTGTTGTGAGAGAAATAGAATTCTCTGTACTCCCACATTAAAAGAGCACTATAGGATTTTAAAAACAAACAGGCATTCCTAACACTATACTTTTCTGTTACCTGCCTAGATACCCCCTACCCATGGCACATTCAGCAGAGGTGAAATTCTACTTGCCACAGCTGAATATTCACTTGCCAATGGGTAGTGAGTTAGTGGAAATTCTGATTTATATTACAAGCTTGAAAAAAGATGGAAACTACACCTAGACCACGGCATTGAGTTGAAGTGGTCTGGGTGCCATAAGTGTCCCTTTAATTAGATATGGTCTGACCTTTATCTAAGCCCTATTAACTAATAGAGAATTGAATAAAGGCCATAAAGTCTGATGCTACATCATGCCATCATCACACTCTGGTTATGGAATGTTCTGCTCATTAGGCTTTTGCAGACTAATGAAGACCTTTAGATCTTTAAAGACTGCTTTCTTATGACAAAGTATTAGGTTATTGTTCCTATTATTATACATAATAATTATTATTATTACATCAGCAGAGTTCTTCATGTCTTTATTGAACACATTGATCCAGCATTCATTGTCTTTGTTCGACAGTTTGAATCTGTAGTAAATTTCAGCTCTATAAGGAGGACAAAAGAATCCGATGTTACAATTAATGATTCACGTGTGTCTGAGGAACCTTTACCTATTGAAGTAAATCATGCAACCAAAGTGGGTACATGGGATGTGGATTTGCACTATCTGTAGCTCACAGATAGGGGGGGTGCTGTACAAGGAAGCTTCAGGAGCTGCGGATATTGCAAAACTACAATAAATGAAACCTAAAAAGAACATCTCTCAAAATAACCCAATAATCTAAAATGCTGACTAAGAAAAAAAAGTGTTACTCACAAACATGCAAAACACACACACACACGCACACACACACAAGCAAACAAACAGAATAATCAGCCTCATTGGAGAAGGACTCTAATTTCAGCCTGGGTTCTAATGTCTATGATTAATTTTGACTAAGTGAGAGGTGCTGGTTGCCTGCCGCCCTGTAAAGTATTAAACTAATGAAATAGAGAGCTACCACAGTTGAAACACGGGGTCAGCACGCAGCCACGCTGGATATATATATATGCAGACATGAAAAGCGAGACGAGACTTGAAAAATATATATGTGTCTAAAGTAATTATGTAATGTGCTCACTGGCTCGATCGATATTAGAAATCAATGAAAGCTCCTGTTTTTCAGTAGAAATCGAAAGACAGAGGAAGGAACCGCTACGAAGGACCATGAGATTTTATTTCCAAGCCAAAATGACTTATAGAGTTCAGTGAAACATGTTCTCCTAGCCTCCAGGGCTAGGGCCCCATGTCTACCAAAAGAAAGGAAAATTACCTACATTTAACAAGAACATTTCTTCACACGATAACAGCTCCATCTTTTCAATGGTGGCTCTGAGTCTATTACTAATGAAAGTGTGCGACAACTCAGAGACCCTATTTAAAAGAGCGCCCCAGGCACTAACATTGCAAACTGAGAAATCTCTACGTTAAAGGGTTACTTCCGCCTTTCTGACCATTTCTGTTTTTAGAAGTGGTCATGGAGCGAGGAATCTGTATGTGCAGTGTTTCGGCTTAAATTGCTGTCTATACAGAATAATCAGCACATTTGTGCTGGGGCAAGTTGCACCCCCTCGTCACACGTGACTTAGGCAGCCTGGATCTCTGCTCCGGCTGCCCAATGTTATTTCTGTGCTAAAATTACATCTGTCAGCGCACCGACTGTGCACTGGTGACAGACGTTGTCAGCTTAACTAGTGGCGCGGTGTGACGAGCAGCAAGGAGGACCTTGTCCATCGCTGGATTTAAGGTACGTTTATTCTACTTTTACATGTTTTGTAATGGAAAAAAAAGGGGCATGGAAAACAACATAGTGTACAATAGGGCATTATAAATTGTAAAATGTTATAGTGCAATAGGGTTCGAGTAACTCTTTCATTTTTAATTCGGTATCATTTTGGTAGTTTTAGTTTATTGTTTGTTTCTTAAAAATAGATTCATATGCTAACATCTAACGAAATCTCCAGTATTCCCCCTTTGGTAGTGCACCTGCCATAGTGTATATCTTTATCAGCTCTTCACTAAATGCCTGAATAGCCTGAATGGACTACCTCATATTTTGACGGAGTTACCATGACCATGTTGCCACAATAACTTAATTCATGAATAAAATGTGAGTGAAGGAACACATTTATGAATTGTCTTTAATCACCTCCCACTAATTCAACTGATTGTTTTCTTATTTTATGAATGAAGTTAATTGTGTCCAATTCTTCCATTATTACTTTATTCATGAAAAAAAAAAAAAAAGAAGTCACACATAAGAAAATAAAAGCCTCACCTTTGCATCTGTTCTTTTATTCTAACAGCTTCATTAATCATTTTCAGTGAATTAATTTAATTATGTTTTGCTAAGCTGCAGGCTGTACAGATTTCGAATGAAATTTGATAGATGAACTATAGATACAATATAAACAACAAAACACTATGGGTGGACCAAGTTTGACTAAATAAGCTAAACTCCTCGTCCTGGGCTAACTCACTGCAAACATTTCAAAACCTGGGGACTTCGATGGTGACTGTTTTTATTATTATTTGTTTGTCAGCTAGCTATTATTTCAACGCAACTTCGATATAATGTATTTAAAAAACAATTCAGATCCAGGGTCCTTTACGAAAACGTAGAATTATCAAAATAATACACAGTACACCAGGGTTTAGGTATTTTTAAATGTTTCCACTGTATTATTCATGCCAGCCATTAACTGTTACTCAGGTAATAGACAGATTTGTAAGCCCCAATGCAATCCAAATCACTAACCACAGGTAGAAAACAGGACAGTGATAAAGCTCTTCATTATGTTCACATTTTTAAAGGAAGGATGGGATCAATAGTCATTGAAATGTGTTCTTAATGGCATCAAATGAAATCCGAATGAACTCTCGCTGGACTAATATAGCATTTCAATCTCCTACTCACCATGATGAGACCATAACTGCTGTCAATAAAACTCCCTTTACGGGACTATGGATCTGCAACACATTCAGTTTTCTGCCTTACTTAGAGGGAATTATTCATTCCTACAAGCATCGTTTTTGATTCTGAGCCAAATAAATAACAATAATAAAGAAAAAAAAAATTATACTTCCCGTACTTTTCTTTTTCTAATCAGTAACCATGGCAGCATTAGCTAATGGGCTTAGCTCCACCCACTGATAGCAGAGAGAACCGGCAATAAAACTCGGATATTAGTTTAAGAAGGGCACACCCTCCCTAACACACAGCCTTCAGTGGACTGGTTCGCACCTTTTCTGGGTGGATTATGGTCGCCACTGGTGACTCAAGTCTTGTCAGCGACGACACAAATCCCAATGCCATGTCGCCAAATCCCAATGAAATTCTGACATGGTGATTGATCAAAGAAAATTAATTATAGTTATTGCAGAAACAGTTTTCCTTAATTTCGATCAGTAACCATTGCAGCACTAACCAATGGGTAATATGTATGACATATGAAATCCTTGCCTGGAAATTATAGACTTGCGAGCGTAACTTCTGTGACTGGGAAAATATTTGAAGGGCTTTTAAGGGATAATATTTAGGAATTCATTGGTAAGAACTTTGTTATTAGCAATAATCAGCATGGTTTTATGAAACATAGGTCATGTCAAACTTACCAAATTGCATTCTACGAAGAAGTAAGAAGAAGTATAGATCATGGTGTTGAAGTGGATGTGATCTACTTGGATTTTGCCAAGGCATTTGATACGGTTCCTCACAATAGGTTAGTGTTCAAACTAAAAAAAAAATGGTCTAGTTGAATATTCTTGTTCTTGGGTAGAACATTGGCTTAAGGATAGAGTACAACGAGTTGTCATTAATAGTACATTTTCAAGCTGGGCAAAAGTGGTAAGTGGTGTCCCTCAGGGTTCTGTTTTCGGACCGCTTCTATTTAACATATTTATAAATGATCTTGAAATAGGCATTGAAAGCCATGTTTTAGTATTTCCAGATGACACAAAACTGTGTAAAGTAATAAAATGTGAGCAGGATATTGCTTTGCTGCAGAGGGATTTGGATAGATTAGGGACTGGGTACTAAATTGGCAGATTAAATTTAATGTAAAGAAATGTAAAGTTATGCACTTTGGTGTAAGAATGTACAAGCAACTTATACACTAAATGGTAGTGAATTAGGGATAACAACACATGACAAGGATTTGGGAATTGTTATAGACAACAAATTAGGCAGCAATATGCCAATATGTCAATCTGCAGTTGCTAAGGCCAGTAAGGTTTTGTCATGTATAAATAGGGGCATAAATTCTCGGGATTAAAATATAATTTTGCGGGGGACGGGGCCTGACTGCCATGGAGAGCAGACGTGTCTCGCTTGAGCTCCTGAATCTCCAGCATTAAAATGAGAATTTATGCCAAAATAAGAACGGGATAATAATTAAAAAGGAAGCTTATCATCACAAGCGGTAACGGGGACCAGCATAGGCAGTCTAATCAAAACCACAAGCGAATAAAACCCCAGAAAGCAGGATGCCTGTCCTGCGGCCTACTAAGGCATGGAGAGGCGGCCGACCTTGCAATGCGAAACTCTCAGAACGTAGCGAACGACGCCATCCTGTACCCCGCAGCCCCCCCCCCATGGACCGGTGGGGGATATCCCGGTCCGAGAGGCAACCCAGCGGTGAACAGCCTCACCACGGAAAACAAATCGACATCCCCAACATGGCGGGCACCACGAGTGCAACGTATAACAACAATACAACCCGAACCTCGCCATCAACTGGGATTGATAGAGCTTTTGAGGTCTTCTGGGCAAAGCTGAACCAGGTAATGCAAGCACCCAACCTGCACAGGCCGAGTCAAGGCGCTCCACGCAAGCGACCACCGAGCGCTCAGCTCCCACCAGCAGGTGAGGCTCCAGGCCAGCGGCGTCTTCCAGAACACCCTCATGCCGCGAAATATGGCAAAGCCACGGCGGGTGAACAGACACTTAGACGGAGGAGTGGCCAGACAAAAGCAACAGGCTCTCAGCCTTACACCACCATGCCCACGGACAGAGAACCCCCCAGACAGCGCGAAACGAAACGCACCAAACCAGCGTCATCCTCCCGATGCCCTCCAGCCGAAGCAGGGGCAAAGCGACTCCATGAAAAGCACCTGAGGGGACACTCACAGCCCAGCGGTACCCAGTACAAGACGACTCACAAGAGGGCGCCGCAGCAGGCTAGCAGTGGAACTGTCACAGCACCGGAGGTACCCGGGGCAGCCCCTCTAGATTACAGGGCAAAGGCTCAATTTGGGGGCCAACTTGACTCACACTACTGGCACCAAAAAGGTAGCAGAAGAGGCATAGGGTGAAATACGGGCCATAGAGGGACTTGCCCACCCGCTCAGGGAGAGGACTCCTGCGGATTGGGGCCCACCCCATACTGGACTGTCTGTTTTACCGCATATACAATACCATAGGGGTACATTTACTTAAGTGCGCAGAATATACCATAGGCTTCGCTACATATATTATGCCACTAGCCTAGCCCAGTTATTTTAGCCATGGAATGTACAAATTGTTCTTGTGTCATCTCCATTAGATGTTGCCTGCTGTCTACCATCTATTTGTTTACTTTTTTTTTTTTTTTTTTTTTAAATCCAGTTAATCTGAACATTAGTTCCTTGCTAAACCTCTGGACAGGCTACGCAGACCAGTAGGCCGTGGGTAATCACCCCCCTTAATGTAGGCCTTACTCTTATTGGACCGCCTGGCGGCCTGGTCCACACAGAGTAACTTCCCCAGTACCCCTTCTCAATCATGAATGCTCCAGAGCGACATTTCATTACGGTCTCCTAAAATGTTAAGCTATATGTCAGTTCTGACAGACCAGCTCAGACTGTAAATTTCTATTTCTCTTCCTGTTTATTTACGACTCATCCATGTGTTACAGTTAGACCTAGCCACGATGAAACAGTTCAAATGTTATTTCATGGTATTCACTATAACTTTAGCGAGGATATACTCTGTTATCACTGTTGTCGTCAGTTACCTTTTCATAAGCAGAATATGTATGAGCATGTTTTCTACTAATGTGCCTTATCTACTCACTATATCTATTATATTACTTTAAATACTTGATGCAGTTAAGCTTGTTACCTCACTATTTTATCATATGTCAGTAAGCCAATCAATCTATACTCAAATAACCTTATTGTTTTTTCTGTTCTCTCTTTTCTTTGTGAAGCGCTTTTTCTTTCTACTACGCCTAGATTTTAGGTTTACCAAGCATGCACTCTCTAAGCAAGTTTAATCACAATGATTAGATTTGTTCTCATATTATATGACATAAGCTAACACTATCTAAATACCAAACGCACAGTCACTCCTTGGACCCAGCTTAACCTAACCAAGCTATAGTCACAAACTAATGTTCTGACTTGTTATTATATATTAAAAATGTGCCTGTTTTTTCTGTGCCCCGCATGTTGCGCGTGGGAATAGTAGGAGGACTGCTTTTGGGGCACCTCTTACCTGCATGTGTACTATTTCAGCACAACAAAAATAAAGAATTTAAAAAATATATATATATAATTTTGCCTCTTTGTAAATCACTGGTAAGACCACACCTTGAATATGCTGTGCAATTTTGGGCACCTGTTCTAAAGAATGATATCATGGCACTAAAAAAAAGTGCAGAGACGAGCTATAAAATTGATAAAAAAGGAATGGAGCATTTTAGTTATGAAGAAAGGTTAAAAAATGTAAATTCCTTTAGTTTGGAAAAACGGCGCCTCAGAAAGGATATGATAACATTATACAAATATATTCAGGGCCAGTACAAACCATTATCTGGAAATCTATTCATAAACAGGGCTATACATAGGACACAAGGTCACACATTTAGACTGGAAGAAAGGAGATTTCATCTAAGGCAAAGAAAAGGTTTTTTTTTTTTACAGTAAGAGTAATAAGGATATGGAATTCTCTGCCTGAAGAAGTGATTTTATCAGAGTCCATACAGATGTTTAAACAGCAATTGGATAAATACTTTCAAAAACATAACTTACAGGAATATAATTTTTAATCAGTGGGGTAATAGCTACTTGATCCGAGGAGATATCTGACTGCTATTTTGCGGTCAAGAAGGATTTGTTTGCTAGTTTGTTGCAAACTTGGAGGCACTTCAGACTGTTTTTTTTTTGTCTTTTTTGGATCAACAGCAAAAACATATGTGAGGAAGCCTGAACTTGATGGACGCAAGTCTCTTTTCAGCTATGTAACTATGTAACATCGGGCATCATAAAGGGCCACCCAGCAATATACTATGATATATCATAAACATTCCTCCCAACATTGGCCCAAACTGAAAGAGAGGGACACTTTCATTTTAGAGGTGTGGCTGGGGGTATGACCAGTGGCGTGCTGTTCTGACAAACTTTAGGTGACTTACAAAGAACAATTTATATAACTAAAATGTAATTTAAAACAAAAGCAATGTATCTTATTTACACAAAGTCATTTCTAAACACATGTATCTAAGATTAAAGACACATTGCTGTGAGTTACATTGCTGTGAGTATTATTGCTGTGGAGCTCTGTTATACACTCAGACACACCAACAATATGGAGCTCCTAAAAAAGAGGGACATTAGGGTGGAAAACAAGAAACAGAGGGCCCAAAAAGGAACCCGCCGCTCCTAAATAGGGACACCTGGTAGGTATGCATAAGTAAATTATATATATTATGTTGCTCTATTTGGGACATTGTGCCAAATGGTCATCAGAGAATTTCAGCAGGAGAATATGGAAGAACTACAACACTGCCAACCAATAGGTAAAAACAATTGGATATTAATTCAATAAATGCTGAGCTTAGTGAATACCTCTGACATTGTCCAATGGTCAGACATACAAATTACAGGGAACAAGAGGTGACGAGGGCTCTGATTGAACAAGCGTATGCTGTAAAAGGTATGTTGTAAACTCTCATGGTTTTCATGCATACATTTGTTAAAGTGTTATTTATTATTTCTTCAACCTGATTTTTCTGCCGGATTAAAAGCCAATCAATATTTGAATTAAGAACAAAGATAAAAGATAAGCATTGTAGAAATTACCAAGAGCTTGTTATATTGCTTACTGCATTGCACCTTCAACCCATAAACTGCAGCATGCTGACTGGGTTAAAAGAGGTTATTTCACAATGGATTCTAAGACAGACAGGCTGCAAAAAAAAAAACAAGTGAGATCTCATTTACACTGTACTGGTGTTTCTTTAACCCCTTAAGGACACATTACATGTGTGACATGTCATGATTCCCTTTTATTCCAGAAGTTTGGTCCTTAAGGGGTTAAAGATCAAGGTAAACATACCTCCAAACAGTCCCAATTTTGGTGGGACAGTCCTAGTGAGAGGGTCCTGTTCTGTAGTACCAAGTGTGATCTCCAGGTAGCCCCTCTGAGGGCTTGTCCCCATGACTTGAAATGCATCATTAGACAGGCTTTCTTTCAGCCCATAAAAGAGTGCTAGAGAAGCATTTTGTGCATAGGCTACAGCGAAAGGGAGTGAAAGGGGGAGGCAAGTAGTTATTTTATAAATAAATTACAATACATAATATTTATTTCTAAGATAAATAATAGTTTAGAGCACTTTCTAAGACCACTTTTTCAAGTGCATCAAATTTCACGTACACATGGTTGCTAGCAGTTTTGCTAGCGAATATATTGACTGGAAGAAAAACCTATTTTTTAAAAACAAAAAGAAAAATTCTCCCGTCAGTCAATCAATTCTTTGACATAGACTCTACATAGTGAAATTGATTGATAAAGGACGGCAAACGGTCCCTCTGCTCTCCACCCATAGCAAGCACAGCACATGCACCAAGGTTGGTTTGTTAACTCACCAGCAAGTGCTGCTAGCGCTGGCTAGGGAGTACAGGAATAGAATGACTGACATCACTCCTTTCAGACTCCAACATGCTGGCAATGAAGCCAGCGTGTCGATGTCACAAAGGAGGTTTGCCCTCGTAGCAGAGGTGGGTGTTACAGAGTGTAACACCTATCTTTGTAATGGGATAGTGGCAGGAGAGAGGAGGATTAGGCAAGTGGTGACAGGTTTTCTTTAAGAAACTAAGGCCTGATTTAATTATTTCAGATAAGCATTTCAAATTAGTCCAAAAAACGTTTCAAATTATTTATCTCCATAAATTCCCAAATGCTTTAATGTTTAAATTTGAAAAGTTTTTCTAACAAATTGGGATAATTTCAAAAGCTTATCCAAAAGAATTAAAGGACCACTATAGTTTCAGGAAAACAAACTCATTTTCCCGATATAACCCTTGAAGGACCCTCAGGGTCCCCCTACTGCTGGGCTGGAGGGGTTAAAACCCCTTCAGCCACTTACCTTTATCCAGCACCGGGCTCCTTCAGCTCTGGTGACCTCTCCTCCCACTCTTACGTCAGCTCCCGAGCGGAGCCGAATGCGCGGCCAGAGTCGCGTGCACATTAAAAACGCCCATAGGAAAGCATTACTCAATGCTTTCCTATGGACGTTCTGCGTGCTCAATGCGATTTTCGCACTGAGCGTCGGGGAAGCGGCTGTCAGTGAGACAGCTACTAGAGGCTGGATTAAGCCTCAATGTAAACATAGCAGTTTCTCTGAAACCTCTGAAACTGCTACGTTTACAGCTGCAGGATTAAAACCTGGGGGACCTGGCACCCAGACCACTTAATTGAGCTGAAGTGGTCTGGGTGACTATAGTGGTCTTTTAAATTGAGGGCTAAGTTAGCAAGTATAGACATAGTGGGTAAACGAGTTGCAGTAGTTGAGGCAGGAGTAAATTAGTTAGTGGAAGTTTGCAGAATCCTTCTCAAGAGTATAATGAAATCAGGAACGTGACCAGATTCTCTAATGAATAATGGAAGGAATTAAGGAATCAAATGTTACTGCGAGGCACAAATCTTGGTAATGCAGGAGAATGGGTATTCCTACTGCTTCTGGGTAGGAATATAGATTGTGATGTCAAATAAGAAGCTATCTATTTAGAACATCACAAAATCTACTTTAATTTATTTAATTTGCTTTCAATTCAATGCATTTTAGTGTTTAGGGAATAAGGCCCACAGTTGTGTTGGCATTATGTGCTCCATGTATTGCCCAGTCTTCTGTGAAGTCAGTAAAGATTAATCTTAGGATAATATGGTAACACCAAGCTCAGACCAAGTGCGCCCAACAGCTAAAACATTTTGTGAAATTATTCCTAAACCAGCAGTTCTTCAGGCCTACAACAATCCCAATTGAAGAGGGACTGTGTTAATGGCATGTAGGCTGGTGTCCATACACACCCTCTTTCTTGTAGGGTCTGTCTTTTTTGGGCTCACTGGCCTGCCCCCTTTTACCTAACTCCTAAATGGCAGTGAATTGAGCAGTGAAACCTGAGAGGCATGATCTATACATTAAAACTGCTTCATTAAGCTAATGTTGTTTAGGTGACTATAGTGTTCCTTTAAGCTAAAGTTGACTATAGTGTACCTTTAAGGGACATATTTAAAGGACCACTATAGTGCCAGGAAAACATACTCGTTTTCCTGGCACTATAGTGCCCTGAGGGTGCCCCCACCCTCAGCTGCGCGCGCATTCAGCCGGTCGCATAGGATGCTTTCCTATACAATGCTTTCCTATGGACGCTTGCGTGCGCTCACTGTGATTTTCACAGTGAGAATCACGCAAGCGCCTCTAGCGGCTGTCAATGAGACAGCCACTAGAGGATTTGGGGGAAGGCTTTAACCCATTTATAAACATAGCAGTTTCTCTAAAACTGCTATGTTTATAAAAAAAATGGGTTAACCCTAGCTGGACCTGGCACCCAGACCACTTCATTAAGCTGAAGTGGTATGGGTGCCTAGAGTGGTCCTTTAAGAATTACAGGGTTATTCTCTACAGAATAAATTCAAAGAGAATTTAAGGCCAGAGCAGATGAGCTGAAAACACAGTTGACGTTTTTCAGTTTTGATATTTTGACCCTAGATTTGAAATTTACTTTAAATTCACCTTGAATTCTCACTTTAGTAAATAACCCGGTAAGAGTTCAAAAGTGCTGAAAGAATGAAATACACAGCAATTTAAAGAGAGACGGAAAAACATCAGAATTACCAAAAATTCCAAGAAAATAAATGCAGCTAAAATGTGAAGCATCGGTCAAGAATTTCCAAAGCCAATCACCGTGTTTTAATTCATAGCAAGAGTTTCCAATCATTTTAAATTAAAAAGCATTCAGCGTGTAGGAATACGTGATTTATAAATACTTAAAAGAAAACCTAGATATACTGGGATGACTTTCTATACATATTAAGTTTCCGTATGCCTATGTCTACCAGAGAGATATCCCAAACTGTATTTATTTGCTTCCTGTGAGAAATATAACTCAATTAGTTTGAATCACTATGGGGAACACTGTGTAAATTACATTGAAGATCAGGGTTTACTATATTATGCCCAGAACAAATAACAGTATCTGCTGTTTAACATCAAGCTACTCGAAAAGATGTATACTTTTAATGTGTTCTGAGCCTTTTTCAATAGGCAGCAGACCACAAAAAGCATTAACCGCGTGCCCATGAAAAAGACAACTTGACAAGCCATGTAGAAAGACAATCTAGCACTATTTAACTCCTTCCGAGGCTTCAAGAAAGGGGAAGCGGCGAATTGCGAAGACCTTCCACGAGCAAAGCCATGACCAACATGTATTAATAAAACACAAGGAATTAAAAGGACTGTCATCCTCTGGACAATTGATCCTTGCAGTAAACTCAATCTACAGTCAGTGGCAGTAAATCTATTAGAACCCACACCGGAGTCTGTTGAAATATGTCACGGACCAACATACCTACCACAATGACATTTTTTCCCCACTCGTACTTTTCTTTTTACAAAACATGCTCATTGCATTTTATCTGACTCATTCAGTTAATGGCTCAGAGAGTGGATGTATGATTTATATTTACTTTAACTTACATTGATGAAACCTCTAATGCATTGTGTCTCCACTTGATGAAACACAATTTGTTTTTCTTACACAGCATGCAATGGAATTTCAAACGGAATAGCCATGTTGAAACGTGCTGCTATATAAGTTCATTAGCCATGCTAGACACATTTTTTTTTAGTTAGTCCTCCTTTCAATTTCCTGAGCTTCATTGAGTATTCAATATAATTTTGTCTATTGTATTGTAGCCCACAATACCCTAATATTGAAAAGCATTTTACAGACATATTCATTTTCTGCTTATGAACTGTGACAAATACTGTATTTCCCTGGCCGAGTTAATTTTTTTCCTGCATTCGATAGTTGGATCTACCGAGCACCGACCACCCTCTAGTTCATTAAACTTCAAAGTAACCATAAGATTAAGTGCTCTCCCTGGGTGGCCGCCGTTCATATAACCAAACAACACGTGCGCTTGTCTCCTGAAAGCAGGCAGCGGGACTTGGTCGTCGAGTGTCTGGAACTATAAGTCGGACACTTGACCTCGCGAACACCGGTGATATTATATGAACGCCTGCTTCTATTCTTGACAAGCCAGGAGAGCACTATTGGCTGAAAAGGTACACACGAACATGAGAAACAATCGCTACCTGTGACCCAGGGGAACCATTCAGTATTTTGTTTGGTTTGGGACTTCCAAAAGTGACCAAGCCGGTGGCTGTATTCGTGGGATCTGAGCGCTATTTGGACATGTTGGGCACTCAGATCCAGGCTATTTGGGAATGTAAGATTTATGGGGGTCCCTATTAATATTTTGTATGTTTTAGATTTTGTACCTCTAGTGCCTTGGAGATAATTAGTTTAAGCAAAGTACACTCAATTATCTCACAGACACAGAGATGCCTTGGTGTGTTTTACTATGTTTTTGCTGGGGACCCCAAGTTGGGGGTCTGTGTATAAAAGTGGGCCATCTGGCCATAATAAAAACCATTCCTGTTGTACCCTTCATCAAGTCTAGACTAATGTTTGGGTATGCGAATGAAGAAGCGCTTGATTTTAACCCGGATCTACTAGGATTTCGTAAGAGTACTAACTAGCATACTATGCGAACGGGTTATAATCACTCAAGCCTCTAGCAGTTCGGGAGTGTGTGAACAAACGTACTATATGAAGTACAAGGGGTTCGTTACATGAACAAAGTCCTCTTGGTCCAAATTGAGTGATGCAAAGCTTACACCCAAGTCTATTTGCCTGTCTAAGGAGGGATCTGGGGTTCACTAGAACGCTAGCCTTATGCAGCATAAATTAAAACAATATTTTTTGCTCTTAGTAATGAGTACTGCATGCACCACTAAAATCAAACAGGCAGTCCTGTTATATGCTAAACCAAATCCAATAAAAAAGAGTGATAACAATTATAAATTTAAAAAAAAATATTTCTTAAAGTGAAACTCTTTGGCAGTCGGATGGAGAGCTACTGGAGAACCTTCCTCTTCAGGATTGTCGATTGTTGTCTTCACATGCATCATCATCTAAAACACAACATCACGGCATTAAATGGAGTTGATGATCATGATCTCACAGGAGTAGATTTTAATTGAAGGGAGGCCTTCAAACCAATGACAGCAAGCAACATGCTAACATTTAAATTTGATTTAATAAGGAGCAAGCAACTTCTGCCGCCTCACAAATTATTTACTAAAGAGAATTTTACAGAATTTCAAAGCAAATTTTAAGGCCAAAATAGCTAAACTAGAAACAATTTCAAAGTCATCTATGCTCTACTTACTTACTCACTCTACTTACAGCTGAATGAAAGAGGTCCTTCACCTTAGACACTTAACAGTGCGGCCGATCTCCAAACCTAGAGTTCCTTGGGCAACT
Organism: Pelobates fuscus; assembly: GCF_036172605.1. Lineage (NCBI taxonomy): Eukaryota > Metazoa > Chordata > Amphibia > Anura > Pelobatidae > Pelobates > Pelobates fuscus. The sequence continues at coordinate 42,523,569 of NC_086320.1, forward strand.
AGAGCTTTATACAGGTGCCCAGTTAACCTCACCCCTGGGGTGATCCTGGTCCACACCTAGGAGGCTTCCCTGCTATATAAGGACTATTTGGTGCTGCCACAAGAATAATCATCATAGTGGACGCTGCTTTCTTCCCCCCAGTCACAGCAGCAAGACATTCAGTATTATGTCCAAGCTAGACAGAATTTTTGTAAATTTTGGGTGGAAGATGAAAAATCGAGTGCATCAACCCGCTCCGCTGAAGCCAGGTGGCCACTCACCTCAAACACCACCACCATGTCCCCATCGTGAGTCTGTGACTCTAAATATTGAGAGTGCTCAAACATGGTAATGGAAACTAGAACATCCCACCCCTGAGTACAGACCAGCAACAAGACTCGACACACTCTGGGACTCCATGCAAGACTGAGGTAGGGAACACTGCCACTTATCTACACCTAGGCAACAATGCTGAAGGCATTGAGCAGGGTCCTCAACAACCTATCGTTCCTGTAAGTTTTCTTGTAATTGTGCTATTTATAGTTAAATCCCCCCTCTCATAACATTGTAAAGCGCTACGGAATCTGTTGGCGCTATAGAAATTTCCTTTTTATTTTCTGTACCATTTTTGAAAACCTTTTAAATGGCAAAACAGACCTGGAACATGTCAGCCCCAGACTTATAAATCAAGCAGGTCTGAATGTGTAACAAGTAATTTTTAGCAGAAAGTCTAACAATATCCCAGCGATATAAGAAGAAAAACCAAGAAAGGGAGGAAGGAACTAGACAGGGAGAAGGGGTAGGCAGAGAGCAGGAACAGGAGAAGGTGACTGGCAGCAAAGGTTATGAGTTGCAATCCCTGGTGTGAGCGATTTACCCACATGGCTGCATTAAAGCATGGCTGTTACCTCTCCCAGAATGAGCATTTAATAAACATAAAATCTTTATGATATGCATATAAAGACCATGTTAAAAATCTCCCTGAAACTCCAAAACAGGTCTCCATTACAGGGTAAGGGCACTCTTTCGCCACCTGAGTTCCACCACACCAAACTCGTCATACCATGTCACTCACCATGGACCTCACTTTGTGCACAGTAGAGCAGCCATAATAGAGCGAGAAAGGGCTTTAACCACACTGTTGTCACAAAGATCTGAATTTAATATTGTTGGATAAGCTTTCCAAATCATTAATAACAACTTAAAAAAAAAAAAATATATTGAAATTTAAAATATATATATAATATATATAAAAAAAAGTGTTATATCAAAAACTCTTATTTGACTAAATTAAAATATATTTCAGAATATTAATGCTAAAATTTATCCAAAAATATTAAAGGGACATTATAGTCACCAGAACAACTACAGCTTAATGTATTGAATAATGCATTAAATAATGTACTGAATTAAAGCATTGAATAATGTCTTCCTGTGGGGAGGTCTAATGCCATTGCCGCGCATGCGCATTAGGTCTCCCCCGCCGGCTGACGGCAGGAGAGGAGCATGGGTGGAGCTGTTATGGTACTTTTTGAGAGTAAACCAAAATGTTCAAAGTCTATCTGTTCCTGTCCAAATCAATAAAATTAAATTGCGTATATACGCTGAAGTAATTAAGTCTGACACACGAGGTTCAGGTTAAAATAACTTCGAGAAAGTTTATTGGCAAGTGAGGTAAAAGCGGGCGCGCAGGCCCTTTTAAGAGGCATTTTGCGTCATCATTGATTATTAGAATATCAGCAAATAAACATCATCAATTGGATTAATTGTTAAGTGACGGGGTTAGTATCTTACCTATTGGTTCATAAAATTAAGAGGTTAGTCCCGTGCCCACCCATCAGAGGTGGGATTATTCTGGACACGGGGGGGATAAGGGGGTCCTAAGCGTCATTTTACACGGTCAATAATATCAGACTTCATGTCCAGGTGCAAGGTCTCTTATGAATAGAACATTTCATTACTACTGTGTTCTGTGGCCTTCAAACTATACTATCTTACAAGTTCTAAGGAGTAGCCAGCAAGTCTTAAGGAGTACCCAGCACCTCCTGGCATTTGTCCTTGTAGGAAAACACAGTCTTTGTCTACTATATTAATTGGGTTGAGAAGTTCAGTCACGTAATGTAGTTTTAAAATGAACAAGTTAAGTCATGAGGACAAAATGGAGGATTTGAAGAAGTCAGGTTAGGAGGACAAAATGGAGGATTGTCACAATATAAGGTTAAAATGGAGTTAGTACAATAATTCAATACAAGTACAATGATAATTTTTAATAATTCCACATCAGTCCCCCCTATGAAATGTTAGATTCTAAGAGATAAAACTTTATTATGTTAGTATCAGAAGACGTGTTAACCCAAAGGCACAGAAACCCCGTGGCCGCTAGCTAGGTGTTAATGCAAAGTGCAAGTCTGTCCCTAGAACTGACCCTAATAGGCTAACTCATCCATCAGTATGGCTCTCGAACACTTCACACCCATGGGTGTCCCATGGCAGCTAACCCACCACTTCTCCGCACGGGGCCTTTACCATTCACTGACAGATGCTGTCCCTGAGCTAGTCCCTTCCTAGAATTCCTGCACTTTATCAACAAAAGGGAATGTTTGCAGCGGCAGACAGGGTGAGTTGATGTCTTGGAATTCTTGGTCATCAACTTCGAGATGGGTCAAAGTGGGTGCTGCTTGGTCAACAGTCTTCATGAGGGATTTTCTCAGACATGGGAGGACACAACAAAAGAGAAGAGCAAAAATAAAAAGAAAAATTAGTATAGCCATACCAATCTGCATTAAAGCCTTTTGCCATCCTGTCATCCAACCAAACCATCTTTCCCAGGGATCTTTTATCCCAGAATTCCTTTTTAACTCTTCAGACAAGTCATTTAATTTTTCTATGGCTAGTGTGACTTTACCATTAGGGCCTGTGTTTTCTGGGATGTAGGTACAACATGTCATGGTGTCGGGCAAAATTTTACAGACCCCTCCTTTTTCGGCTAAGATCATATCTAGGGCCATTCTATTCTGGAAAGTCATTTGGGATGTGGCCTGCAACTGTTCGGCCAACCCCTGGAGGGCGTCTCTGGTGTAATTAACAAAACGCTGTTGGTTATAATAAATGTAATTTATCCAATTTAAATTCTTGTTTGCGGTAACTATGGTAAAAATTGATTCAAATCCTGCGGCAACTTCATCCCTTGCTTTAAACTCATTGGGTACCCCCCTGGGCACCCCAATGGCATCGATATACACATGAGGATCAAAACTTCCTTTCACTGGGGCGTCCCGTTTAACCTTAGTGTGGCTGGACTCATGGGTGTTGAGGTGTGTGTCAGAAATAATGTGTATAGGCATAATGGCCTTAGTCAAAGTACACTCCCCCCACCATTCCGTGTCCATTCTGGATCTTAGCTGTAAATCCCCACACAACCAGTAAATGTCTCCTAGTGACCTAGTGTGATGTTGCAGCAAGCGTACAGGGACAGTTCTGTATGTAGCACAATAACCTTTGGAAAAGTTACCTACAAATTTACCAATACCATCGTACATGGCATAGCAAGTGTAATTACCTTTATATACGGTAATACCATCAGGGGGTTTGACGTCTTTGGCTAGAAGAGGATACTCCTTTGTCCATGCAATACATATGGACCTGTTAAAATTATAGTGATAGGCAAAAAGGCTTAAAACACATTCTTCTATATCTACGGGTAGGATTAAAGGTACGGTACCCAGGTGAGGCCGGGCACCGCCACACACATAACATGCGGTTCTATTATGCTTATTAGCATTATATTTCATCCATTCTAACCATAAATTTACATCATTAAAACCTGTTTCAGCGGCCATGGTATCTTCAAAAGTGGGGTTAGCAATGGCCATCATGTCCTGAAAGGTCTGGATATGAGGTTTTAATGGGTTAGGGACCATATGGGTGGCCCCTCGCCACTCAGAAGAGTTGCACATATCTTTGAGGTAGAAATGCCCTAATTTCTGGTAGGAACCCCTTTTCCAATACATTCCCATCACATACTGGTCTGCATCTGTTGGGCTTGGGTGCTCAATGTTAAGGATTAATTTCATTGGTGTGCTCCCCCCAGGCTTTCTTAAAGTCATTCTCTGGAGAAGCGATCTACCATGATCATCTACTTTAGCTACGGCACTTTTTGGTTTGTAACCCCAGGCAGGTCCGGCATTCCACCCCGCCGCCCCCCAATGGTCACAATTGTGCCCCCATTGCTTGTCAACTACACAAACATATGGGTCTTTCGAATGAGGGATATCTCTATAGATGCTCTGGATTTGTGGTGTGGGAAATGGGCATTCTACAATATCACAGTAGTCAAAGGTATAAGTAGCCACCTGGGTGCATGATGAATTATACCAGAAGGTGTACCCACTAATGTCTTTGGTAATGGCTACTTGCTGGGCCTTCATAAGGCTGATTAAGGAGAAGATGTACCAGAGATACATGTTTGTGCGATATTCGCTTCCTCTGGGGCAGGAGATTTCTTGCAGTGGGAAGCGTGGATCCAATTTGGCCTACCGGCCAATTTGACGGAGGTTGCGGTAATCAGGAGAACTTGGAATGGACCGTCAAATCTCGGTTCTAGGGTATTTTTCCGCACAAACTTCTTAACCAGGACCCAATCTCCGGGGAGTAGGTTATGGGAACCTGTATCCAATTCGGGATCTGGAATTGAAGAGAAAACTTGGGCATGTATTTTGTTTAGGACATTTGCAAGTTCAGTTACATAGTCTACTAAAACATCTGATTGGAGTTGCAACTGCTGCGGATAATAACAACCTAGTCTGGGTGCTGTCCCAAATAGAACCTCATATGGGGACAGTGAATGCTTCCCTCTAGGTGTGTGCCTAACACTAAATAGAGCTATTGGTAGGCTTTCTGGCCAGGGCATCTTTGTTTCTTGTGACATTTTTAACATTCTGGTTTTTAGAGTGCCATTCATGCGCTCCACTTTACCACTACTTTGTGGGTGGTAAGGGGTATGGAAGGCTAGAGTCACCCCTAGAGCAGTCCAAATTTCTTTAGTCACAGTTGCTGTAAAGGCTGGGCCTTGATCACTCTCAATGACTTCTGGGAGTCCGAATCTACATACAATATCTGTAAGTAGGCGCTTTGCGGTTGTTTTTGCAGTGATATTGGCCACTGGGTATGCCTCTGGCCATCCTGAGAACATGTCCACTATGACTAGTGCATATTCATGGGGCCCACTCTTGGGCATTTGGATGTGGTCAATTTGAATTCGTTGGAAGGGGTACATGGGCTTTGCCAGGTTCTTTGCAGGCACCTTGACTGGTCTTCCCGGACTGCATTTTGCACAAATAACACAGGCTTTGCAGAAGTTGCTTATCAATGTTGTGATTCCGGGTGCTTCATAATACTTCTGTATGAGGGCGGCCATCAGTTCTTTTGACAGGTGTGCAGGTCCATGTGCCCATTGGACCACTGCTGGGTATAAATTTCTGGGAAGACAAAATTTGAAGTTGTTGTAATATATTCCGTCCTTTTGGACAGCTCCTTTCTTTTTCCATTTCTGGATTTCCTCAGGAGTGACTGCAGCTTGTTGTTCTTGTAAAATTCGCAAATCAGTAGGAAGAGTTTGCAAAGCAAAAATAGGGACTTCTTCTTCTTCTTCTTCTTGTCCGGACACTTCTTCATCCACTTCCTGCAGATCCCTGGCCGCTAACTTAGCAGCTTGATCAGCCAAATGGTTGCCCCTTGCTTCATCTGTATCCAATTTCCCGTGGGCCTTAATTTTCAAAACGGCCACTTCTTTGGGGAGTAGGAGGGCATCCATTAGCTCCTTGATTGCAGTGCTGTGTTTGACTGGTGTACCGGCGGTGGTAAGAAATCCTCTAGTCTTCCAAATTAGGCCGAAGTCATGTGCCACACCCAGAGCATATCTTGAATCTGTATAGATGTTGGCACGTTTTCCTTCGGAAATTTTGCATGCTGAAGTCAGAGCCTGTAATTCAGCTTCTTGTGCAGACATTGTTGGCGGTAAGGATGATGATTTAATAACTTCATCTGTTGTGGTTACGGCATATCCTGTGTGATATGTTCCTCCTTCATCGGCATATCTCGATCCGTCCACAAACAGGGTAAAATCCGGATCTGGTAATGGGTTCTCATGCACAGTTGGTAAGTGCACTGTTTCCATTTTCATCTGTTCAAAACAGTCGTGAGGTGTTTCTGGGTCATAATCATTCTTTATGACCAGATCTTGAAATTCCTTTTCCAGGAAGTGGCGTGGCCATGCTTCTAGAAGGTCAGTTGTTGGGTATTTGACAATACCATTTTCCTGTAGCTGTTCTTCATTCATGGTGGCCCATAGTTTTGCCATGGGCCCAAGATCATTCCATGACCTTGTCTTCAACTTGGTAACAGGAATATGTGGGATAGCAGTATCCCAATGACGGTAAAGGTAGTTAAGTTGTTGAGGTAGCTGGATCAAGACCATGCTATTGCCTTCAGAGTCACAATAGAAGTCTTGTGCAGTGAGCTTTACATCGGTCCGGTGGTAAAGCTCATCTTCATAGCAAGGTTCAGGAGTAATGTTCGGTCTGTACCACATGGTGCAGAAGGCGTAATCCGGGCTTACACAAAGAGGTGTCTCATCTTCATGAAATGACAAGTGTGGATGCATGACTTTCTTGATACATCCACAGAGCAGGTAGATGTAGGTTTCATCTGTGATAAATCCATAATAGATACCCCCCTCAGGGAGTGGAAGAAGAGTGGACGGATTAAGCACTTGACATCTTTGGATGGAAATGTTGTCAGGCAAAAGAAGATGACACTGTAAGCGCAGGTGTCTGGCTGGAGACACGTGCTTGAGCTGGACTTGGTTGATGATGGCAGAGATGTCATGAGGGGCCAAAACAACCAGAGGGTGGCCAAGGACCAGGTCTGAGGTTCTTTCTATGAGTTCTCTCGCAGCAAAAACAGCCCTGAGACAGGAAGGAGTCCCTCTGGCCACAATGTCCAGTTGACATGAGAAATATCCAATAGGTCTCTGGCGGCCTCTTAGGTCATTAGTTTGGGTGAGAACTCCTGTTGCATGGCCTTGTCTTTCAGAGACAAATAATTTGAAAGGTTTGGAGTAATCAGGTAGGCCCAAGGCAGGAGCAGAAGCAATGGCACGTTTGAGGGCATTAAAATTGTCCAGAGCTTCATTGGTCAGACCGAAGGGGTCGGACTTAAGAGCATCATAGAGAGGTTGCATAAGCAGAGAGGCTTCTGGGATCCATGCTCTGCAGTAGGAAATGAGGCCTAGGAAGGCATGAAGAGACTTAGAAGTCCTTGGAGGCGGAATGTCCAGCACAGCTCTCACCCGGTCCCGAGTAAGATGTCTGGTACCTTGAGATAGACAATGTCCAAGGAAGATCACTGAAGACTGACAGAATTGTAGCTTGATGAGTGAAGCTTTACATCCTTGTTCTGCCAAATAGGAAAGAAGACTAAGTGAACACCTTTCAGTAGTGGGCATATCATCTCCACACAGCAGTAGATCATCCACATACTGAAGCAGGACAACTTCTGGGTGGTCAGCTTGCCATGGGTCAAGGATGGTGCCCATGGCCTTTGCAAATTGACTTGGAGAATTTTGTGCCCCTTGGGGCATGACAGTCCAGGTATACTGCTGCATCTCATGAGTGAAAGCAAACAGGTATTGACAGGATGGGTCCAGTGGGACACTGAAAAAGGCATTGGCCAGGTCAATAACTGTGAAGAATTTTGCAGATGGTGGGACTCCAGAGAGCAGAGTATGAGGATTTGGTACAAGAGGGGTGTCCAGGACAGTAGCTTCATTAACAGCACGGAGATCCTGGACCATCCTGTACTTTTCTGGCTCACCCTTTGGAGTTTTCTTTTTCACAGGAAATAACGGGGTGTTGCATTCAGATTTACATTTGACAAGGGCACCCTTCTCCAAGAGTGCCTTGATGTGGACAGAAATTGCAGCAGACTGTGCTGGTTTTAATGGATATTGTGGTTTTCTTGGTAGTTTAGCTCCTGAAACAAGTTTTACCACCACAGGGGGAACATTTAGGTGACCTATGTCCTCTGGGCCTGAGGACCATAACTTGGCGGGCACTTGTGTTTTTAACTCCTCTGGGAAGTTAGACCTTAATTCTGCTGTTTCCTCATGGGGCTTTTCTAAATGTAGCATCAGAGGCAAGGAGCACAGGGCTGAAGTGTCTGATACAGATAGAGGTGTAAACATTTCTACCTGCCCATCCGGGGTAAAGGTGATGGATGCTTGCAGGCGTGAGAGAACATCAGCACCTAACAGGTTAATGGGGCATGTGGAGGATACTACAAAGCGAGCAAGCAGGCTAGAGCCAACTCGTAGTGGAGTTGTTAAAGGGCTACGTCTTGGCTGGCCATCCACTCCAACACAAGAGACATCAATACTGGACAGGAAGGATGGGTCTGGCAGGTCTTGTTCTCGTAGAACACTACGGGCTGCACCTGTGTCAACTAGAAATGTAGTAGGATGGTCTTCAATGGGCAAAGTCACTGTGGCAAGTGGCCCTCCCTTATCCCCTGTAGACGCTGCCATTACAGGGGTTACAGACACAGGCTTGCCAGTTTCCTAATCATCTGGTTCTTCAATAATTGGAATCTTTTTCTCGGTCTTGGGGCCTGGGGCAGGCTTAGAGAACTTTCTGGGTGCCCCAGGTTCCTTTTTAGGTTCCGGACAATCACTTCTGTAGTGTCCCTGAGCCCCACAATTAAAACAAGTTACATCCTCTAACTTGACACCCTTGGTGCCAGAGGTGATGGGGGTAGCGCGGGCCACCATGAGTGGAGCTGGATTGGGTCTTCTTGGGGTCTGAACAGATTCCAGACCTCTAGCAACTAAAAGCAGGGTATCCAAGGGAACAACCTTGTATTCAGGACGTGCAGCAATGATTCCCTTGCGTATAGAGTCTTTAACACCTTGGACAAACGCACCTGACAGCATTTGTGAATGAATCTTGTCTGTAAGATCAAACCCCAAATCTGTGAACATTTGATACAGTCTTGCATGAAACCTTTCCACTGATTCTCCTTTATCTTGAATAACATCAGTAAGGCCAGCAGCCTGATCCGCAAGTTTGTCCTTAGCCCATTCTCTTAATTGGGTGCAAAAAGTTACTCCAGAGGGGTAATCAACATCACTGCTGAGCAGATCTGTACTGAGGTGTCGGGCCATACTTGGCCAATATGCATCCCCTGCTTTTATAGCACAAATGCTCAGTAGATCACGCCATGCAGCGGAATAAGTCTTTTGAATTTGAACTATCCCTCGGTAGAAGGGCATAGGCTGTTTTTCTGGGTCAGGGAGTGATTTCATTAGAGCACTAGCTTGAGTGGGATTGAAAGCAACATATTTAGGAGGGGCCTGTTCTCCCCGACCCTTGTGGCCAAAGGGGTCATCGATAGAACGATGAGTTGGGGCTCCCGCGGCAAGCTCCGATGAGACATGGGACACCCTGTCCATCTCGTCATCATCGAATTCTATGATATTGGCTCTTTTGCGCGGTGCAGGGCCCGCATGAGGTGAAAGGATGGGTGGTTGGGAACGAGCCCCAGATGCAGGGGTGGCTAGCGAGTCATAACCTGGGGATAGGTAGTCACCGGGAATTACCGGCATCAGGGCCGAACTGGGGGCCGCCATATTGGTGGCCGGAAAAGGTGTTACATTAGGGTTAAGGGAAGGAGTGGCGGCCATGTTAGATGTGGGCACACCTGGAGCAACCTGTGCCGGACTGGGCATAACCGGAACCTGGGGAGTGGCTTGGGGAAGGGGTAGTGGATATCCGGGATAGGGCAGGGCCATGGGATATGGGAAGGGGTAGGGCCAGGCTGGGGAGGGAAAGGAGGTGGGGTATTGGACTGGGGCGGAGATGGGAGGGGACGGAGAGGGATTGGTAGGGGTGGGTGTAGAGGGAGGAGCCGGGGTGAGGGTGGAAGAGGTGGTTAGCTGGGCGGATGCAGAGGGGAGGGGATCATTAATGGAGAGGGATTGTAGGGAAGGAATGGCAGATGAAATGTTAGGGGAAGGTATAGCAGGTAGCGTAGGGATGGATGAGGATGATGGGAATGTCAAAGATGGGGAAGGGGAAAAGAAAGATCCATCAGAATTCAGGACCGGGCAGACAGGGGAGGTAATGGGATGGGTGTTAGGAGGATTGGGAGTGGGGAACATAGTCAGCTGGCTATCACTTATGGCTGACTGAACCTTGGGGATAGACATTCCCTGGGCGCCGGTTTTGGGCGCTGGCTGAGGGTAGACCCCAGCAACACAATTATTATGATACACAAACAATTTCACACCTTTGTGATTTATCTCTTCCTCAACCCAACCTTCTAGCTGAATAGCCTTCGCTACTCTATACCATGCTTCAGCAGTCTTTAATAAACCATTATCTGTAAGTTTGCCTTTCTTTTCTGTCAGTAACCTACGCCAACTTTCTGGTTGCAATCTTCCACATGTCGGTACAGCAATTCTACATACTTTCGCAATCTTTTCAACACCTTTAACCATTTCCTCACCCTCTCTGTCTTCGACTAAATCACATGCTAACCAGCCCTTACTGGGCTTGCTTAAATCCTGTCCCATAATCCCTTTACCCCTATACCAGCGTCCTAGATATAGGGAGAGAGAAGGAAAACTGAACAAGAACGTCTACAATGCTCGACTGCCACCCGAGAATCGTGGGACTTTCTCAGGTGCGTCTTCCCAAAACGTAGACTAGTCACTGAATCCGCCTACCCGGGGTGGTAGACACGGATTGGAGCGAGGTGAGAAGTGTGTGACCAATCACTTCTCTTTCAAGAGAAATGGGAGTGGATAGTATAATAATATAGGAAGTTTAGAAAAGATGAAAGGCAAGGAAAAATCCTTAGAGACAGACACAGGAGTTCATGAGACTCCTAATAAAACAGACAAGACAACAATACAATTGAAATACAGTGCATGCATTACAGTTCAAATAAAATCAACAATAATCCCTTTCCTTCTACATGTGCTTACTCCAAAGTCACCTTTCTCAACCTCGTAGTGTCCCCGCTCGGAGAACGACTTTCATAAGTCTCACTACCAGCGGCCACGGAAAACAACTGACACCGGTCCGAGTTCCGTCAGCCTCTCTCTACTCTGCAGTCCACAAGAATGTGGCCACGTCTATCCTCACTCCCGTAGTGCCCCTATAAAACCCACTTTATAAGTCTCACTACCACGTGATGCGAAAAACAAGCAATACCTGCCTGAATTCCCCCAGGAAACAAAGTCCCCTGCCACAAGGCTAGGTCTCCTACCACAATTAAATAATCAGTGGACCTTCAGCTCAACTAGAGCCGAAGGGTCCGGGTCAGGACGTCCCCAACTCAACTAGAGCTGGATGGTCCGGGTCAGGACGTCCCCAACTCAACTAGAGCTGGATAGTCCGAACGCGCACAGTGAAGCTAGCTAGGCTATCAAAGTGACACAAACTTGGATCACAGGAAACTATGATTCTACACAGATCCCACAGTTCCACAAACTTCTTTTTCCTTACAGCCACAGCCACGAGGCTCCTAAAAGAAGTAAACAGGCAAAGAAGACCCCCCAGGAACACATCCACGGGTCAACCCCCCTTTTTCCTTACAACCACAGCACCGTGGTTCCTAAAAGAGGTAAAACAGGCAACAGAAGACCCCCCAGGAACACATCCACGGGTCAACCCCCCTTTATTCCAAAAGGGGTAAAATACAAACAGATAGACAGACACACTGAAGACCCAGGCAAGTCCCCTCAGGTCCACCCCCCTTTATCCCAAAAAGGGGAAAACAAGCAAGACAGAACCCCAGGCAAATCCCCTGCAGGTCCACCCCCCCTTTATCTCAAAATGGGGAAACAGGCAAACAATTCAAACACAATTCAAACACACCCAGGCAACAGATAGACTAAAATGCAGGTAAACAAGTGAGTAACGAGACACCGGGCAAGATATTACCTGTCTTTGATGTCCTCCCGGGAAGCAGTCACAGACACGTGGACGGGTCAATCAAAGGGGCCGGAACGTACCGGTGGCTCTGCAGAAGTCTCTACCGTGTATCTGGAGGTGATCAATCTCCCTTCCTTCCCCCTGGATTCCTCCGTCCACCCTTGTCTTCCTTAGGACGGCTCACCGGCCGGACATAGCCCGATGCCCCACGTTGGGCGCCAAGTTGTTATGGTACTTTTTGAGAGTAAACCAAAATGTTCAAAGTCTATCTGTTCCTGTCCAAATCAATAAAATTAAATTGCGTATATACGCTGAAGTAATTAAGTCTGACACACGAGGTTCAGGTTAAAATAACTTCGAGAAAGTTTATTGGCAAGTGAGGTAAAAGCGGGCGCGCAGGCCCTTTTAAGAGGCATTTTGCGTCATCATTGATTATTAGAATATCAGCAAATAAACATCATCAATTGGATTAATTGTTAAGTGACGGGGTTAGTATCTTACCTATTGGTTCATAAAATTAAGAGGTTAGTCCCGTGCCCACCCATCAGAGGTGGGATTATTCTGGACACGGGGGGGATAAGGGGGTCCTAAGCGTCATTTTACACGGTCAATAATATCAGACTTCATGTCCAGGTGCAAGGTCTCTTATGAATAGAACATTTCATTACTACTGTGTTCTGTGGCCTTCAAACTATACTATCTTACAAGTTCTAAGGAGTAGCCAGCAAGTCTTAAGGAGTACCCAGCACCTCCTGGCATTTGTCCTTGTAGGAAAACACAGTCTTTGTCTACTATATTAATTGGGTTGAGAAGTTCAGTCACGTAATGTAGTTTTAAAATGAACAAGTTAAGTCATGAGGACAAAATGGAGGATTTGAAGAAGTCAGGTTAGGAGGACAAAATGGAGGATTGTCACAATATAAGGTTAAAATGGAGTTAGTACAATAATTCAATACAAGTACAATGATAATTTTTAATAATTCCACATCAGAGCCTGACCCAGCGCCAAGGGACATCGGCGCTGGATTCAGGTAACTCACTGAAGGGGTTTTAGTCCCTTCAACAACATGGGATCGGGATGGGAGGGAGAGGGGTACTGCAGGGTGCTGCAGTTCCAGGAAAAAGGATATTATTGTTCATATATTCAACCATATTTATAGATGGAAGTGGAGTGTGTGCTTTAATGGGTATGTCATAGGCATAATCAGAATTTTGGACTCCATTGTTCCTCCTCCACCAAACTTTACAGTAGACAATATACATTCCGGTAGGTAGAATTTCCTGGTTTACATTCTTCCACAACCAGACAGTGCAATGTAATTCATGGCTCCAGAGAACGTTACTAGTGCTCCATGGTCCGGTGGCAAAGCCCTTTCCACCACTGCAGCCAACGCTTGGTATTCCACATGTTGATGAGGTTTCCACACGGTTGCTTGGCTGTGGAAACATCAAATAAAGCTTCCAACACACAGTTCTTATGCTGATGTTGCCTCGAGTAGCAGTTTGGAACTCTGTAGTCTGTGATAGAATAGATGATAGGTGAACAGTCAGAGCTTGAGATGCAGGTCTTTCACTTCCACTTAATAGCATTTGCAGTTGGCCTGAGAGATTGGTTGCATTCTATGGGTAGTGACACGTTTGCGGGTCACTGATCCCTTTAGTACAACCCATAGAACCTCCAATATTTGTCTATGGAGAGTTCATGATGAATTTTATGCACCGGTTAGCAATGGCCGAAGCACATGGACTCAATAATTCATAGATACTTTTGGTCACATAGTGTAAGAGAATTGGCATTACATACTTATTTAACAAACTGTCCACTTCTACGAGGCTACATCGAATTAAATTGTTTAGTAGTGAATGTGAACGGTCTATGTTGCTGCTTTGCAATGATTTTGTTAATTCAGAATGCTCATAATGAGGAGAGCCTGTAACCACTCTCAGGGAGTTTCATTGATTCCAATAAGAGGCCCATGCCCTTTTAGGATAGTCAATGTAACAAGCCTAGCAATAGGTATCACTTACATTGTTGGACTTTTAATGTTCCAGGGAATACATCACTTGCTTCCATAAAGCCTTACATGCAGTTTGAGGAGTAGGTTTCTTACACAGAAGACAACTGTATCCATATAATGTGCTGACTGAACAGCTAGACAGAAACTAAATGCTGCTCTGGTCTTGGCTAATGCACGTTTGGCACAATGTGAGCTTCAGCATGACAGCATTTGAATAACCCCTCAGCTACAACAAATGTCACTGCCAGTGGAAACTACATCACCAGAGGCCTGCACAGGAAGAACAAGGGCCCCTCGCATCTTAAACTCTGTTACTCCTAGAGGCTTAAAAAAAATAAAAAAAATACAAATTTTGAACCATTTCTGATATTATGCTGAATAAATCATAAAATCAATGTGCTTTTCCATGTGCGAGCATTTTATTGTTTGTGTTCAGTGTTTATACAGCCATATTTTAACTTGTCATTTATCTACACTCCTCCAGTTTCATCAATTAAAATTCAGTTAGGCGAGTAACGGGGAATTTTCAGTACTGAAAGTCCTACACACAAAACACTTCTTAATACTGCAATGGCCACTAATTGGAATTGGTGGTTTAATATCGTTAATCAGTTCTTTAAAAAAAAAAAAAAAGTTCTGCAGATCGAAATTTTCTGTCAAGTGTCAAGTGATGCATGTCCTGTTAATATGAATCAGTTTAAAAGGATATAGCCAATGGATATTGTTTGCATTTAACAAAAAATGAAATCATACGGAAAAAAAAAAAAAAATTAATATGGAAAAATTCTAAATCGCTGTAATAAATTGGAAATCATTCATTTCAGTTTGTAATTAAGAATAAAAATACTACATTTTAAGACGTAACCCCCCCCCCCAAAAAAAAAAAACAGCAATGCTTGTTGAGACAAGTGAAATAATAATATATATATATATATATATATATATATATATATATATATATATATATATATATATATATATATATACACACACACACACACAAAGATATTCTTGGCACTCACCCCTCAATGAATATACCGTTGCAGTCTGCCTGGGTGCAACCTTAGCGTCAATATATAGAAAAAAATAGGAAAAAAGGTGCACTCACAGGTCTTCATCCAAGTGGTAATTTTATTCTGAGTTGTGGTATACAAATGTGAAAATGAATCAACGTTTCGACCCCATCTCGGGTCTTTTTCAATATATATATATATATATATATATAAAAAAAACGCAAAAACAACACAATAAAGAAATGTTATTTTATTTGATGTGACAGGTCATTCCTTGAAAAAAAAAAAAGAATAAAAAGTTTAAATAGTAATAACTGTGCCTATTCACATAGATGTATCAACGTGTCCATTAGCCTGGAGAAAAAAATATAACAGTCTCTTTTTAATATAAAAATATCATTAGGCCTTGTGATATATTTAATCTGTCCCTGCTGGCTTGTTTCGCTTTCTTTTCCTCTTTCTTTTGGATTGTCCCGGAGCGGGCGCTGTAGGCGGCCGTGCAATTTGTTTCTTTTTTTTCATGCAGCTTAGAGGGTTAGGACCAGTTACGCGTTTTCGTTTTTTCCCTCTGCGTTCAGAATCCTTTGCCACCCCCTGTTCTTCTTTGAGGTGCTCTATATTTTTCTTTTGGTGTACCGGTACTAACTGGCTGGTCTGGGCAGTCTGAACATGTGCCAGAGATTTAGGAGATGGCTTGTCCAGTACTATGGTGTTTTGAATAATGAACATCAAGGGGACACCAGCCTTTTTCTTTAATTTTGTCAACAATTCCTGATCCTGTTAAGAAAGGAAAGCAAACTATTTCAATTATAGCAGAGGACAAAGTTATTTTATAGTAAGAACAGATGAAAAGATGAGCAGACTTTGTCTAGTGAGCTTGCAAGTAAGGGTTGTTAAAAAAAAATAAAAAATAGAAAATCTGGAAACTTTATTTAGAAAATCAGGATATTCAGGGCTATAATAATTAAAGGGACACTCCAGGCACCCAGATCACTTCTGCTCATTGGAGTGGTCTGGGTGCCAACTCCCACTACTCCTAACCCTGCAAGTGTAATTATTGCAGTTTTTTTATAAACTGCAATAATTACCTTGCAGGGTTAACTCCACCTCTAGTGGCTGTCTATTAGACAGCCACCAGAGGGAACTTCCTTAATGCATGCGCATTAGGTCTCCTCGGCCGGTGGGCGGGATCAGTCTCGCCCACCGGCCGACGGAAGAACAGGAAGGAGCGTCGCGGAGGAGGAGACAGCATATCACAACAATTATATCGTCATTTGTGTGTGAAAAATGCAAAAAATGTCACTGACGATATCGTCATTGTAATACATTTTAGTGTTTCAAAACACTAATATTTCTGTTCAACGAAGTCTTCCGAATAAAACAGTATCCCCCATGTACAGGTTTTATGGGGTCTTGGAAAGTTACAGGGTTAAATATAGTGCTAGCAAATTAAATTCCCTGAACTTTCGGCCTGGGTTGTCAGGCAGGTCCTGCAAATTGTAATTAATAAAATGACCTGATTATGTAAAAGTATTACATAAATAATTACGTAGAATATATATATATATATCTGCACTCACGTTTTTTGGTATAAAAGTCCAAAGTTTATTGTAGAGTCATTTAAAAGGATTAAATGACTCTACAATAAACTTCTATTTGAAATTTCTGGATACATTAAGCACATTTGGCTGGCACCCGGCTACTTTAGAAAAAGGGGAAAAAAAAAAAAACACCTTAGACTCTAAGGTGTTTTTTTTTCTTTTTCTAAACACCTTAGACACACCCAGGTAATCCCTAAACCCTGGACTGGTAGGGGGTCCTTGAGGACAAGGTTGAGAACCCCTGTGCTAGAGGGTTCAAGCAATTGTTGCCAATTACACATTCCTTGTGTTACAACATTGTAAAAGTGTGACTATGTCCAAGTCAAACATACATAGATACTTTGCTTCTATTTTTGCTTAATCATATCAAACCTATATGTGTACTTACCTCTCACGGGGATTTTTCTATTGAATCATATTGACATAAACCAGTACAAGAGAGATTGTAGACTTTGAGATAACACATACTTCTCAATAGTATTTCACTATATTCCTCTGCTGAGTTATTGGTATTAAGATTAAGCCTCCTGTTCCCTGTATCCTAGAAAAAAATACTAATTTTGACTCTCTACTATCCAATCCCCCTACATAGACATCACACAATAAAGTCTGAAAGTTAGGGACATTGGAGAAAAAATATATACAAATCTTTATACCTGAGTAGTCGGAGGTATAGCCGATTAGGCTTTGGATTCGATATCTGACCACAACTATCACATGGTGTGTAGCGTTCAAATTAAGAGCATATACATTCTAGGTATTTTCTCTCCAGTTAACATCTACATACAGAGTTCATCTCTGGAAGTAGGACGTTACAGTTTATTTAAAAAATAAATAAAAAAATACTGTTTTAAGTTTGTTTTTTTATTTGTTTGTGGAGATAGGCGATTTAAGCCCTGTAACATTTTTAACTGTATTTTCTGTGTGTGCGCTGCTCCTTAATTTGTATGGCGTATTAATTCTGGTCACTACGGCAGCACCACTGCTCAGAAATACTCCCCCCTACTATTTGCCTAAATGTGAGTCATCAAGCTATCTTGCAAAGTACTCTGTATAAAAAAAGAGTTTCATTGGCTAGACCTCAGCTCACGGTCAGGGCACTCTTTTTAACATTTGTATTGGTCTGTTTATACTGTACTGTCTTTCTCCCCAATTGAACAGCACTGCAGAATTTGTTGGCACGTAATAAATGCGAGTAATAATAATATTTCAAGTGTTCTCAACTGTATCATGAATACCTATCCCTTGAACCAGTGAGATATTGGCAGTAGCCAACTAAAGAGACAATATTACCTATAGAAATACTCCTTAACCTTTGGTTTCTTTAAATAAGGATCTTTCATGGAACCTTTAAAAAAAAAAATTAAAAAAAATAGACCAAAAGAAAAGGATGTGTGACAACTTGACCTTGATGGACCAGAGTCTCCTTCCATTCTACATTACTATGTAAGGTTTGCGTAACACATATTTAACAAACATTTGGTTTTTTTACATCCTAGTCTTACAAGTATGCTAATGAATTTACGATGGATTAAAGCACAGGGGAAATATGATACACAGAACAGATTATCATTTAGGGAAGAATACAGTGCTTTGTACAGCTTGCATTAGCATTTTGTAGAGAGGATTATGATTCAATGTGTGGATAACAGAAAGTCATCACAAGAAGACACAGAACATTCTAATTGATGCGCCTGAATTGTTCGGTGCTCACCAAAAATATTTCACGGTCACAAGACAATGTCTATGTCAGATAAAGCCCGGTGGAAAGGAATGAAATCAATGTATACAAATCATTTCTACAGAAAAATTGTAAAACTGGGCAAATAGGCCAACGTTTATATCCAGTGCTAGACTGACACATTTGAGGTCTCCTCTGTTCTATGATATTGAGAGTGGGTCATGGTTTACACAAATTTACCGAACATGATTGCACAAAAAAAAATAAAAAATTCTTTTGAAATACGTAAATATAAAGAAAGAATTAATGTATAAGCCCATCAAGGGAGTCATCTTACACGAGTCCTACACTAACAATTCAGGTTCATTGTTTTTAGCTAAAAGTCAAATTTGTAAGATCACCTGCCCCATTAAAAATACCCCTTTCTGTCTAATTAGAGATTTTACCTTTAGGCTGAAAAGCAGCAAGGTGAATTGTTAGTGTAGGACTCAAGTAAGAGTTTAACTTTGTCAGGGAAGGTGAGCTTACACTTTAATTATTTATTTATAAAATATTTTACCAGGAAAGATACATTGAGTTTTCTCTAGTTTTCAAGTATGTCCTGGGTCCACAAAACATTGCATTGATACATTATGGTACAATAAAATACATAATATATACAACATTTAACATAGAATAGGTAGGAAATATATAATCAACCATAACGCGTGCATTCTGTTTTGAGGAATGTAGAGAGGAATTTCTTAAAGGATTTTAGGCTTCGGGAAGATTTTAAAGTGTGCGGGAGGTCGTTCCACAATTGCGGTGCTCTGTAGGAGAAGGATTGGGCCGCTTTAGTTTTGTATTGAGGTAGATTAAATAAAGTGCTGGTACTGGATTGGAGGTTATAGGAGGTGGAAACAACCGAGGAGAGCATTTTGCTCAGGTAGGGCGGGAGTTTCCCAGAAAAGCTCTTAAACACAATGCTGGAAAGATGAAGGGTGTGTCTGGATTCCAGCGACAGCCAGTTTAGTTATTTTAGCATGTCACAATGGTGGGTCCTGTAATTACATTGTAGCACAAATCGGCAGAACGAGTTATACAATGTATTGTGTTTATTAATGTGGGATTGCGGTGCAGATGCATATACTACATCCCCATAATCAATAATTGGCATCAGCATTTGCTGTACAATAGGACTCCTTTACTGTAGGACTTCGGCAGGATTTGTTTCTGTACAGGGTACCTAGTTTTGGATAACGTTTAGATGCAAGTTTTTCTATGTAGAGGCCAAAAGAATTGCCACTGGAGTGATACTAAAAGTTATTCAATAAATTGAGAATTCCAAGTGAATTTCAAATCAAGGCCAAAATAGTCAAACTAAGAGCATAGATCACTTGGAGAGCCTCTCCAATTGATCTATGTTGGCTTATATTTGTAATTCACTTTTAATCCACCTGGAATTCTCACTTTAGTTAATAACCCTGTACAAAACCTTCAGTTATTTAAATGTGCGTAGGGATATGGGATAGTGCACAGGCGACTTTTTTTTTTACTCTTTAAACTACGTATTGGGGCTGATGCTTATCATAGTTATTGATGTTGCCCAGGAGTAGTGGGAGTTTACATACAGGGATTAATTTTGTGTGTTAGAAGAAGGGGAGCAGCTGCATTGGATTAGAGCAGGTGACCTCAAACTCCGTCCCCCCAGATGTTGCTGAACTACAACTCCCATGATTCTCTGGCTATGTAATTCAAAGAATCATGGGAGTTGTAGTTCAGCAACCTATGGGGGGGGGGGACAGAGTTTGAGGACCCCTGGATTAGAGGTAAATTCAAAGTCACACTACAGTGTTAGGAATAAAAATGTGTATTCCTACAGCTATAGCGCCTTAGTCACCATTTAAGTAGCCAGGTGCCCGCGGTCAGGGTTAACATACTCTTTCTCCCTCACAGAGACACTAAGGTTAAAAATACATCTAAGTTTTTGAACCATAGACTGTTCCTTTAAAGATTTGATTATAGATTACAAGGTCTTCCCTAGCCATTTCACTATGGAATGATCGACTGTCTCAACATGTCAAATTGTAATCTTTCCAATTAACTATCTGTCTATTCCACAAAGACAAGGAACATGTTGTGCTCTTTAAATAAAATACCAGTTAGATGAAACAAGACTACAGAGCAGCACAGTGCTAAATGGTGAAAAAAGGGGACAGATGTAATGTGGGTCCTACTTCAGTATATAGTTTAAGAGACGGCTAAACAAACACAGTGCCTTAACAGCAAAATGCCACATAAGAATTTTTTTCTTCCTTTCATAATTTATAGGTCTATGAGTTAAGCTTAGTTGTAAAAATAAAATGTAGACTTTTAGAAAAGGTACATAAAAACAGAGGTTAAAAAAGGCTACAAATATATTTATCTGACCCAATCAATATTTTGAAACCCTTACAAACATGGATAATTAAAGCAGCTCTGTCACTCCACCACTCCCAAATAAAAAATATTTATTACAATGCTTAAAAACATTGCATCGGCAGTGCAATTGCCAACCCAGTCAAGAAGGGGCTACTTTGTAATTTTCTTACGTTTTAAAATGGTGGAGCTAGCTTTTGTCATGCTCTCAGCTGGCACTAGTGACGACTGAGGGGAAATAACTGCCAGCACGGACATTGGCTCCTGACCAATGAAATGCCAGAAGGTCAATAGCACCTCGCAAAAGAAGATGTCGCTATCTGCAAGGGGCAGGTTCACGTAAATAAAAACTTCCTTGTAATGCACCTTGAGGCCACCTCACTGCAAGGGGCAAAGTCACCATCTGGGATCTTAGCAAAATATACAAAGACCTCAGAAGGTGACAGAGCGGCTTTAAATAATCAGTGATGTCAGGGAAGAAAACCTGCTGCATCTATAAATATATTCAGGTCACAATCTCGATACCCACAAAATAAACTGACTTCTGGAATGTTAAGACACACATTCAATTCTAAACCAGCTTTATAAAAGGAAACCGGTAACGGATTTCAGGGCTTCGGAGATGATCAGTTTCTATAGGAAGAGACTGCACAGAGCTGCATTGAACACATGACACAATAAAAGGATCCCAACGGTAATCTCTGTTATGGTTTGCTATAAATCTTCCACGGTTTCATTGGTGACAGTAGCCATCTGGCTTTGTTCTACAGCACTACCTATTTACTAAGATAAACATCACATTGTTGCTTTATGTAGCTCACACAAAAACCAGTGATAGCTGATCTGCGGTACTGCAACTACAGTGTATTACATTACCTGGGATCTTACGTGAGACAAATGGTTAGATAGCATTTACTGCTATAAAGGTTTGCATGGGAGAGAAGCAGCAGTCCTTTGAACAATTAAAAGTAACATCTAGTGTCACCGAATCAACCGGTTATACACAAACCAAAACCAATGTATCTTCAGAAACCATGATTACGTTACTGTCCTTTTAAACCAGAACTTCATCAAACCTGCTACAATAATCCTTGGTTAAGGAAAATGTGTATAGGTCACCATGGGACGGAGGACACCAGCACTGTGAAGCAAAGAGCCACACTGGTACATAGTGCTATATTACAGCCATATCCTCAACTGTGTTTGCTAAAATGATAATAGAACGCTAAGAGAACGATCATCTTCCACATACAGTGCATCATCTTTCTCAGGAAAAAAAAAAATCTCCCTGTCAGAAAGAATCTACAGACGTTTGGCACGAAGTTTCCCCTCAACAATCCCTTAATACCCCACACTATGCACTATAAGCCACTACAGCTTATTGAACGTATTACAGTGCAAAGAGTCTATGGGCATTATCCCATGTAAGTGAATTGACGACAAAAGAAAAAAAAAAAAAGTTTTGGCTATAGCCCTGCCTCTCTGTTGTGGCTTGATGAACTTTCACATTAGCCTGTTCAACTGTGGATGGCAACAATAGGCTGAGAGCACTGCAGTTAGTTACAGTGGTTATGGTTTTCACGGTGCCCCCTTTAAATCTCCTTTATTCTTACTTGCCCTTTCTACAAGGAAACTAGGATAGTCTCCTCAAATTATTGCTCTCCTGACCCAACTTCTGTTCAACTTTCACACAATACTTTCTTTCTAAAGTTCAAGCTTTTGAAGAGCCCTGCCCATAGCGGTTTTACTACATCTCAATTTCACCTCTGCTTGACCTTCTTTAACCCCTTAAGGGACACATGACGTGTGACATGTCATGATTCCCTTTTATTACAGAAGTTTGGTCCTTAAGGGGTTAAACGTGATTTTATTCTAATTTTTTCACTTTTAGGATCTTGTTTTCTGTCAACTTCCCATACTGGTTACCATTTTTTTTATCAGTTTTGGTACTCCAGAGTCCGGGCGCGCGCGCGCTCTCTCTCTCTCTCTCTCTCTCAATGGGTTGAATGAGAAGTATTCACTGTCTGCTTTTCTATGACATACTTTTTCTGAATATGTTCACTCTGATACTGTCTGTTGTGGGAGGCTGGTGCCCATCCTATGGGTTGTGGCACCATCTCTATTACTCAGCATGTGGTGACATGTAGGTTACTGTGAGGGTCCGCTACATCGTATAAGACCATTATGACACCTGAGGCTTTTTGTCCATGGGACCTTTGCCATGGAAGTGGGGGAGCCTTGGGCTATCCGGGCTCTCCACTTTGGCGCCTGGGATTACGTCTGGTTGCATTATCGACATTTATCTCTCTTATGATTTTTTGTGCACCTGCTTACCCTGCGGAGGTTGAGTGGGGATGGCGATGCCCACCCTGGGGGATAGGCATACACCCCAACTCCCCTGCATTCTAGGGTGTGTACCCCTGGTATTTCTGTATATAGTACTGTGTGTTATACAGCATTTCCCTGCAACCTGATATGCTTACCTTCCCTGTTTTAGGAGGGTGTTGATTGCAAGTGTACATAATCTGTATGCACTCGGAATAGTCCCGTTTATGGTTTATAGGCATCTATTCCAGTAGTTATTTTGTTTATCTGGCCTATACGGCGAGTCAGCAGTATGGTAGACTGTGCCCACCCAGGGGGATAGGCACTCACCCATGATACCTGACTCGTTGTTCTACACTTGGGAGTTATCCCTGATTTTGTAAGGGGCTCTCTCCCTGAGTAGTGTACTGTAATAGGTCTATGTATACACTTAGGGGTGTTGTTGGGTGAAAGCCGATGCTATCTATTTTGCGGTAATATGCATAGGCAGTACTGATTAGTGCTTTCTATGTCCATTCAGGATAATTATGTTTTCTTTGTTATCATCCTATTGGCCTTCTATTCCTCTCTGTTTAGATTTAGATGCCTGTTTCGTGTTGTGTTTTTTTATTACATGGTCTTACATGCTCTGCCTGCACATTTGGGCTTTAATGTATATACCTTATCAAAGACTGTAGGTGTACTACCCTTTCGCTAGTGCAGAGGATTGGTCAGATTGAGTGGGGTATGCCCGTTAGACACATGACGTTTAAAGTCCTTCCAGCAATGTTGATGTTTGTTTTTAGTTGCTATGGACACTTTGGTCGCATAGCAACACCCTCCCGGCCGATCACGTGACGATGACGCCGACGCCACGTGATGACATCACGTACGCACACGTGACCTAAGGCAGAATCCGCGCGTTTTTCGGACCGGACAGACAGGGAGTGGGAGTTAATTCCGGTGGTGGGTAAGTTTATTGCTTGTTCTCTTATTTGTATATAAGTGTGTATTTGTACTGTATGTATTAGTCCTGATGAAAGTCTGTGCATAGCAGACTGAAACGTTGATTTTTTATCCTGTAAGCTATTAAAAGTTATATCTTAAATTGGAGTCCTGAGAGTGCTATCATCTCTACAATATATATATATATATATATCTATATCTATATCTATATCTATATCTATATCTATATCTATATCTATATCTATATCTATATCTATATCTATATCTATATCTATATCTATATCTATATCTATATCTATCTATCAGGTTCCTGATGAAAGTCCTGAAAGTCCTGCTCTAGGACTGAAACGTCGATCACTGTTGGTTGTTGCAGAATAAAGCCAAGTTAATTTTTTCACCTTATATGAAGTCCTTGGAGTGCTTTTCATACTAATATATATATACACATATATATATATATACATATATATACATACACACACACACAGTCCCATTTTTGAAAGTGTAAACAACATTTCTTTCCAATTTTAAATCGCTTTTATTATAGTTGTCCTATGTGACTTTCAATCCTTTCAGTTCTTTGCAAAGCCTTGTTCTGTTCAGTCAGCCATTGCACAGAGCTGCGGTGAACTAGCACTTTTTAAATAAGAATAATAACTACACAAATAAGCATCGCTCCACCGTGTGTAGCTCACGTCTCTCACCCACAGTATGCACAGTTCGTCCCAGAGCTGCTCTACTTCCTGGCAACTAAACTCAAATCAGGTAACTAAGCAGGACGGCACATCCAGAAACACAAATTGTTTGCAGATGGCTTTTCGCACAGATACCTGCGTGGCAATGAAATAATGGTGCGGGTTGCTGTCTGCCGTCAGGGATAAAAGGCATGCTGAGCCACTGACAGGATCCTTGAAATGAGAACAACTCCTCACTTGAAATCTTTGGGCGATTAATTTAGCGCCGTACAGTTCCTTCCCCAAGGATTCCAGTTCCTTTAGAACGCAGCTGAAAAGAAACAAAAAGAACAATGTTATATTCCTGGGCAGCTCGGCACTGAATGAAATATTTCACTGTCTGTTATACGCCGATAGAATGATTCCTTGTGTTCAGAAAGCAATCTTTACTTAGAATAATGAACATGTCCAGCAAGGTCTGGATCTATCGGCCATATGAATAAATGAAGAGGCCATTATTTATCACAGAAAAAAAAATGTCAATGAGAAATCAATGTGTTCATTCTTAGGCATTGAAATGGCAGCATTGCTTCAGTAGACAATGATGATACTACATAGGGGTCTACTTGATAAACAGTAAATTGTATGTCTTGGGGGCTGTTCACTGAAAACAAGTTGTGATGAAGCAACAGACACCTTGCGACATTTAGTTCAATAGAGCACGGATGGAATAAAACAAGTCTCCAATTCAAACAAGAGCTAATTGCAGATTTAAATATTTTTGTTCTAATTTGTCAGGTCTCATGTAAACGCACAAGAACACGGCCGCAGTGTGAAGAGTGAACAAGAGAATTAGAGCCCCACAAGAGTCAGAGATCTCCAACTCTTTATTCTGTCTCTACTAACTATCTAGCTAGCTTACCAGGGAGAGAGGCTTTTTATCTTCCTGTCCTACACACTTTCTAATTAACCTTTGTTAGGATTGTCTATTACTCCTCAGATATTGTGTCTATTGGTCTTGGACACCCCCACCAATAAGGTATTTACTCTCACCCTGGTATATTTACATTAATCTAGATTGGGAACAGGGCAAATCCTGGGCTAAAACAAGCAGTCTAATAAAGCTACCATTAGTTTAAGAAATTTACTGGATGACCCTATACTCCCATTATGAGTTTGTGGAGAAGCCTTAAAAGGCTAGTCATTTTCTCACTTTGTTTCTAGTTTTGAGACAGTTAGTGCTGATCCAGCTAAAATTAACAGTTATTTAACCCCTTAAGGACACATGACACGGTCTTCTTTATTTAAAAAGTCAAAATGTATTGACAAGTTAAAAATACAGACCAGCAGTTTTAGTCCCTGTCCGGGACTTTCATCAGGATCAAGGATATGTTAAAACCCAAGTAACCCACCATATATAGCCCAGTGAAATAAGATTGGCTTACCCCAGGTGAACCGTGCACCGCTGGCGGCATCCCACCGTACAAAGTATGCATGTGAGGAATAAGCTCCTCTCACACGTTCCATAATGACGCGATCTCTATTGCCTAGGCGACAGCTGCAAACTATGATCGCTGCGGCAACCAGAGACTCCATATGGGAGGAAGCTTTTCATCGGGCAATGAGTGTGCTGTGGTCCAAAAGGGCAAACAAAGCAGGCCTTATATTATGTTTAAAGCCATAAAAAATAGACAGACAAATATTGTACTAAGACTAATCTATATAAAAAAAAAATAAAGTGCCAAAGTTGGGGATGTTAACTGAAAACATAGCAATTTCAGAAAAGTTTCCCCCGATATGGCGTCTCTGGTTGCCGTGGCAATCATAGTTTGTTGCTGTCGCCTAGGCAGAGATCGCGTCATTACGGCACGTAGGGGAGGAGCTTATTCCACACTTTCCACGGTGGGACGCCAGTGGCAGTACACGGTTCAACCAAGGCAAGTCAATTATCCTATTTCACTGGGCTATATATGGTGGATTAATTGGGTTTTACCATATCCTTGATCCTGATGAATGTCCCAGACAGGGAATGAAACGTTGGTCCGTATTTTTAACTTGTTTCAATACATTTTGACTTTTTAAATGGAGAAGACCGTGACTGCAAGCTTTTCTACATTTTGTTACCCCTGCTGAATGCACCCGGCACTTTAATTAAAGGAGCACTAGAGTGCCAGGAATACAAACTTGTTTTCCTGGCACTATAGGGTTATAAGGTCCTGCCCTTCCCTCAGCACTGGAGCAGTTAAAACCCCTTCAGCCACTTACCTTTCTCCAGCATCAGGCTCCCTCTGGGCTGGTGATCTCTCCTCCCCAAACCGATGTCAGCTCCAGATGCGCATGCGCAGCCAGAGCCACGCGCGCTATCAAACCGCCCATAGAAAAGCATTACTCAATGCTTTCCTATGGACGTCAGCGTGTCCTCAATTAGATTTTCGCATTGAGGATTGAGGAAGGGGACTCTAGCGGCTGTCAGGAAGACAGCCACTAGAGCATGGGTCCTCAAACTCCAGCCCCCCAGATGTTGCTGAACAACAACTCCCATGATTCTTTGAATTAGATAGCCAGAGAATCATGCAAGTTGTAGTTCAGCAACATCTGAGGGGCCAGAGTTTGAGTACTCGTGCACTAGAGGCTGGATTAACCCTAGTGTAAACATAGCAGTTTCTCTGAAACTGTTATGTTTACAGCAGGCAGGCATAACCCTAGATGGACCTGGCACCCAGACCACTTCATTAAGCTGAATTGGTCTGGGTGCCTATAGTGGTCCTTTAAACTACAGCCTGAGTGCAAGGAATATCCAGTACAAATATATATATATATATATATATATATATATATATATATATATATATATATAAATAATATCACCCAGACAGTGTGTTATAATTGATCATTATATATTTATATAACCACATGCTAATGGAAAGCAGATTATGAGCCAAAGATAGATGCGCCTTTAAGAGAAAGATGTTGGGGACTCCATTTCCCATGATGCTTGGCCAGCTAAAAGGCCAGAGAAGCATGACGGGAAATGTAGTCCGCAGCGGCCATGCGGCGGTAGGTGGTGTCCCTGTGGCTGAAGCTGACTTACCGGGTGGTGCAGAGCTGCACCTCTCCCATCAGGTATTTGGGCAGCTGCTCCTTGATCTGGATCTTGTTCTTCAGAGCCGCCTGACAGAAGGTGCCGTCCAGCAGCACCTGGTACGGCTGCCGGAGCCCGAAGTTGTACTTGTAGAAGGTCAGCGTTTTCTTGGCGGTTTTCTGACGCTTGATCTTCATGGCGGCGGCGGCGGCTGGGGGGGGCGGTCACCGGGAACACGTGACGTAACGGGGCTCCGGTAGCGCGTGGTGCCCTCGCTGTGTCGCCTGGCAATGACGTCACGTGATCGAGCGCCTGGCTGGTCTATGATGGTCAGCCCTGGGAGGGCGGGAGCGGTGCATGCCGGGAGGGAGACTGATTGTGTGAATGTTCTTTTAAAAGGGCATTCTATAAAATTATTATTATTCATTATTTATGTTTATTGATTTATTTATTTTATATTTCACTTTTTAAATAAATGTACCCAATGTATTATATGTAATAACATTTCATTATTTTATTTATTTATGTATATATATCAAAAGGGGGGGTACAGCTTGTAGTACTAAACAGTAATCCAGACACAAAACAGAAGTGGTAGTATTGCACTATTTTTAATTAGACGAGAACTATGCGAGGGTCTGGGTCTTAACCCCTTAACCCCTTCAGGACCGGCCTGTTTTTGCGATGTTTGTACGTTAAGGACCAGAGCAGTTTTAACACTTTTGTGGTGTTTGTGTTTAGCTGTAATTTTCCGCTCTCTCATTTACGGTTCCCATACAAGTTATATATTGTTTTTTTCAAGACAAGAAGGGCTTTCTTTACATACCAGTATTTATATTATGTCATATATTGTATTTAAAAAAAATAATGAAATATGGTGAAAAATAAAAAAAAAAACATGTTTTTGGACTTTTACTTGAAAAATCTTTTACTTATCTACAAAAGCTAATGAAAAAAACTGCTAAATAGATTCAAAATTTTGTCCCGAGTTTAAAAACACCCAGTGTTTACATGCTTTATTGCTTTTTTTTGCAAGTTATAGGCCTATAAATACAAGTAGGAAATTGCTGTTTCAATATATATATATTTTAAATGTATCAATAGTGACATTGTTACACCGTTATCTGTCATAAATCCCCGAAACACACCTAACATGTACATATTTTTTAAAGTAGACAACCCAGGGTATTTAAAATGGGGTATGTCCAGTCTTTTTTAGTAGCCACCTAGTCACAAACACTGGCCAAAGTTAGCATTTATATTTGTTTGTGTGTTAAAAATGCAAAAACCGCTAACTTTGGCCGGTGTTTGTGACTAAGTGGCTACTAAAAAAGGCTGAACATACCCCATTTGCAATACCTTGGGTTGTCTTCTTTTGTAAATGGTATGCCATCATGGGGCTAATTCTCATTCCTTGGCTACCATACGCTGTCAAAGGCAACCTAACCAATCTGACAAATTTCAATAAAAAAAATCAAGCCTTATATTTGATCCTGTAACTTTCACAAACACTATAAAACCTCTACATGTGGGGTACTGTTATACTCAGGAGACTTCGCTGAACACAAATATTAGTGTATCAGAACAGTAAAATATATCACAGCAATAATATCCTCAGTGAAAGAGCTGTTTGTGTGTGAAAAAATGCAAAAAACTTCACTTTCACTGACAATATCATCGCTGTGATATGTTTTACTGTTTTGAAACACTAATATTTGTGTTCAGCGAAGTCTCCCGAGTAAAACAGTACCCCCATGTACAGGATTTAGGGTGTCATAGAAAGTTACAGGGTTAAGCACAGTGCTAGCAAATTAAATTATCTGGACTTTTGGCCTGGGTTGGCAGGCAGGTCCCTCAAATTGCAATCATTAAAATTACTTAATTAGGTAAAAATATTACATAAATATGCACGTAGAATTTTAATATATATACATATTTATATATTTGACGTCTACGTGTATATTTATGAAATTATTAATGTAATTTTGTATGTGGACATATGTATATTTCGTATTATTTTTATTTATTTATTTATACATAGATATATATATCATTACATTCTAAGTGTATTTTGATATAAATATATATATATCAATATCAAAATACTGTTAGAATAAAATTGAATATATATATAATTTTTTTTTAATTATTAAAAATTATTTTTATTTTTTGTTATTTATTTTTATTAACATATTATTTGTATTTTATAATAATATATATACCATATACATAGTTATTATATATATTGTATATATTCGTGTGTAATTTAAATATAAGTGTATTTTTATATTAATATACGTATATATAAATATAAAAATACACTTAGTGTGACATTATATATATGATACATATACATATATTATATATATAGATATAATACATGTATATATATTATATATATACACATATTATAATTTTTTTTACACTGATTGTTTTTTTTTTTAACTTTATTTTGGATTTTTCACTTGCAGGGAGACTGCCTGTCAGCACAGACAGTCCCCCTGCAGGCAGATACAAAGACCCCTATTGCGGTCATGTGATCGAGTGATCACATGGCCGTGGGGTCCTGATCTGCCGAGGGGGGACTGCCCGGGCAGACAGGCAGTCCCCCTGGACCGGGAGGAGAGCTGATCGCCGCCGTGGGACCGACGGCGATCAGGTAAGTAGCCCAAAACCGTTATGACGGTTCAGGACCGTCAGCGGTCCAAACGCACGTTTTACCGCTGACGGTCCTGAACCGTCAGCGGTCCTGAAGGGGTTAAGGACTGGACTGTTTTTGCGATGTTGTACATTTGCGACCAGGCCTCTTTTTACACTTTTGTGGTGTTTGTGTTTAGCTGTAATTTTCCACTCTCTCATTTACTGTTCCTATACAAATTATATGTTGTTTTTTACAGGACAAAAAAGGCTTTCTTTACATACCATTATTTATATAATCTCATGTAATTTAATTAAAAAAATACATGTTTTTTGACTTTTACTTGAAAAATCTTTTACTCATCTACAAAAGCGAATAAAAAAAACTGCTAAATAGATTTGAAATTTTGTCCTGAGTTTTAAAATATCCAGTGTTTACATGCTTTTTTTTTGCAAGTTATAGGGCTATAGGTACAAGTAGGATATTGTGGTTTCAAAACATACATTTTTTCAAATTTATCAATAGTGACATTGTAACACTATTATCTGTCAAAATTCTCTGAATAACACCCCACGTACATATTTTTTTTTTTTAAGTAGACAACCCAGGGTATTCAATATGGGGTATGTCCAGTCTTTTTTAGTAGCCACCTAGTCGCAAACAATGGCCAAAGTTAGCGTTCATATTTGTTTGTGTGTGAAAAAGTAAAAAACTAAATTGAACGATAATTTTGGCCAGTGTTTGTGACTAATTGGCTACTAAAAAAGACTGGACATACCCCATTTGCAATACCTTGGGTTGTCTTCTTTTGCAAACGGTATGCCATCATGGGGTTAATTCTCATTCCTGGGCTTCCATACGCTCTCACAGGCAACGCAACCAACCTGGCCATTTTCAATGTAAAATATTTGACCCTGTAACTTTCAAAAACGCTATAAAATCTGTACATGGGGGTACTGTTAAACTCGGGAGACTTTGCTGAACACAAATATTAGTGTTTCAAAACAGGAAAACGTATCACAACAATTATATCATCAGTAAAAGTGCTGTTTGTGTGTGAAAAATTTGAAAAAAGTCACTTTCACTGACAATACCATCGCTGTGATTAGGTTTTACTGTTTGGAATCACTAATATTTGTGTTCAGCAAAGTCTCCCGAGTAAAACGGTACCCCCCATGTACAGGTTTTAGGGTGTCTTAGAAAGTTACAGGGTAAAATACAGTGCTAGCAAATTAAATTCTCTGCAATTTCAGCCTGGGTTGGCAGGCAGGTCCCTCAAATTGCAATTAATAAAATTATTTAATTATGTAAAAATATTACATAAATACGCACGTAGAATTTAAATATATATGCACATTTATATATTTGAAATCTACGTGTATATTTATATAATTATTTATGTAATTTTGTATATAAACAAATGTATATTTCGCATTATTTTTATTTATATATACATAGATATATATATACAATTTCATTCTAAGTGTATTTTGATATAAATGTATATATTTTAATATCAAAAACAGTTAGAATAAAATTTCATATAGAGGGGGGCGGGGCCGGACCGCCGAGCTGGATGGTCGCAAGACAGACCAGCTCCAGCGAAACTTAAACTTATCTAAGATAAAAATGCTGTATTGGCCAAATATACCGACCGGCAGCGGCGGCCCTCGATGGGCACAGTGCCCGGGACCCAGGGAGAGGCTAGCTCGCAGAGTTGTAGTCCCCTGGGAGGGAAATCTTCGAGGATGAACTTGAGGCCTACTCCAGCGGTGAGCGGGGCGGACGGCCGCTGCCCCGCTATCCCGCCGAATGGTACCCGGCCGGGGACCTGGGCCCTCGAGGAACCGGCTCCGTTCCCCCCCCCCCTGGACCGGGGGGGTGATCCCGGTCCTCACACTGAAACCCTGCCACCCGGACAGCCACGAAGGGGACTGAGGCCTTGCAATACCGCCAGATCTTAAAATGGCGGCGAACACGCACCTAACTGCTAGATCTGGGCGGGAGAGACTCACCCCACAACCACCGCAACCGGATCTACCACCCATGGACTGCAACCGCACACCTGCAAAAATGCGCCCTACTGGGACACTTACCGCATGGAACCTTCCTCAGAATCTCAGCTCCGGTAAGGAGAGGGACCCGCAACCAGCGGCGGGAAACAGGGCACCACGCATCAAGCCTGCAACCATCAGACCGGCAGAACATATCAGCCCTCACTCTGCACCACATCACCCCTTGGAAATCCCGGGGTCCAAGCCCAGAACATCGGATGTCACACAGCACCCCATGCAGCGACGACTAGCCAGCCCACAGCAGCCGCAACGCGAGCAAAAACAGACCACAGGGAGTCCACACTGAATCCACAGAAGGCAGGATTTCTCGGACACAAAGGGACCTTTTAAGCATGACCCGAATAGCCTTTACCCTCCCTAGTGTAAATATAACAATATGATGTCTGCCCTATAGTATTGTGTGTATTTCCGTATTGTGTGTATTTCTGTATAACTACCAGCGGCAAGGGGTTAACAGTATAGCTCTCGACCCTTATCTACTGCATCCATCCACGAGTGGCTAAAGTAAGTGGGGAGTAAGAGGTGAAATTACTTCGTTGATACCTAATTACATTGTTCATACCTAAGCATGTACTTACCTAAACTAAGCATACTACCTGCATGCAACCATATGATCCTAACGCTAAGCTACCGTCCTATATATTTCCTTGTTGTCTCGTAGAATCTCAATCTAAACATACCTACTCAGCATGATCTAAGCATGACCATATATATGTATTGCTAACTCAGTATATAGCTAGTTTAACCTGTCTCATCACACGTATGTTTTATTCTGAACACGCATAGTTACTCTAGCATACTACGTAAATAATCTATACCATGCCTAACTATCTTGATTTAAACCTGTTCATATTTATAAAAAATAGTGCATTGTACTAACATACCCTAATGCTTTCCATGTTATCACTCATTGTTTTGAACTAAGCATGCGGATTGCCTTTGGGGTACCACGTGCCTGAATGTTATCACCATATGCACTGCAAAAATAAAGAATTAAAAAAAAAAAAAAATTCATATAGATATATAATTTTTTTAATTTTTTATTATTATTTTTTTTAATTATTTAATTTAATTTACTTATTATTTGTATTTTATAATAATATATATATATACAATATATATAGATATTATATATATATACGTGTGTAATTTAATTCTAAGTGTATTTTTATATTAATATATGTATATATTAATATAAAAATACACATAGTATGATATATATATGATATATAGGCATATATTATGTAGATATAATATATGTCTATATATACACACATATATATAATTTTTTTTTATTATTAACATTAACTTTATTTTTTCTTTGATTTTACACTAGCAGGGAGACTGCCTGTCAGCACAGACAGTCCCCCTGCAGGCAGACACATGGACACCTATTGTGACCATGTGATCGCTCTGTTGAGCGAGCACATTGCCCCAGGGGTCCTAATTCGCCATGGGGAGACTGTCTGGGCTGCAGGCAGTCTCCCCACAACGGGAGCACCGCCGATCGGGTAAGTACATCTTAAAGTTAGGACGGTTCAGGACCGTCATCGGTCGGCAACGCAAAAATGCCGATGACGGTCCTGAACCGTTCTCAGTCCTTAAAGGGGTTAAAGAATAAGGCGAGTGTGAGCTCTGTGGTTTGTACTTCTACAGGCTGTAAGGTTTCACTCTCCTCTATCGAGTGGGGAGGGCGTAGAATGGAAGGGTTATTGAGTTGCATATCACGGTAAGAGTTGATAACCGTATTAGTGTCTAGGCCCCATGGTAGGAGACCCAAGTCCTATCTGGTCACCAGTAGAGGGTGTGTGAGGAGTATTCGACTAGTTGAACAATGGATAGTGTCGACCCCTAACCCAAGGGGTTTTATATTAACATGAGTATTCCGGTCTATTACTAATAGCTTGTATCTGGGTATATTACGTGAGACAATAGGTGTAGTTAAGGTCATGTATAGTGTTTATAGAATTGTAGGGTTACAAGCACATGTTTATTAATTAAGAAGCTCACGTTTTGACATAACGATAGGCGTTTAAGTGTCGTGTGATTCTAGCTCTTATTAGATGATCTAGCAATATCCTGAAATCACAGTACAATGCAGACTTTTTTGAGCCCCCAGCATAGACACAGGTTTAATTAACTTGTCTAGGGTGTGTGTAAGGGCTTGTCACCGCTTAGGTAGCTAGACCCAATGTTAAGCATACACAAGTATTTTTGCGCTATCTGGATAAGGAGAATTTGCACTGAAAGCCTAAACATAACTCATTAAATCTCTAAACAAAAAAGGGCTAAGTCAACGCTTATGATAAGCAGATAGCAGTAATAGATTACGTTGTGAGCTTGGTTTGTTTCAGGTTCACCTTCCCCTTCGGCTGCCCCAGTCTCTCCGATGGCAGGAGCTGGGAGTCATGTAGGGATCTGCACGGTTGGGCTGCTTGAGGAGGCAGGGGGTTAATTCGGTGCAGTACATGTGCGGCTCAATAAGCATGGTGTAGTGTAAGTCCTGGATCTAGGAGGGCGATAGTCTGCCACTACCTGGGGCTGTGTTGTCCATTCCCCTTGCCCCACGTCTCACAGAGTCCTCCTCTGCCTATGCCTTTAAGGGTTGTTCCCGGGCTTTGTAACCCGTTCATGGACTCCCCAGCTCCGACCACCCGGGCTGCGTGCTTCATGTACTCCGCTGTCTGCTTTCTGAGGTGTGGGCGGACCATCCTGTTCCCAGGTATCTTTGCAGGTGTAATGTGGATCCCTCACGGGTATGAATGCAGGCTCTTCCCGGCTCTCATGGCTAGCTGCTCCGTTCTTACATGCTTGAGTGCGGCTTGTCGTACTTTGTGCCGCGTGGTAGTCGCTGTCGGGCACCGTCATGTGTGCCCCTGCCTGCAGGAGAGAGCGTCTTCTCCTCCGCCATATTTTTGGCGCGTTTGGCCTGACTGGGTGTGCGTTGTGGGTGGGAGCGGTATGGTTGCGTCTCAGGTGGGTCTGAAGCTCGAGCTTTACTTGTGCTCATTCGGTCTATTTTTCAAAAACGCTTTAAATGTGGCGTCCAGCCGTGCAAGGATATCGGTCTCTTGTGTTGGGTCCGCTGTCTCGAGTCTAGTCTCCGCCATATTGATTGATTGTAGCTAGTTTCTGCAATGTGTGCCGTCCGCTCTGCGTACTGCTGCCATGGATATGCAGCTTGTGAGGGCTCCGGTCTCAGCACCATCCCGCATGGCCTCCGCCATTTTGGTGACACTGCCTGGAGCGTGGGTCTGAGCGGTCCTGCTGCTTCGCCTGTTGCGCTTGTCGACGAGCGGGTCTCGAGGGTGTAGACCGGGATCACCCCCCCTCCGGTCCAGAGGGGGGGGGAAAGGGGCCGGTATACCTGCGGGTCCGACTCTAAGCCCCGAACGGTAAGCGGCAGGGCAGCGGCCTCGCTCGCCTCCGGAGTAGGCCTTGGGAACGTCGGGTAGGATTCCTCCTCCAGGGGACTGTAGCCTGTTGGGCCAGCCTCACCCCGGATCCAGGGCTCTCTGCCCAGCGAGGACCACCGTTGTCGGCAGGTTTTGTGCCCAAATTCGTGTAAATATAGTCGTTTCTGGATTTAGGCTGCAGGAGCTGGTCTCGGATGCGACCAGCCAGCTCGGCAGTCCGACCCCGCCCCCGGAAATATTTTACATTTCCATTAAAGATACACTCTGAACCACTAAAGCACTTCAGCTTCAATAGTTATAGTAAAAATTGCAGATTTCAATAGGAACTGGCACTTTTGTAAATTAACCTTGTTACACCTCCCTGGTTGTCAGTCAGACAGACACCTGTTACTTCCTGGTTTGTTTAGCTCAGTGGAGCTAAACTCAAGAGGCAGCAGTTACCCAATGCACTTGCCTTACAAAGACCTTTCATTGAGCTGCATTGGGAAGTCTGTGAGTGGACAGTCACAAGCTTTGCAAGCTGTTTTTAGACATATCCTAAATTAAAAATGCATCAGTAAATGTATATATGTTTTCATTGGGAGTAAATCTACTAAACAGGGATTTTAAAAAATGTTTTTTTTTGGGAAGTGAAATGTCTCTTTAAGTATGATTATAGTTGCTCGCATGTACTTACGGTATGTTTTAATCTGCACTTTGTTTTGCCCAACAATGCTAGATAAGTTTCCTGTGAATTGTTTTGTAATTGGTAAATACATTAAAAAAAAAAGCTTCATGCATCTCAATCCACCGAGGAGAGGCCAATTCTGCATAGCAAAGAATTAGAACAAAATCATCTCAAAGCCTTGAGCAGGAATCCTGCATCCTGAGAAAGCAATTTTCTCTTGTTAAAAAGCTCTTTTCAGAATTCGCATGGAGATGATTGGTTCCCAGGAGTTAAAACATGTTCTATGTGGACGCAATGTTCTGACAGAATCTTTGTGAAAGAGAATAATATTCTAAAACCTAAACTATATACTTTCATACTTTTTCTACAAACTTATTAAATTCTTCATAAAACTGAATTACTTTGAGTGCACTACAAGGTCAAATGTGTGTTTAATATAAATGTATTTACGGTAATTCTATGAGTGTTCTAAACATTTTTTTTTTATTTCTAATGTTGATGTATGCTGTCCACCTTGACGGACAGAGAACAAAACATAACCTCAAACATTTAGTCGTAGTACAGCAATGTTGTACAGTCATAGACTAAACATTTGAGATTATGTATTATTATTTCCTGTGATTTGTTACCCAATTTGAATAACAAAGGAAGTGAAGCTGACATTGTCGCTTTCATGAACATTTAATTCACCCTGGCTTTTCGTCACCATACCACTCAACATTTCAAACGGACAAAGAGGGGCACTTTAATTTTGGACCCATATACCACTAAGCCCTCCCACCTTCTTCTTGAGTAACCCACCAGCCCCTGGCTGCTTTTTGCTACGCATACATAATTTTTTCAGCATGATGCCATAGAAACATAGAATGTGACGGCAGATAAGAACCATTCGGCCCATCTAGTCTGCCGTTCGATATGTCCGAACGTGGAATGGTCCTAGGCTAGAGGGCTGCCCAAAAATACATTGCTGCCTACCATTGGTGGTATAAGTATCAGCGCAGTGACAGACACGCACTATTCTTTTACAAAATGGAGCTTTGCAGTGGGCGGACAGATGTGACATTTCCGAAATGTGTTGAATGAATATTAAATTATTGTTATATTCAGGGGCGGGCTGGGCCGGGGGGCAGGGAGGCAATTGCCCCCCAGGCCGCCCGAAATTCTTTTAGGACCGGCCGCGGCGGGCCGGCCCTTTAAATGCTGCAGCCGCCGAGCGCTCTGTAAAGAGCGCTCAGACGGCTGCAGCTGCTTCTCCCCTCCCCTGTAAGTGGCCGAGCTGAACTCCGGTCCGCGGTCCCGGCCGGAGTGATGGGAAGGTGCACACTGAGTGTGCACTTCCTGTCAGTCCGGCCGGGTACAGGAAACAGAAACTCCTGTTCCGCGCGGAACAGGAGTTTCTGTTTCCTGTACCCGGCCGGACTGACAGGAAGGTGCACACTGAGCACCTTCCTATCACTCCGGCCGGGACAGCGGACCGGAGTGCAGCTTGGCCACCTACAGGGGAGGGGGTAAGAAGAAGGGGGGGGAGAGAGTAAAAAGAGGGGAGGGGGAGAGAGTAAAAAGAGGGGAGGGGGGAGAGTAAAAACAGGGGGGGGGAGAGTAAAAAGAGGGGAGGGGGGAGAGTAAAAACAGGGGGGGGGAGAGTAAAAAGAGGGGAGGGGGGAGAGTAAAAAGAGGGGAGGGGGGAGAGTAAGAAGAGGGGAGGAGAGTAAGAAGAGGGGAGGGGGAGAGTAAGAAGAGGGGAGGGGGGAGAGTAAGAAGAGGGGAGGGGGGAGAGTAAGAAGAGGGGAGGGGGGAGAGTAAAAAGAGGGGAGGGGGGAGAGTAAAAAGAGGGGAGGGGGAGAGTAAAAAGAGGGGAGGGGGGAGAGTAAAAAGAGGGGAGGGGGAGAGTAAGAAGAGGGGAGGGGGGAGAGTAAGAAGAGGGGAGGGGGGAGAGTAAGAAGAGGGGAGGGGAGGAGAGTAAGAAGAGGGGAGGGGGGAGAGTAAGAAGAGGGGAGGGGGGAGAGTAAAAAGAGGGGAGGGGGGAGAGTAAAAAGAGGGGAGGGGGGAGAGTAAAAAGAGGGGAGGGGGGAGAGTAAGAAGAGGGGAGGGGGGAGAGTAAGAAGAGGGGAGGGGGAGAGTAAGAAGAGGGGAGGGTGGAGTAAGAAGAGGGGGGAGTAAGAGGGGAGGGGGGAGTAAGAAGAGGGAAGAGAGGGAGTAAGAAGAGGGGAGGGGGGATAATAAGAGAGGGGGAGTAAGAAGGAGGGGAGATAAGAAAAAGAGGGGGGAAGAAGAAGGGGGGAGTAGGAACAAGAGTGGGGAGTAATTAGAAGAAGGGGGTAAGAAGAAGAAGGGGGAGTAAGAAGAAGAGGGGGGAATAAGAAGAGGGGGGAGTAAGAAGAAGAAGGGGGTAAGAAGAAGGGGGTAAGAAGAAGAAGGGGGGTAAGAAGAAGGGGGTAAGAAGAAGAAGGGGGGTAAGAAGAAGAAGGGGGTAAGAAGAAGAAGGGGGTAAGAAGAAGAAGGAAGGGGTAAGAAGAAGAAGGAAGGGGTAAGAAGAAGAAGGGAGGGGTAAGAAGAAGAAGAGGGGGTAAGAAGAAGTAGGAGGGTTAAGAAAAAGAAGGGGGGTAAGCAGAAGGGGGGGAGTAATAAGAAGAAGGGGGTAAGAAGAACAAGGGGGGAGTAAGAAGAATACAGGGGGGGTGAGAACACACAGAGGGAGGAGTGAGAAGAACACAGGGAGGGTGGAGGGGGGATGAGAAGAGCACAGGGAGGGTGGGTAAGGGTGAGAAGAGACCGCTAGGGGAGGGTGGGGGAGAGGAGAGACCACTAAGGGGCAGGGGAGAGCTCTAAGGGACAGAAGGGACAGCTCTATAGGACAGGGGGCAAGACAGGGAGCTCTTTAACACTATGCGCACACACACACACACACAATGCATCTTTATACATACACAGAAACACACAATGCACCCCTATACATACACAGAAACACACAATGCATCCGTATACATACACAGAAACAGAACATGCTTCCCTTACACACAGAGAAACACACAATGCATCCATTACACACACACACAATGCAACCCTTACACACAAAGACAATGCATCATTTGCACACATACACAGAAACATACAATGCAAACCCTTACACACACACATGCAAACACACACACTGTTTTTCTTACATACACACAGAAACACAATGCATCTCTTACACTCAATGCACACACATACAGACACACACCTTGCATCCCTTATGCATACAAACACAGATTCACACAATGCATCCCTCACACACAACCAGAAACACATAATACATCCCTCATACACAAATACACACTGCTTCCACTACACACAAACACACTGCATCACCTGCACAAACTGGTATCCCTATACACTACATACCATAAGCACACATATTAGATAACACATAACACATCCCCTACACACTCCACTCCCTGTGAGCGAGCTCATGGGTGGGTGGAACATATAAGTGGACTTATGAGTGGGCCTTATGGGCATACTCACCGTCAGGCACTGGGGCCCAGACCTTGAGCTGTGTAAGAGGCCCCCAAAAAATGGAGCTGCTTCCAATTCTCCCAGAACGTTGAATTTTGTGACCACAGTTGCAAACAGCCTCCAGAGGTCCTGTTCTACACCAGACCAGTGGAGCCAAACTGCAGCCCATCATCATCCTCATCTAATTGTGAGTAGGCAATCTAGTATATTATTAGTGACACTAATCTATAATTTACCTCACATTAAAGGGACACTATAGCTTAATGAAGTGGTTCTGGTGTCTATAGCTGGTCCCTG
Source organism: Pelobates fuscus (assembly GCF_036172605.1). Lineage (NCBI taxonomy): Eukaryota > Metazoa > Chordata > Amphibia > Anura > Pelobatidae > Pelobates > Pelobates fuscus. Next base: position 42,563,868 of record NC_086320.1, read on the forward strand.
CAGGCTTTTTAATGTAAACACACACTGTGTGCAGCACTGGCGTTAGTTCATATGGCAGATCATATGGGTGGGGCATTGTGATGTCACATGGGGGGGGCAAATTTATATTTTGTCTAGGGCGGCAAAAATCCTTGCACCGGCTCTGATCCTGGGCAGGTGCACCAGTCTACTGGTGACCCACAGGAGGGGAGTGCACTGATTGCACTGCACTCTCCTCCTGCCCAGACCCGTCTTGACCCGTCAAGTGCCCTCTGCCCCTAATTTACAGTGGCTCACACTCACAACAAGCAGTGCCTGGAGCCCTTTGCAGAGACGGAAACAAAGAGGTTCTGCGGCAGCTGGCCGTCCTGCAAGCATTACATTAAACAGCTGTTCCCCATGCAGCCACAGGTGGCGTTGTGCTGGGAAACTGTGATTACTCTTCACTTCCTCCCAGCCTACAGAGCAGCGCATGGGGGAGAGAGGAGGAGGCATGATTTAATCTTGAATAAATCCTCTAAGCAAACCTTTATAAATTTGGCGGGGATCAGCTCTGTTTCCATAGTTTATTGGTGTTTACTCTGATGTCTGTATTAATATTGAGGGATGTCTAAGTAGTAACATCAGTGTATGTCAGCAGGGCCAGCCGTTGGGGTGGGCAAGCTGTGCGGTCACGCAGGGTGCCATGACAACAGAGGCGCCCGGCGGCCAACACAGCTCACAAGTTGGGTACACCAGCATATTTAATTTAAACGATTCGCTGGTGGTCCACTGGTGCGCACCAGCAGTAGGTGCAGTCAGATCATATCCTCTCCCTCGTGGTTCCGGCGCTCAGTTAGTGAGTCAGAGCACAAGGCTCAGAGATTCTCAGCCTGTGCTCTGACAACATTGAAAGTCAGAGCCGTGAAGGAGCGGGTATGGCAAAGAGCTACTGATTAGCATAACATCAATATCCGTTATAAAACCAGGAAAAGGTGGGCATGGATGGTGAACTGATTTGGTGGCGCAATGGGCCACTTGACTGGTTTTGCCCCCCAGGCCTAAGGCTGCCAGCCCTCCCCTGTTTATATTGTTCAAATATAACGCTGCACAGGGGCGGGCTGGGCCGGGGGGCAGGGAGGCAATTGCCCCCCAGGCCGCCCGAAATTCTTTTAGGACCGGCCGCGGCGGGCCGGCCCTTTAAATGCTGCAGCCGCCGAGCGCTCTGTAAAGAGCGCTCAGACGGCTGCAGCTGCTTCTCCCCTCCCCTGTAAGTGGCCGAGCTGAACTCCGGTCCGCGGTCCCGGCCGGAGTGATGGGAAGGTGCACACTGAGTGTGCACTTCCTGTCAGTCCGGCCGGGTACAGGAAACAGAAACTCCTGTTCCGCGCGGAACAGGAGTTTCTGTTTCCTGTACCCGGCCGGACTGACAGGAAGGTGCACACTGAGCACCTTCCTATCACTCCGGCCGGGACAGCGGACCGGAGTGCAGCTTGGCCACCTACAGGGGAGGGGGTAAGAAGAAGGGGGGGGAGAGAGTAAAAAGAGGGGAGGGGGAGAGAGTAAAAAGAGGGGAGGGGGGAGAGTAAAAACAGGGGGGGGGAGAGTAAAAAGAGGGGAGGGGGGAGAGTAAAAACAGGGGGGGGAGAGTAAAAAGAGGGGAGGGGGGAGAGTAAAAAGAGGGGAGGGGGGAGAGTAAGAAGAGGGGAGGAGAGTAAGAAGAGGGGAGGGGGAGAGTAAGAAGAGGGGAGGGGGGAGAGTAAGAAGAGGGGAGGGGGGAGAGTAAGAAGAGGGGAGGGGGGAGAGTAAAAAGAGGGGAGGGGGGAGAGTAAAAAGAGGGGAGGGGGAGAGTAAAAAGAGGGGAGGGGGGAGAGTAAAAAGAGGGGAGGGGGAGAGTAAGAAGAGGGGAGGGGGGAGAGTAAGAAGAGGGGAGGGGGGAGAGTAAGAAGAGGGGAGGGGAGGAGAGTAAGAAGAGGGGAGGGGGGAGAGTAAGAAGAGGGGAGGGGGGAGAGTAAAAAGAGGGGAGGGGGGAGAGTAAAAAGAGGGGAGGGGGGAGAGTAAAAAGAGGGGAGGGGGGAGAGTAAGAAGAGGGGAGGGGGGAGAGTAAGAAGAGGGGAGGGGGAGAGTAAGAAGAGGGGAGGGTGGAGTAAGAAGAGGGGGGAGTAAGAGGGGAGGGGGGAGTAAGAAGAGGGAAGAGAGGGAGTAAGAAGAGGGGAGGGGGGATAATAAGAGAGGGGGAGTAAGAAGGAGGGGAGATAAGAAAAAGAGGGGGGAAGAAGAAGGGGGGAGTAGGAACAAGAGTGGGGAGTAATTAGAAGAAGGGGGTAAGAAGAAGAAGGGGGAGTAAGAAGAAGAGGGGGGAATAAGAAGAGGGGGGAGTAAGAAGAAGAAGGGGGTAAGAAGAAGGGGGTAAGAAGAAGAAGGGGGGTAAGAAGAAGGGGGTAAGAAGAAGAAGGGGGGTAAGAAGAAGAAGGGGGTAAGAAGAAGAAGGGGGTAAGAAGAAGAAGGAAGGGGTAAGAAGAAGAAGGAAGGGGTAAGACGAAGAAGGAGGGGTAAGAAGAAGAAGAGGGGGTAAGAAGAAGTAGGAGGGTTAAGAAAAAGAAGGGGGGTAAGCAGAAGGGGGGGAGTAATAAGAAGAAGGGGGTAAGAAGAACAAGGGGGGAGTAAGAAGAATACAGGGGGGGTGAGAACACACAGAGGGAGGAGTGAGAAGAACACAGGGAGGGTGGAGGGGGGATGAGAAGAGCACAGGGAGGGTGGGTAAGGGTGAGAAGAGACCGCTAGGGGAGGGTGGGGGAGAGGAGAGACCACTAAGGGGCAGGGGAGAGCTCTAAGGGACAGAAGGGACAGCTCTATAGGACAGGGGGCAAGACAGGGAGCTCTTTAACACTATGCGCACACACACACACACACAATGCATCTTTATACATACACAGAAACACACAATGCACCCCTATACATACACAGAAACACACAATGCATCCGTATACATACACAGAAACAGAACATGCTTCCCTTACACACAGAGAAACACACAATGCATCCATTACACACACACACAATGCAACCCTTACACACAAAGACAATGCATCATTTGCACACATACACAGAAACATACAATGCAAACCCTTACACACACACATGCAAACACACACACTGTTTTTCTTACATACACACAGAAACACAATGCATCTCTTACACTCAATGCACACACATACAGACACACACCTTGCATCCCTTATGCATACAAACACAGATTCACACAATGCATCCCTCACACACAACCAGAAACACATAATACATCCCTCATACACAAATACACACTGCTTCCACTACACACAAACACACTGCATCACCTGCACAAACTGGTATCCCTATACACTACATACCATAAGCACACATATTAGATAACACATAACACATCCCCTACACACTCCACTCCCTGTGAGCGAGCTCATGGGTGGGTGGAACATATAAGTGGACTTATGAGTGGGCCTTATGGGCATACTCACCGTCAGGCACTGGGGCCCAGACCTTGAGCTGTGTAAGAGGCCCCCAAAAAATGGAGCTGCTTCCAATTCTCCCAGAACGTTGAATTTTGTGACCACAGTTGCAAACAGCCTCCAGAGGTCCTGTTCTACACCAGACCAGTGGAGCCAAACTGCAGCCCATCATCATCCTCATCTAATTGTGAGTAGGCAATCTAGTATATTATTAGTGACACTAATCTATAATTTACCTCACATTAAAGGGACACTATAGCTTAATGAAGTGGTTCTGGTGTCTATAGCTGGTCCCTGCAGGCTTTTTAATGTAAACACACACTGTGTGCAGCACTGGCGTTAGTTCATATGGCAGATCATATGGGTGGGGCATTGTGATGTCACATGGGGGGGGCAAATTTATATTTTGTCTAGGGCGGCAAAAATCCTTGCACCGGCTCTGATCCTGGGCAGGTGCACCAGTCTACTGGTGACCCACAGGAGGGGAGTGCACTGATTGCACTGCACTCTCCTCCTGCCCAGACCCGTCTTGACCCGTCAAGTGCCCTCTGCCCCTAATTTACAGTGGCTCACACTCACAACAAGCAGTGCCTGGAGCCCTTTGCAGAGACGGAAACAAAGAGGTTCTGCGGCAGCTGGCCGTCCTGCAAGCATTACATTAAACAGCTGTTCCCCATGCAGCCACAGGTGGCGTTGTGCTGGGAAACTGTGATTACTCTTCACTTCCTCCCAGCCTACAGAGCAGCGCATGGGGGAGAGAGGAGGAGGCATGATTTAATCTTGAATAAATCCTCTAAGCAAACCTTTATAAATTTGGCGGGGATCAGCTCTGTTTCCATAGTTTATTGGTGTTTACTCTGATGTCTGTATTAATATTGAGGGATGTCTAAGTAGTAACATCAGTGTATGTCAGCAGGGCCAGCCGTTGGGGTGGGCAAGCTGTGCGGTCACGCAGGGTGCCATGACAACAGAGGCGCCCGGCGGCCAACACAGCTCACAAGTTGGGTACACCAGCATATTTAATTTAAACGATTCGCTGGTGGTCCACTGGTGCGCACCAGCAGTAGGTGCAGTCAGATCATATCCTCTCCCTCGTGGTTCCGGCGCTCAGTTAGTGAGTCAGAGCACAAGGCTCAGAGATTCTCAGCCTGTGCTCTGACAACATTGAAAGTCAGAGCCGTGAAGGAGCGGGTATGGCAAAGAGCTACTGATTAGCATAACATCAATATCCGTTATAAAACCAGGAAAAGGTGGGCATGGATGGTGAACTGATTTGGTGGCGCAATGGGCCACTTGACTGGTTTTGCCCCCCAGGCCTAAGGCTGCCAGCCCTCCCCTGACGCTGCACACCGCTTCACAGCAGTAAATATATTTGATGTTTAACCCCTTAAGGACACATGACATGTGTTACATATCATGATTCCCTTTTATTCCAGAAGTTTGGTCCTTAAGGGGTTAAAGGGACACTATAGTCACCAGAAAAAAAACAACAGCTTATTGTAGTTTTTCTGATGAATATAATCAGCCCCTGCAGTCATTTTCATGTAAGCACTGACATTTCAGGGAAAAGGCAGTGCTTACATTACTGCCTAGGGATGACATCAGTGGCAGTTACTCAGACGGCCACTAAAGGTCCTTCCTGGGTTGATCTTCAGTGTCTCCAAGCTCTGCATTGGGACGCTGAATGCTCCCCATAGAGATGCATTGAGTTAATGCATCTCTCTGAGGAGATGCTGATTGGTCAGCGCAGCATTTGGTCTTGCTCCGCCTTTGTTGCAGAGGATCATCAGAATTGATGATCTCAGTCAATCCTCAGTCAATTGATCTGTGCCAATCTTAAAGTATGAATTGTAAAAATGCATATTGCGCCATCATAATGGCACAGTTATATTGTATGACTGGGATTGCTGGGAGTGTATAGCCCAGCCAAGCCTGAGTTTGTGGTACCTGTGCGGTAAGCGGCCGCACAGACAGGGTGGAACTAAGTGGCTGCGAGGGCCATTACCTTGACAGGCTTAATGAGCCCTTTGAGCCATTCAGAATGGAGGGGGGACACTTTGGGACCGAACGGTCCGAGAAGCCGTGCGGCGCTGGGCACGTAGTTTTGGAGCAGGGAGCCTGCCTTTAGGCTGCCTGCCAGTGAAACTAGGAGGTCCTGGAAGCCGTGCGGCACTAGCCGCAGTAGTATGAAGCAGGGAGCCTACGAGCAGCATCCAATCAGAACCGGAAGTGGGGGATCCTCCAAGGCGAAGCAATCGATTATTCGATCGATCAAAGACGGCTCTGATGAGAGGGCCGGCTTAGTATTTAAGTCGAGTAACCCCTCCCACAAATACAGGCAAATTGCCTTAATACATATATATTTATATACAGTCATGGGGAAAAGAAAGTACACCCTCTTTGAATTCTATGGTTTTACATATCAGGACATAATAACAATCATCTGTACTTTAGCAGGTCTTAAAATTAGGTATATACAACCTCATATGATCAACACATTACATGTTACACCATGTCATGAATCATGTAACAAAAATAATGGCAAAATGGAGAAGCCATGTGTGAAAACTAAGTACACCCTTACTGCTTCAATAGGAATTGATCAAGAGATCAAGTAGTAGACAGGTGCTGCTAACCAAATGCATTTGATTAATTAATCAGTAAGTGTGATCATCTCTATAAACGTTTTAGCAATTTGCTGTTCTGGAGCATTCAGATGTGTATTAACACAATGCCAAGGGGGAAAGACATCAGAAATGATCTTAGAAAAACAATTGTTGCTGCCAATCAAACTGTGAAGGGATACAAGGTAATTTCCCAAAAAATCTTAAATCCATCATTCCACAGTGAGAAAAGTGGAAAATATTCAAGACAGTTGCCAATCTTCCCAGGTGTGGACGTCCTAGCAAATTCACCCGAAGGTTAGACTGTGCAATGCTCAGAGATATTGCAAAGTTACATCTCAGAGTAAAGGCTTAACTACAACCCACGGGGCCCATGTGCAAAAATTGCCCTCCCCATGTGTCTCATCTCCCTCTCCAGCCCGTGTCCCGTGTGGCCCTGCCTACACAAAAACTTAGAGGAATAAAAATGTAAATTATCTATAAAATTAAGCTTATATTTATTAATTCCTGCAGCAATTGCAATATATACATACACACAGACTGCTGAACACAGCCACAGGCTGCTGAACACATTCACACACAGACTGCTGAAAACATTCACACACACACACACTGCTGAATACATGCACACACTGACTGCTAAATTCCTCCCTTATTCCAACCTCCCCTCCATGTGTCCATTTCTTCCCTCTATCCCTCCTCCCCTGCATGTGTCCCATTCCTCCCTCATTCTCCCTTCCCTTCCATGTATCCCTTTCCTCCCTCATCCCACCTCCCCTCCATGTGTCCCATTCCTCCCTTATTCCCCCTCCGCTCCATGTGTCCCTTTCCTCCCTCATTCCCCCTCCCCTCCACGTGTCCCTTTCCTCCCTCATTCCCCCTCCCCTCCACGTGTCCCTTTCCTCCCTCATTCCCCCTCTCCTCCATGTGTCTCATTCCTCTCTCATTCCCCCCTTCCCTCCACATGTCCCTTTCCTCCTTCATTACTCCCTCCCCTCCATGTGTACCTATTCTCTTTCCCTGCCACAATTCCCAGCAAAGGAGCACTTCCTGTCAGACCGCTCTGCCATGCTACACACAGGCAGGAGGGCAGCAGCACAGTACAGCTCTCCCCTCTTGCCAGACACTCGCGGAACCAAGGTGCCCGGGCCCGTGTGGCTGTGCACCGGCACCCCAAAAGTAATGCCGGTGTCCCATAGATGCAGGGGTTTGCCGATGCGGCAAGCCCCCTGGAGTGCAGGGGCCGGTCACATTGGCGACCCCTGCGACCGTGGTAGGTATGCCACTGTCTCAGACTCTACAGACCTCAGTCTGCTGAATATATACACAGAGTGCGCTGAATGCACACACAGACTACTGAATACACACACAGGCTGCTCAATACACACAGGCGTCTGAAACACACACAGACGGCTGAATACATACAGACTGCTGAATAGACACACATTGCTGAATATATATACACACACACACACACACTGCCGAATACACAAACAGTACACACGGATGAGTACATACAGACAGACTGCTGAGTACACACATACTGCTGAATACACCCAGACTGCTAAATAAACCCAGACTGCCGTAAGGGTTTAGTGTATGTGTATGTGTATAGGGGTGCTGTGTGTGTGTGTGAGGGTGCTGTGTATAAGTGGTGCTTTGTGTGTGTGAGAGAGGGGTGCTGTGTGTGAGAGAGGGGTGCTGTGTGTGTGTTACTAAAACTACAGATCCCCTGCATCCAGAATACCTCATTCAGATGAAACGGTCTGGATGCCTATCGTGGTCCTTTAAGATCTTACCCTTCTCTTCTTTAATAAATGCAGTACTTGGGAAATTTGCATTATAGAAGAAAAAGCTTTTCAGTGCTTTTTTTAAATTTGCAGGAAAACATTACAATATGTTATTTTTGCTACATTTGCAAAGCACATCTTTATTACTTCTTTCTTTGTGACAAAGAATAAGCATATTTATTATTTTTACTTTTATGCCCCGTTATTTAAATTCACCTTGGGGCATACAAAAAATGCTTTGTCTTGAATAATCTACTATTTCTATACCTTATAGAAAATCACAACTTGTAATCAGCCATTTTTCTTTCTTTTTTACTAAGTTTGCACCTTCATACATATAATACACTTTATCCTGCATGCATGTGTAGAATATGTTGTAATAAAATTGAGCTATATACGAGACACTTCAGTAATTCCCCGCGGTCTCTGATTTCCAAGTAATCTGTATGTAGGCAGACGCTCCACTTCACCAGCACCTCATCAATATACAGGACTGTATTGGTGTTCTGTAGACATATTTCAAACAATAATTCCTATGTGTGTTTGGAGTACTGATGAGCTGTCATTTTTATACCGTTCAACTTTTTCATTAACTACTTAGAAATTGATTCTGCTGGAAAGAAATGTGCTATTTAAAAAGAACAGTTACCATATGAGAGATTGAAAACATTATATTTTATTAAATGTGCTTTAAAAAGCCAGAATATAATGTGTATGAACTTCGAATGCCATTATCTGTGCAACATAAGATGTGTTTACTGTAACGCAGATGTTTAGCACAGGTAAGCAAATTATTAGGGAAAAAAAATCAGAAATGTAAACTTTGGAATTGGAATAAAATGCAAATAATATTTTTACTTAGTTCAATCTTGGGTTTTATATTTATATCTCTCTATCTCTCTCTATATCTCCATCTATCAATATATCACTATCGATCCAGATATCTCTATCGATCTACATATCTAGATATCTATATATCTTTATCGATCAATATCTCTATCGATCTATATATCTCTATTTCTATTGTTCTATATATCTCTATCGATCTATCAATCTATATATCTCTATTGTTCTATATATCTCTATCGATCTAGAATCTCTATCAATCTAGATATCTTTATCGATCAACATATCTATCAATCTATATATCTCTATCTCTATTGATCTATGTATCCCTATTGATCTATCAATCTATATATGTCTATCAATCTAGAATCTCTATCGATCTATCAACCTGTATATCTCTATTGATCTATATGTATCTATCGAACTAACAATCTATATATTTCTATCTCTATTGATATATATAGCTCTATTGAACTATCGATCTATATATCTCTATCTCTTACTGCAAAGACTAGAACTGTTTGAGTTACTTGTCTGATTATTTTAAGTGCCCACCTGCTTATAGGGGTTCTGAACTCCTACTCTGTCAGTGACACAGGCTATACATCTTTGGGTATTGCTCCACCTTTAGCGACTGGCGTTGAGGTTGTGCGATCTGTGTACAATCACACAAGGTGCATACAGGGAAGGGGAGCCACCACAACACCTGGGGCAGCAATATGCTGCCTTCCTACATCCTCCCTTGGCAAACAATGTGAGTACCTGTAGCGTGACCAAGTTATCACTGCTTAGTGCAGAAATCTGCCCTCCTTCTCAACTATAATAGTTAAACCCCAAGTGACTGATGGCAGTATATTGGAGGAGAGGTCACCTCCATTGCATTAAGGAGTGTGAGGTATGGGCAGAGATTAATGATTGGAATGGATTCATTTATTTGTATGGAATGGTGTAAAAACACAGCCTCAGTATACATTATTGCTATTATATCAGAGTATGAGCTGGAAGAAAGCTACAGCCCGGTTCCAATGGAACAAAATGTGCTTTTGAACTGGGTAAGTACCTTAAGGACTGTAAAATGTCATTTTGCAAAAAGTGCAGCTTTCTATAGAAATAGACACTTTTGTAAATTAACCTTGTTACTCCCACTTGGCTGTCAATCAGACAACTGGTCCTGTTACTTCCCGGTTGCTTAGACAGCAATTGCACGGACCACTTGCCTTGCAAAGACTTCTCATTGAGCTGCATTGGGAAGTCTGTGATTGGGCAGTCACAGAATGTCTGGGCGGGGTTAGAAGGGGAGGGCTTGCAAAGGCTGCAGAAAAGAGAACAACAAGCTGTTTTTAGATATACCCCCAATGAAGAAAAAAAAAGCATAAATAAATTCATGCATGTATTAATTTGGGGAATATCTACTAAAGAGTGATATTAATTGTTTTTGTATTTGGAGACTGGAGTGTCCCTTTAAATTTGGAAAAGTAATCAACCATTTTAGATGAGCTGCAGGTGTACCTGAGCGTGCGCAGTGGATACTTACGTGGGGATATCCACCGGAGAGAGGGACGCGCACCAGCAGGGTATCCCTGGTGCTGTGAGTCAGCTACACAGCCAAAGATGTCCCACTGGCCACCTGGAAGTCCGTGTCAACCAATGGGAGAAGGAACGTCCATTAAAACTGGGTTTGCGCCATTCTCCTGGTTGGTCAGCACAAGTGAGCGCTGATTGGTCGCTGCGGGGAGTGTCAGTGTTTTAACACTGTAAGAGTTCCTGATTTTTTTTTAAATGTATTTTGGTTCCAGGCCCAGTTCACTGTAATCACTTCAGATATTGATTTTAGTATGGAGAACATTTACCTAAATAATAATTTGTATTGAAAGAATCTCATTATCATTTTATTACAGCAATGACATTTGCTCTTTTAGGATCAAATTCACCCTGTGATGTTGATGCTGGCTGTGTTTGTACTGTGCAGGTGTTTTAGTTATCGGTTTAAGGTATCTTCAGCTCTCTGGCCGTTTTAGTAGGTTTCTATTTTTGAGCAATATTATATTTGAATGGAGGGAGTGGGGCTAGAAATATGTATATATTTATATTATAAAGTAAGTGTGTGTGTCTGGAAGCATAAGTGCATGCATGGTCATGTGTGTCTGGCAGCGGATATGTGGGTGGGAGTGAGTGATTGTGTGCATCTGACAGTAAGTGTGTGTGAGAATGCAAAGTGTATATATGTGTCTGGCAGGGTGTGTGGGAATGTAGATTGTATTTGTGTTTCTAGCAGTGTGTGTGTACATATTTGTGTGTTTTGCTATACATATGTGTGTGTCTGTCTCTATCTAGGATGCGTATCTATGCCCATTTACGTCCAGGAATGTGTATTGGTGTATGCGTGTGTGGGAATTGTGTGCCTCTGTGAGTACGTGAATGATCAAGGAGAAAAAATATTTGGGAGTATGGAAACAATTTTACATACCTGTCTGGGGTCATCATTATGCTAATGGTTTAATCTGAGGTGAAGGTAATTTGTCCCATGCTTTGCTTATCTCTCTACAAGATCAACCTTTATCCAATCTATTCAGAATTGAACATACATTATGTACAACTGCATTCCTGTCAATCACCAAAGATTTAGGCTTATGGCCATTACTGGGGTTCCTGACTAACTACCTGACTACTCTAATTTCTGGTCCCTTTCCATCTGGAGTTCCACCCTATAAATAGTAGCACATTGTAATAATAGGAGAACAATTAATTGTAGCTTTTCCTACGTTATGTGAACATAAGGCTTTGGACAAATTTAGAACACAGACATCAATAATTATTTTGTCAATCAAAATTTCCCTGAGTAGATATAATAAACATAGGTATTATATTATGCATATGTATTATATTATGCAAATATGTCATCACTATGCACAAATGTCATCCATACAGATAGAATAGGCATTTTTTAAAGTAAATTAACAAACACAAATAAAAACGGGATGCGTAAGTAAGTGTAGACAGCAATAATATTCACTGACAGATAGCAAGCAGCCTAAACAATGAATAAGACAGGTTCATTGTACTAGGTCGGATTAGGCTAAACTTTGACGTGTTATCTGCGAGAAAACAACACTGACTGGCTATCACAAAAGCTCGTATTCTCATTGGTCTCATAATAAACTCTGATATGAGCAAGATGATAGAAACAAAGCAAACCATATTGAAGAAAAGAAAAAAGGATGTCAACATTATATCAGGCTTTAATCCAAGGAGGTGTCTTAAGGAGCTATCCAACTCCTTGCCTAAAGGTCAGGAGAGAGCTGGCACAGACCCTTCACCTTCCCACCAATCGCCACAAGGGAACACCAACTGGTCTCCAGCATGTGTGCAGGTAGAAGCACTTTGCCTCTCAACTGCAGCGCACCTGGCGTCACAGACTATCCTTGGTCTGTATGTATTTGTGTGTGGGGTTACTCAACCCCTGTACAGTTTATTATCTACCGTATTCTAGTGGCGCATTTAGCATTTCTCCTTAGGGGACTGTTAAATACCTCCCTGGGAGTGTTAGCATTTGTCTTGGATCTACCTTCTCTGACTGACTGCAATGTGGTGCTGTTTTGGGATTACAGGCCTGCTACTGTGCTCTCTATACCACCCTGTGGGGTTTATTATATCCTTCAGTCCTGCCCTGTTATAACCCATTATGCAGGCACGTGGCGATGGGGCTGAGGGCCCTACTTACCCTGAACCCGTGCTGCTTTCTGCAGCGGTAGACTCTGGCTTGATGCCCTCACAGGAATTCCAGACCCTCCTGGATTCCACTATGGTGGACTCCATCCAAAGGGCCTTGGCTTCGGTAATGGGGACTATGTCCTCATCCCTTTCCCAGTCTTTTACACATGCTCTGTTACACACACCCAAAGCTCAATGCCTTCGCTCTTAACCCGAGTGGATCAGGCGGTCTCCGTGGCACGCAAGGTATGGGCCAGAACTAGGCATACGTCCCCTCTGCCACTGATACAGGATAAACCTGTTCTGACTGACTTGCCTATGGCGGTCCAAGATGGTGTGTTACCACCGCCCAAGAGAGCCACTGGCTGGGCAAAATCAGCCAGAAACTGGAAACGGGCACGTACCCGGGAGGATTCAGACCAGAGTATGCCTCCTATGAGGAGGAAGACTCCGAACCGGAGATGGGTTCTGGGGTGTTACCCTCTCATCGCCTCATGGCCATGTCTGGTGGTCCTACCGCTCTGTCCAAAAGGGTGGGGGATGGTATTCGGGACCCACAAGGTTACCCCCTGTTCGATCTGGACAACCTCTGTCATCCCTGGGACCCTCCAGAACACATCGCCAAGTATTTGGCTATGCGTATGCGTAGCCCCCTCTCCAAGGAGGGCCGCAGCAAGTTGCGGGCAGAATGCCCCAGGCCATCAGTCCCAGACGCAGCGTACAAGACGCCTGAGGTTGATCCTCAGATCATTCAATTTGTGGCCAAGATGGGGTGGAAACCCAGAAAGGGACTGGAATTCTCCCTGCATAATTGCCAGGACAAAATCCTAGACACTCTGGGGCCAGCTTCCATGCTATATGAGCTCCTTGAGTCCGCCAAGGCAGGGGATGTTAAGATGGATTTTGATGAGGCCATCGGATTGGTGCAGAGACTCATATGTCTCTTGGGCAACGCTAATAGAGTGCTCTTCACCGAACGCCATAAGGGGATTCTTTTGAAAATTTACCTAAAACTGGTTAATTTGGCGGTTATGGAACCCGGTCCCGCAGCGAAGGGCATGCTATTCGGGGATTCCTTTGTGAATGTCCTCGGGTCTTTTGTTAAGACCTTCACAGCCTTGGACAAGGCTCAATCCAACCTTAAAAGGGTCCAAAGATTTTCACAGGGGCCGGGAGATCTAGAAGCTGTCCACCCGGCCGAGGATTTCAAGGCCCGTCACGGGCCCACAGAGGTTCCTACTCTGTACCACAATCCTTTTTGGATTATAAGCCAGCACCCTTCTTCCCTTCCTGGGGACGCCCCATGTCAAATTATGGAGGTCCTTGACAACCTTCCAGAAGACGCCCTTGAGGTATGTACATTGACCCACCTTGCTTCCCAAATGGGTGTGGGGGGCAGGCTGGCTCTGTTTGCAAATGCATGGGGTTTGATCACTGTACATATGTGGGTGTTGCACACGATCAGGGGTTTTCACCTAGACCTGATTTTGCCTCCTTTCCAGGCACGACTCCCCCCTGGGAGTTGTCACTGCCGAAAGATCCGACCACGCTCATTTTTGCGGAAATGATGGAACTCCACTCCAAGCAGGGAATTCAAGAGGTCCCATTCGGGACTCCACGTTTTCACAAGCAACTGTCACGGTTGCCGGCCCGCCACGTGGCAGGGCTGTGCCCGACCGGCACAGCCTCGCCGACAGCACGAGCTTACCTGCTCGCCGGCGAGCCGACAACTGCTTCCCTGCATCCTCTGGCCGTCGCACCCGGATCCAAAAAGGCGCTGACCGTGTGGTCGCGCCTAGACGTAGCTCCGCCCCCGAAGTTCATACTGACGTGCGCGTGACGTCACGATGTCAACGCGCACACCCTAGCTCACCTCAGTACCTTGCCCTGTCGTGGTTTCCTGTTCCTGGTTTCCTGACAGTGCTTTATCTTTGTGAATCTGATTTCCTGGTATCCTGATCTTGGCTTTTCCCTGGTTATTCTGAATTCTGGCTTGTGTAAACAGTATTGTGTATTTTCTGGTTTCCTTGACCTCGGCTTTCCCTTTGACCATTCTCTGTCCCTAGCGTATTAGTCCGGCCATTCTAAGGTCCGGTTTATGCTCTGTCCTTTTATTTTCCTTTTCTTGTCTATGTATATGTTTACATACTTTCTGCGTGATGGACCACACTAGTAGTCGTGACAGCAACCTGTTCCTGGTGGCTAAAAAAGGTGGAGGTGTTCGCCCGCCGACTCTGGGAAATTGCTGTATCCAACTCCGCATGGACAATATGTCGGCACAAAGTCAACCCTAGCAAAGGACTTCTGGCAGTTCTGCCTTCGCAACAATGTGCCCGTGATGGGCGAGCATATTCCAGGGTTGGAAAACACATGGGCAGATGGGAACTCCAGGTACCTGAAGGATTCAGGGGCATAGCACCTGCTTAGCTCGGCCTACAGGCGTCTGGAACTGTTGTGGTGACCGCTGGACGTGGATTTGTTCGCATCCAGGCTGACACCCAACTACCCTGGTATTACAGTTGGCGGCCGGATCCTGCGGCGATGGAGGTGGATGCCTCCCTGCAGATGTGGCCACCTTCCCGTCATTATGTCATCCCTCCATTCAGCCTTATCTCTCGGACACTGTCTTACCTCTGCAGACACTAATGTTCTCTGGTGCTGGTGGTTCCGGTGGCAAACACAGCCTTGGTTTTCTCAACTTCTGAAAATGTGTTTGGATTTCCCGTGTCTGATACCATTGACCCCGGACTTGCTTCTGGATCTGGATGGAAAGTCGCATGACTTGATAGACCAGGGTCTGCTTCGACTCACGACGTGATTGATTTCAGGAGTCCCTGGATGCAAATGTTCCACAATCAATTACGGGACTCCTGGACAGCGCCTGGGCAACGGGAACTAGATCTGCCTATAGCTCCGCATTGCGACTGTGGGCTGGCTGGTGCGTGGAGAGGTAATTGGATCCACCTCTCTGAATGCGATCCTACATTCCCTAACAACACTTTTTGAATCAGGAAAGGCTTATTGCACAGTCACAGTTTATAGATCAGCTATTTCTACAGGTCATCAAGGTTTGGATGGTTCCCCGATTGGACAACATCCCTTCGTTTGTCAGTTGTTGAAAGGCATCAGATTCACTAGACCCCCAAGGGCAAGATATACATCATTTTGGGATGTCAATGTGGTCTTGGACTCCTGGTTGCCGAAGGAAGAATTGTCCCTGAAACACCTGTCTTGGAAGTTCCTTATGCTTCTCTGTTTGCTCTCCTGTAAGGGGATATCTGATGTTAGAGCATTGGACTGGACTACGATGTCATTCACCCCAGAAGGAGTATCATTCAATATATCTCGTACGACTAAGTCTGCTACGAAGATGGTCTCCTACCCGAGATACTCTGGCAGGCCTTCTCTATGCCCGGTGGATTGTTTGAGATCTTACCTTGCACGCACATTAAAATCACACGACTTACATCAACTGTTTACATTGTTTCGTATACCACATCTTCCAGTCTCTATGCCCACTTTGGCCCGGTGGGTATGGGACCTCCTCTATGTGGCAGGGATTGATACTTCAATGTTCTTAGCTCATTCTGTACGGGGTGCCATGGCTTCTAAGGCGTTGGGGATTGGTTGTCGCCTTGACGATATTGTGAGAGCGGCAGATTTGTCCCACAAATCTACGTTTCAGGATTTCTATTTCCCCCCGATTGACCATTTTTCATCTCAGGTGGTGGCTCAGCTTTGAACTAGCATAATAGGAGCCTCCGTGTCATTAAAAATGTTTTAAGATTTTACGATTAACATGACATAAAGTCATGATTTTATTAATGACACGGAGGCGAGTATTATTCCCGCCCACCCTCCCGGTGGGTTAGCGAATAATACTTGGTTGTTATGATTTGGTGTTCTGCACGGTAAGTGGCAATAGGTGTCTTTGGTGATGTTTTATGCAGATGTCGTTGTATGATGCTTGTATATCACTATAATTATGATGTATTCCTATAGCCTTACTCTTCAGCTGATAATATGATGGGTCCGGAGTTGGGATTTTACCATATGTTTTGTTTCTTCACAGCCTGATTTTCGACATGGAAGTTTTTCTATGTGGCCGTTGTTCCTGTTGTAGAAGTTTTGGATTGGATTCTGGTCTTTGGTCTTACAGGCAAAGAAGAGGAAGTTGATGGCTATTTCAGACCTTTTATAGGCTGTTCCTGTATCCTGATTGGCTGCCCTGTTCCTAGGCAGATTTGTTATATTGAACTCTTTATGCATATTTTATTCAAGTTTATATTTTTTCTCTATGCTGCTGAGTGAAAATAAAGAAAGAGATAGCATAATACTTGCCTCTGTGTCATTAATAAAATCAATACTAAAAACTTTACGTTATGTTAATAGTAAAATCTTGGAATTAAATGGTATTATTTAAGAAAAGATGAAAAAATGTGCATGATTTTTCTAACTAATATTTAAAAACACCCTCATAAAACAGCATAAAGCCCAAGGACAAAATAGAAAAAAAAAAAAAAAAAAAAAGTAAATACATGATCATCCGTCCTGCTCACATATATAAGTACAGCGATGTATCAATAGTTCAAAATGTATCCAAAACCACAAATAGTTCATATAGATCGAATGCATGTACAATACTAGGAAAGAGTCTTTGACTGTTTCATTCAAACACCCATTAAAATAATGACTTATTTTACACCACACATTGATTTTTTTCTGCCATGTTGGACATTCTCAGGGTACACAAGTAATGGAAGCGGCGAACTCAACTTACCCGAGAAATTGCAACTGTTTCATTGTAACCATTAAAATGCTTAAATACAGTTGTAAAGCACATAAAGTGATATATTATTGCAAAACGGTAATATAATTATACTTGCAGAAAATATTTTAAATAATTTGGAAAACGTATCCAACAATATTAAATCAAGGCCTTTACCTGAATTATGTGAATGATTTGAATATTTCTGTTCCAAACTGTGAATTTTGGATAATTAAAGGGACACTCTAGGCACCCAGACCACTTCTGCTCATTGGAGTAGTCTGGGTGCCAACTCCCACTACTCTTAACCCTGCAAGTGTAATTATTGCAGTTTTTTATAAACTGCAATAATTACCTTGCAGGGTTAACGCCACCTCTAGTGGCTGTCTATCAGACAGCCACTAGAGGGAACTTCCTGGTTTCTAGCACAGTGTGTTTTGTCAGTGTGAGTGTGTCTAACAGTGTGTGTTTGTGAGTGTCTGTCAAATCAGTGAGAGTATGTTTGTGATTGAGTGTGTGTCTGTCAATGAATGAGTGTGTGTCAGATCAGTGAGTCTGTGTCTGTCAGTGATGTCTGTGTATTTGTCATTGAGTGTGTGTGGCTGTTAGTGTGTATACACCATTGAGTGTAGAGGTCACTTCCTGGGTTCTAGCACAGGAAACCTGTGCTAGAGCGTCGCTGGACGTCCTCACGCTGTGTGAGGACCTCCAGCGTCGCTCAAAACCCCATAGGAAAGCATTGAAATGATTTTTCAATGCTTTCCTATGGGGAGACGTAATGCGCATGTGCGGCATTGCCGCGCATGCGCATTAGGTCCCCTCGGCCGGTGGGCGAGATCAGTCTCGCCCACCGGCCGACGCAATGGATAGGAGGAGCGTCGCGGAGGCGGAGACAGCGGCGAGGGACATCGCCGCTGCCTCAGGTAAGTCACTGAAGGGGTTTTTACTCCTTCAGTAACCGGGTATTGGGGGGTGGGAGGGAGAGGGACCCTCCAGTACCAGGAAAACGGATTGTTTTCCTGGCACTGGAGATTCCCTTTAACACATTTTAGAAAAATTGGCAGAATTGAATAAAATCTAGAAATCTATTCTAGCTTTCCAATGTTGCCCTAAATTTGCTTATAGTTAGTGAATGATATCCATTCTTCGCAGTTTCTAGTTTAGTGAATAACTTTGAATCTGTTTAATGTAAAAAGTAGAACTACAAGTCATTGGATCAAAGAACCCTCAGAGATTAAAGGGTCACTGTAGTCACCTAAACAACTTTAGCTTAATGAAGCAGTTTTAGTGTATCATGCCTCTCTCGTTTCACTGCCATTTAGGAGTTAAATCACTTTGTTTCTGTTTATGCAGCCCTAGCCACACCTCCCCTGGCTCTGATTAAAACAGCCTGCATGAAAAAAACTGGTTTCACTTTCAATCAGATGTAATTTACCTTAAACAATTTTATCTCTTTCTCTGTAAATTGATCTTTAATCACATACAGGAGGCTCTTGCAGGGTCTAGCAAACTATTAACATAGCAGGGGATAAGAAAATCTAAATTAAACAGAACTTGCAATAAAGGAAGGATAAACATTAGATGAAACTACAAAGAGATCCTCAAAATACTGGATCCAAGATCCAGATGTAAGAGTATCGGCTGGAAATCTAGTTACTTAAAGATAGTATATGATAAATGAATAAAGTGGTATAGGTAAATAAGTTCCAAAAGTAGATGGTCAGAAAATGGATAAAAAAATATACCAGCCAAATGGCTAACCCCCTGCCCTAAGGTCTCTAGAGATATCGCTAATGTTCTCAGACTTAAGACTTTAATACAAACTGGTATGGTCAATGTCTGAGACTCATAAAGACTGTAAATGTAAATGATATAATTTAAGACCTAGAGACATGCCTAGACCCCGTGGTGTTCTGAGTGCTCAGACCAAAAAGGACATACCGTATATACTCGAGTATAAGCCGACCCGAATATAAGCCGAGGCCCCTAATTTTATCCCAAAAAACTGGGAAAACTTATTGACTCGAGTATAAGACTAGGGTGGGAAATGCAGCAGCTACTGGTAAATTTCTAAATAAAATTAGATCCTAAAAAAAATATATTAATTGAATATTTATTTATATTACATAATATGTGTATAATGAATGCAGTGTGTGCGTATGTGTGTGTGTATGAGTGCAGCGTGTGTGTATGAGTGCAGTGTGTGTGTGCATGAATGCAGTGTGTGTGTGCATGAATGCAGTGTGTGAATGCAGTGTGTGCAGGGCCGGTGCAAGGATATTTGCTGCCGTAGGCAAAACATTTTTTGCCGCCCCCTCCCCCCCCCATATGTCCTGACTTCCCCTCCTCCTCCCTCAGTGGTCCTTACCTCCCCACCCCCGTGTTCCTTCACTCCCCCCCCCCCAGTGGTCCTGACTCACCCCTCCCCTAGTGGTCCTTACCCTCCCCTCCCCTAGTGGTCCTTACTTCCCCCTCCCCTCCCATAGTGGTCCTTATCCCACCCCCTCCCTCTCATAGTGGTCCTTATCCCCCTTCTCCCTCCCATAGTGTTCCTTATCCCCCCCATCCCTCCCATAGTGGTCCATATACCCCCCTCCCTCCCATAATGGTCCTTATACCCCCCCTCCCTCCCATAGTGGTCCTTATCCCACCCCCTCCCATAGTGGTCCTTATACCCCCCCTCCCTCCCATAGTGGTCCTTATACCCCCCTCCCTCCAATAGTGGTCCTTATCCCCCCCCTCCCTCCCATAGTGGTCCTTATCCCCCCCTCCCTCCCATAGTGGTCCTTATACCCCCCTCCCTCCCATAGTGGTCCTTATACCCCCCTCCCTCCCATAGTGGTCCTTATCCCCCCCCCTCCCTCCCATAGTGGTCCTTACCCCCCCCCCCTCCCTCCCATAGTGGTCCTTATACCCCCCCTCCCTCCCATAGCGGTCCTTATACCCCCCCATCCCTCCCATAGCGGTCCTTATACCCCCCCTCCCTCCCATAGCGGTCCTTATACCCCCTCCCTCCCATAGTGGTCCTTAACCCACCCCCTCCCTCCCATAGTGGTCCTTATACCCCTTTTATTTTTTTATTATTAATTTTATTTTTATTTTATTTCTTATTTTATTTATTTTTTTTTTTTTCGTCCCCCCTCCCTGCTTGATACATGGCAGGGAGGGGGGCTCTCCTTCCCTGGTGGTCCAGTGGCAGTTCAGTGGGGGGGAGAGGGGGGCTGGCAGAGCTGTACTTACCTGTTCTGCAGCTCCTGTCAGCTCCCTCCTCCTCCGCGCGGTCTGTGCAGCTCCCTCTGTAAGTCTCGCGAGAGCCGCGGCTCTCGCGAGACTTACACTGGGAGCTGACCGAGGTGCTGAACGGACGGCGCGGAGGAGGAGAGAGCTGACAGGAGCTGCAGGAAAGGTAAGTACAGCTCTGCCAGCCCCCCTCTCCCCCCAGTCTGTATTATGGCAATGCAAATTGCCATAATACAGGCTCTGACTCGAGTATAAGCCGAGTTGGGGTTTTTCAGCCCAAAAAATGGGCTGAAAAACTCGGCTTATACTCGAGTATATACGGTAATTATATCATAGAAGAATACCGCCACTCTAAATGATCTGAGGGTACTGGTCACCTTGATGGGGTGAATAGGAGTTATAGCAAAATAAAAAGCTTTACAGAAAATGATAACAAGTGACAGGCTAGTGAGCTTTAATTTTTTACGGTTGAATGATCACTCCAGCCGTAGTTGCAATAATCAGCTTATATTAGTTGCAAGCAAGCAAAACAAAAGTAGCCTGCATTAATTGTTTTTCACAATAGACATAGCTAGTCTCATTTACCATTAGTTACATATGGAACCTGACTTGGTGGTAGATAAACCGATCAAGTGGCCAAAGAAAATTACATCAAAATAGTGTAACTAATTATGCTCCCCTCATTGTAAGTAGCAAGATGCTCAAATAACTCTACTCAAGTTGGATGTAAGGCAATAACGGAGGAAAAAAGAAACCGTGTTAAAATAAAAATGTGCTACTGTGCAGAACCATACTTAGAGTGTTGGTTGCCTGCACATAGTGATAGAGTGCCCTGTGAAGTGAAAGAAAGTAAAGGAATAAACCCTCAACCGACGCGCGTTTCGGTGCCAAAGTAGTGCACCTTCATCAGGGGCTGAATCCATACTGACCAACAGGTCTCTCTTATATGCACATATCCTTGCTGAAAAATCGAATGTCAACCAATCAGTGATCGAATTTCTGGTGCCAGAATACCAATGTCTCATTATTCAAATGAGATTTTCAAACGGTCCAATCAGGCAGTCCCCCACATTATTGGGCTCTCAACTGCCGATTGATATCAGAATTAACCCTATGATGCCCTAGCATCATAGATGTCAATTGGAAAATGTCATTATCAATGTTTAGGGTATTCTAAACCAATGATGATGTTTGTGAGTCTGTTATGGCAGCAAGTGATATCTCTTCTAAAGAATGATTAAAGTAGATTAAGCACCAATATAGAGACCTTAGGGCAGGGGGTTAGCCATTCGGCTGGTATATTTTGTATCCATTTTCTGACCATCTACTTTTTGAACTTATTTACCTATACCACTTTATTCATTTATTATATACCATCTTTAAGTAACTAGATTTCCAGCCGATACTCTTACATCTGGATCTTACATCTGGATAACTCAGTGTGATATAATTACTACCTCCCAACATTTCTAATGGACAAAGAGGGACACTTTAATTTTAAGGATATTAGGAGGGGTGTAGTCAGGATAGGGCTGTTCTGTGAATTTTGAGGTGCCTTATTAATAAGAAATGACCTGTATGCAACTGAAATGTAAGTTAGAACGATAATTTATTTATAAACAATTTACCAGAAAGGATACATTGATATTTCTCACGTTTTTCAAGTATGTCCTGGGTCCACAAAACATTGCATTGTTACAATAGGATACAATATTAGAAAAAATAAAATAAAACATTATACAACCTATATATATATATATATATATATATATATATATATATATATATATATATATTTAACACACAATAGGTAATAAATATAGTCAACCATGAAAGGTGCAGTCTGTATTGAGGCATATTGCCATAGATTTTAGATGGATCTTATTCACACAGGCTGATTTCTAAACACAATTATTGTAATTAATTCAGATGAAGTGGTTATGGTGTCACAAAATGCCTGAACTGTCCCTTTAAGTGAAGAGTGAGGGACAGAGGAATTTGGTCCCAGAATAGGGACTGTCCCTGATAAACAGGGACACTTGGGATCAGGGTCCTCTGATACTCTACACTATTATGGTAAACAGCGCCTTGTACGTCACAGGGCGCCATTAGCCTCCACTGAAAGGGCACGTGCCCGTTCGCAAAATGGCGCCGGACCCTTCTAGTGACGCGAAGGTCGGTCGCCGCCGGAAGTGACGCGGGAAGGTTTTCTCCCGGCTTCCTGTTTCCGGCGCGCGTGTTCTCTCAGTCTTGCTTGCTGTTCGAAGATGGCGACACGCAAGGAAACAACACCGGCCGCCGCCGCCGTTACCCCCGCCGCACCCACCACGGCCAGCGTCACCGCCGCCGCCGCCACCACCACCGCCGCTGCTATCACCGCGGCCACCCCGGCTCCCGCCGCCGCAGCCACCGCCACATCCACAACCGAAAACGCAGTGAAACAAGTCCAGATAGACGGGCTGGTGAGTGTGCCTTGAATTCACTGTGTGCCCCTGGGACAACACACCATGTGCAGAGTGTACACGGCATCCACAGATGGTGCTGAACTACAACTCCCATGATTCTCAGCCTAACTTTGTAACTCAAAGAATCATGGGATTGTAGTTCAGCAACATCTGGGGGGCCACAGTTTGCGGACCCCTGATCTACAGCTTCCCTGATCATTAATATGTAACTATGTCATTATTACAAGGTTGCACCCAGGGCTCAGAACCTTAGACTTGCTATTAAGGAGTCATTTGTATTCCTAGTGTCCCCTGGGTTGTCCAGGTAGCCATATGCCTGGACTGATGAGCCCACATGAGCTGGAGACCAAACTATCACCACTTTAATTGAAATACCAAGGATAACAAGCAGGGAATAATCATAGCAGGACCCCCAGTGTACAGAGAATAATACCTGGGGGAAATGGAGCCAGAAGATTTATAAAACTTTTTTTGTTCCGTTTCACCTTATTATTATTATTATTATTTTATTTATATAGCGCCAACAAATTCCGTAGCGCTGTACAATGGGTGGACTAACAGACACATAATTGAGATCAGACCACTGGACGTACAGGAACAGAGGGGGTTGAGGGCCCTGCTCAATGAGCTTACATGCTAGAGGGAGTATCTTGATGATCCCCTAGTGTTGATTACTTTTATTAAAGTAAAATATTTCAGTGTAACTCTTGTAATATGGAACTGAAATATAACCCTTGTTATATGGAATTGAAAGTGTAACCACTGACGTTTTAGATATATAAGAATTTTTTTTTTGTTGGCACATTTACACGTGTAGTGTTACAACAAAAAAGTGTAACTTAATTTCTTAAGTATATTCACAGTCAGAAGTAATCTTGTAATTTAATGGTGATGGCTATGTTGCGTATTTTATTTTAAATTGTAAAGCCATATTTTTTTTGTCCCAGAGGTATTTAATAGATATGCATTTGGGATTTGTTACTTTACGCAACTCTAAAGTATACAATACATGATTAACAGCTAGAGTGATAGCAGTTGGCATGTAGAGGGGCTATGCGAGATCTTCATTTGTGTGACCTAACAAATATCTCTAACTTATTGTGTATACCTGTAGACACAGTTGGCATGTGCGGAGAGTGCACGTTTGTAGGCTTGGTGGTTTAAAAAAAAAATATTCTGCCATTGCATTGAACATAGTTTTATAAATTAATGATTGTCATTTCAAGTGTTGCAGACCAATAATCCTGATGTAGCCCATATGAGATGGAGTGCCAAAATATCACTTTAATTGAACTATTAGCCCATTGAAGTGGTCTGGGTACTATGTCCCTGTCCTCTTCACCGTGCAATGGTAATTTATAATTTACATTGCAGGGTTAACTCCACCTCTAATGGCTGTCTAACTGACAGCCACTGTTGGCAATTCCTGGTTTGGTTGCCTAACTGACAATGGCAGGGGAAATTGGCAAATTTAGTCAGCAGTCTAATGTATTGGATTATCTGTAATGGCGATTACACATGAACGTTGGGAAGATATGTTACAATCTTACTGGGGTATTTACTATAGCGTGAATTGCAAATTGCCAGAGTAGCCAAATTAAAAGCATAACTTTTTTTTGTTTAGTTCATCTTGACATTCATTTTGAATTTCACCTTAATGAATAACCAAAACAACTTTTGCTCAAATACAATTTTATGGTTTCTTACCATTTAGCAGGTAATTCATTTGGTTTATACAGCCCCAGTCACACCTTCCTGCATATGCCTTACACAATCTTTCTAAACATCTACTGTACATCTAATGTTTTAACTTTATTATTAACCTTTATTGCACAGTCTTTTTAATTTAGGTTTATCTAAACCAAGGGAATGTCAACTTTGACACGCCAGATGTTGGGGACTACCTCTCACTTAATGCTTTGCCAGCATTATGGGAGTTATAGTTCACAACATCTGGATTGGCGAAGTTTCCCTACCCCTTGTTTAGACTGAGGCAAGAGAATTTTAACAGGCACTGTAACCACTAAAGGGTATTATAGTAGTTATGTCAGGAGTTCTTTGGTGTTGTCACAAGGTATGTAGTCAGTTTTCAGATAGTTTGTCACTTACGTGGTCCACTTGGTACTCACTGTCCATTCCTCTTCAGATATAGTTAAAGGAACACTATAGTGCCAGGAAAACAAACTTGTTTTCCTGGCACTATAGGGTCTTTAGGTTTCCCCCACCCTCAGGGTCCCACTCCCGCTGGGCTGAAGGGGTTAAACACTTACCTTTCTCCAGCGCCGGGCTCCCTCTGCCAAAATTGAGCAATGCTTTCATATGCACTGTCTAAATACGCGCGTGGCTCTTGTCGCGCATTCAGCGCTGACGTCGGGAGGAGAGTTCCCCAGCGCCGATGGAGCCCGGCCCTGGAGAAAGGTAAGTGTTTAACCCCTTCAGCCCAGCGGGAGTGGGACCCTGAGGGTGGGGGGAACCTAAAGACCTTATAGTACCAGGAAAACGAGTTTGTTTTCCTGGCACTATAGTGTTCCTTTAAGTGTTTTTTCTTTTTTCCTAGCATTATGTTCCTGTCTCGCTCCTAAATTATTTAGCTTGAGAAGTTAGACCACTATGTCTACGTTCCTATTCTCACTCTCTTTTCAGTTACCGTATATACTCGAGTATAAGCCGAGTTTTTCAGCACATTTTTTGTGCTGAAAAACCCCAACTCGGCTTATACTCGAGTCAATTGTCTGTATTATGGCAATTTGCATTGCCATAATACAGACAGGGGCTGTGGGGGCTGCAGAGAGATGTTACTTACCTTTCCTGCAGCTCCTGTCAGCTCTCTCCTCCTCCGCCGGTCCGTTCAGCTCTTCTGTCAGCTCACAGTGTAAATCTCGGCTCTCGCGAGATTTACACTGGGAGCTGACCGAGGTGCTGAACGGACCGGCGGAGGAGGAGAGAGCTGACAGGAGCTGCAGGAAAGGTAAGTAACATCTCTCTGCAGCCCCCACAGCCCCCTCCTACACAGTGCCCATCCACTGGACCACCAGGGAAGGAGAGCCCCCCTCCCTGGCCAGCTAGCAAGCAGGGAGGGGGGACGAAAAAAATGTATATATATTAATAATAATAAAAAAATAAAAATAATAAAATAAAAATAATAAAAAAATACAAAATAATAATAAAATAAAAAATAATAATAATAAAAAAATGTAATGAAGCAAAAAAATATTAAAATAATTAAAAAATAAAAATGCCCACCCCCACCAAGGCTCTGCATCACACTCTGCATTACACATGCACACACTGCACTCTCATGCACACACACTGCACTCTCATGCACACACACTGCACTCTCATGCACACACACTGCACTCTCATGCACACACACTGCACTCTCATGCACACACACTGCACTCTCATGCACACACACTGCACTCTCATGCACACACACTGCACTCTCATGCACACACACTGCACTCTCATGCACACACACTGCACTCTCATGCACACACACTGCACTCTCATGCACACACACTGCACTCTCATGCACACACACTGCACTCTCATGCACACACACTGCACTCTCATGCACACACACTGCACTCTCATGCACACACACTGCACTCTCATGCACACACACTGCACTCTCATGCACACACACTGCACTCTCATGCACACACACTGCACTCTCATGCACACACACTGCACTCTCATGCACACACACTGCACTCTCATGCACACACACACACACACACACACACTGCACTCTCACACACACACACACACTGCACTCTCACACACACACACACACTGCACTCTCATACACACACACACACTCACTGCACTCTCATACACACACACACACACACTGCACTCTCATACACACACACACACACACACTGCACTCTCATACACACACACACACTGCACTCTCATACACACACACACACAGCACTCTCATACACACACACACACACTGCACTCTCATACACACACACACACACACTGCACTCTCATACACACACACACACTGCACTCTCATACACACACACACACTGCACTCTCATACACACACACACACACACTGCACTCTCATACACACACACACACACACACTGCACTCTCATACACACACACACACACTGCACTCTCATACACACACACACACACTGCACTCTCATACACACACACACACACTGCACTCTCATACACACACACACACTGCACTCTCATACACACACACACACACTGCACTCTCATACACACACACACACACTGCACTCTCATACACACACACACACACTGCACTCTCATACACACACACACACACTGCACTCTCATACACACACACACACTGCACTCTCATACACACACACACACACACACACTGCACTCTCATACACACACACACACACACACACTGCACTCTCATACACACACACACACACACACTGCACTCTCATACACACACACACACACACTGCACTCTCATACACACACACACACATTGCACTCTCATACACACACACACACATTGCACTCTCATACACACACACACACACACACTGCACTCTCATACACACACACACACACACTGCACTCTCATACACACACACACACACACTGCACTCTCATACACACACACACACACACACTGCACTCTCATACACACACACACACACTGCACTCTCATACACACACACACACACTGCACTCTCATACACACACACACACACTGCACTCTCATACACACACACACACACTGCACTCTCATACACACACACACACACTGCACTCTCATACACACACACACACACTGCACTCTCATACACACACACACACACTGCACTCTCATACACACACACACACACTGCACTCTCATACACACACACACACACACTGCACTCTCATACACACACACACACACACTGCACTCTCATACACACACACACACACACTGCACTCTCATACACACACACACACACACTGCACTCTCATACACACACACACACACACTGCACTCTCATACACACACACACACACACTGCACTCTCATACACACACACACACACACTGCACTCTCATACACACACACACACACACTGCACTCTCATACACACACACACACACACTGCACTCTCATACACACACACACACACACTGCACTCTCATACACACACACACACACACTGCACTCTCATACACACACACACACACACTGCACTCTCATACACACACACACACACACACACTGCACTCTCATACACACACACACACACACTGCACTCTCATACACACACACACACACACTGCACTCTCATACACACACACACACACACTGCACTCTCATACACACACACACACACACTGCACTCTCATACACACACACACACACACACTGCACTCTCATACACACACACACACACACACTGCACTCTCATACACACACACACACACACACTGCACTCTCATACACACACACACACACACACACACTGCACTCTCATACACACACACACACTGCACTCTCATACACATATTAAAACGGTTTGACAAAGAGCTGTTGGACAGCACCAGGGCACTCCTGCTTACATAATCACTATTGTGCTTCAGGATGTAAAGTGCTTGGCATATACATTTAATGCTATAGTACTGAATCGTGTGCAGGTATCCAAAAACATATTGGAAAAATTATTAGAAGGGCAGGGACACTTGAGAAAGCGATGAACAGAAGGAAAATAATGAGGTGGAAAAAAAGGACAAACGGGTGTTCACTCAATGACTTTATTCTCTACAGAGTCTAAAGGTACAATTTATATTAAATCAATAAGGAGCACAACCAAACCAATTGCCAGGCAATTTTATTGTATATACTCTACACATTTACATTCAAAAGGAATAATATCTATGGAAAATGTACTAAACCTGCTTCACAGCCTAGGGCAATTGATCACTATGCATAAGTTGCATTTGCCATACAAAAGTAAGTACATTCAAAATATATAACAAATCAAACACAGAATACAAAAAGAATAGGACAAAAAAATAATCCTAACAATCTAGTGCATCAAATACCACACAGTAGACCAAATATGTACCAAATGAATAAATTAACTGAAAAAATAGTTTGGTAAGAGGGGAAATATCAAACAAAAAGGAGAAAACACACCCCACGTTTATCAAGGGAGCATTATACATATGTAAAATAAATTTGTTGCCCTGCAGGCAACATGGGGGTGTGATGGGTCTATCCCATTTCGGCTGAAAACTAGTCAAATTTGCAGAATTTTTATATATTTGAAAAAAATAATAATTATTTTTTAAAAAATATGTATTTTTGTAGTACATAGTTTATCAGACATGCTTGCATTGACAATTGAGATTATATATCACAATGAAAGATCGTAATGATAACATGAAAAGTCAAGAATACTGCACTATGGGACATGGGAGGGGGTGAATATTAAGGGGGGCACTAAGGGGAAAGGAACACTTGGGTTGGGGGAACCACTAAAACAAAAGGGAGAAGGGAAGTTTTTCATATTAGATTAAAATTAAGTCTAATATTAATAAAATTATAGGGAAAAAATATATTTTAATATCATTTGGGGAATAAAGTAGGTTTCGGCCCAGAATTTTCATTTTGGTGCATCCCGAGTGGTATGATAGGGACAGTATTTTATTACAGGGACAATAAGGAACAGGATATTGCACCAACATTATCCCGCTGTCTCCCTTCGTCCACTACCTATTCCACAAGCCATATGTAACTATATAGCCATTTAGATACATTGTGGCATGCGTTTGTATAATAGTATCTTTACCAAACACAAAGAGTACAGGTACTCAATTTATTGTAGCTTCAGTTGGTCTACTGTGTCCAGTTAGCTTAATTTCTTTGATCTATGCACCAGTGATTTATCAGTCTCGTTGAGATCTAATTATTTTCTCATTGTTTTTATATTTACCGATGTAGTGGGTTGTCTATGATATATATACACCTAACAACTTGCCTTTATTGTTCAGTGTGTGTGTGTGTGTGTATGTATATATTTAAACTATTTTGTAGACATACTCCTTACGATCTCTTGCAGTTGATCAACATTCACTTTATCTCAATTTATTTTGCTGTATGTATATATAATATTCTCTTTCTACACGAGGCGGATTATTCCATCTTTTTATCAACGTGATATATTAAATTAGATTTTAGTCTCCTGTTAGTAATATGAACCATCTCTTTACCCTTTCCATTTCACCACATGGAAAACTTATTTTCCAAGTTCCACCTATTTGATTTGTTAAATTGAGGATCCTCCTGTTTCTCTTCGTTTATTAATGCTGACAAGCACCGGGCAAATACACCTGTAAGTTGGAGTGCAGGACTATTTTCTGTTTTCATTCATATATATATATAGATAGATAGATAGATAGATATATATAGATATATATATATATATATATATATATATATAGTTTAAAGGCCAAAGGCCTGTATTTGTGGGAGGAGTCGGCGTTCCTATAAAAACCCACCTCTCCATCTGACCTATGGCGTTCAGTTCATCCCACACACCTCACCCTTCTCCTTTCAATTCATTTTACTGGGGGCGCCTTTTTTATTTATAGGCCTATCCTTACGTAGGTTTTGGCACACCACTACCGACCTGTTCAATCAATAATGTTATTATACGGCTTTTATGTTACCGACCACAAATGTATATATTTTGTTTTTCTGGTGCTTCTTATTGATTTAATGTCCAAAAGATATTGGCATGCACATTGGGGATTGTAGGATGCCGGTTGCATAGTTTGGGAATGAGTAGCTTGCAGCTTTGTCCCTTTTACATTTTATAAATTGAGTAATGAGGAGCCTCAGGTTAGTATATGTTGAATCTCTACGCTTTTGATTTTGATATTGCAGTGTACAGTCTGTGTGTATAAATCTCTTTTGCGGATGAGTCACTTTATTTATGCAACTAATTTTTATTTTTAAGCTTTTAAACCCTAAAATAAAATTGCATTACTGTACTATTGTTCTATAGGCAGTGCTAGTTGTGTATCAGAGCAAAAATAAAAGAAACAATTTTGAAAACGTTGAAGACAATGAAATTGCCTACCCGCTTCCCACTCACAGGCTCACTGTAACCTTGTCAATACGCAATTGCAGAGAAGAAATATTTGGCTGTGTGAGCTAAAATGGATTAGCTGAATATGTAATCGTCTCTGTGTAGGGCCTTGCTATTAATATGACTTCCTGTAATGAGACAGATACTACTGCTTATTGTTCTCCTACAGGCTAGTTATGCATGCTTGCTTGCTAAATAGGTTGATGGATTTAGTAGGATCCTGATCTCTTGGTGTTACTTACTGCTCTGGGAGCATGGGAAGAGCAAGATGAAGAAGGCGCTTTTTAAGTTAAAGATAGATACTCCCTCCATGACTTGCCAAAATGTCTGAGCGATGGGACACCGTTACAGAGGCTTCGTCTCAGCAAGTGAAAATGAATTGAGGCTTTTGTCCTCTGACAACTCTTGGGAGCAGGATGAGGAGAAAGTGTCCAGCAGATAAATGGCATGCTTCCCCTGGTGAGCTAGAGATATCTAAAGTAGCAAGGCTTCTCAAAGCAAAACACTGGCGGCTTTTAATCTTTCCTGGGCTAGAAGCAAATACCTTTTAGTAATAAAAATGACTACAAGCTTTATAAGGGAAGACTGTGTAATATCGAAAATAAGGCTTTCACAGATTTATAGTGATCTTGCTTATAGATGATTTACATCATAGAACACAGGTCTGTTCTCTCAGGTGATTTTTATTTTATTTATTTTAATTCTTAGTAGCCTATGTATTTGGATGCTTTCATTTTTACCAGTTGTAGTTTTATGAATTATGTAGTGTTGGCCACCCTTGTTTTGGGTGCATTCACTGTAGATTTTAGGTGTGCCTGACTCATGTCCTACCCATTTGTTTTAGTTTTGGTTTGCTTTAACACATGTATACCTGACATTAAAGTTCTACTATCCCTATTTAGCCCTGCACACCTGGTCAGAAAAGTTAAAGGTGTGAAACCGTAATTCATTAGCCAAATTTCACCTCCTGGGCTTGGTGGATAGTTCTATGATTGATGGTTGATGACCCTAACAATAGCTGCCCCAGTATTTCCTTGTACTTAACCCCTTTCATTGGAGAAGGGTATAATCAATGGCATCTGATTAGTTTTAGTTTTGCAATAAGGTGGGATAGGCAAGAGATATAGATAGGTTTTGAGAGAATCTGAAATGGTAATATTTAAAAAAAAAAAATGTAAGTGCTATCTGACTCTTTTCTAAATTCCTTTGTATATGTATGTATACAGACACACAACTTTGGAGTCAAGACAGATCTGGGTTTTAATTTTCGCCTTAATGCTGCAGTGTTCACAGCTTGTAATGACCAGGGTAGCTGGAGACATTTCTAGGAGGAATAACAGAAACACTTATTTCCTGCTGCCTGCCTTTGCCATAGTTTATAATAAGCCTTATTTGCTGTGACATCCACTAGTACCCGGCTTGATTTCCGTATTGCTTGCTGCAGTAAGTGAAATCTGTGGCTGAGACGCTGTAGGGCAGAAATGTACTGCTCAGTTTGTCACCAATAGTACTGATGTGAGTGACGCTAAGAAGATGGGACAGATTAGAGTGGCCTTAGGCGTGCTGTATGCAGACTTTAACTCTCCAAAGTAGTTCAGAAGACTTTGTGTAATAATGTGCATGGGAGGGGGGAGTTTGTTTGGTCTCTTAACCATCTTATTGCTGACATGAATCCTCTCCTAGAGCGAGGATTGTGCTGGCAATACCACCAACTGATGTATATATTAGATACCCAAAGAACACTTGTTCTTTAAGAGGGCACTACAATGAATGCAGTATTAGTGTACGCTTAATCACAGCTTCTAAGCGTGCTAAGCATTCCATATGCCACTAAAGGCGCGCTCTAAACATCATGACCATAATAATATAATCGTTAAGGAATGGTTTCAAATATAACATGGCTGTTAGCGTTTTAAATCATGGCTTTCAGTAAAATAAAAGGTTTAAAGAGCTTTGATGATCAACAAATATACCAGCTTTAAAATCATTTTAGTTCATGTGCTACTATCGATTATAGAATTTAATTCCAGGTAGACGTGAATGGCAGCTAACATGACCATACTATTTATATGAAATGTTTAAAGCCAACATTTAGTGGGCAGTAGTAACATTTTAGGAGCTATGTCTCCTGGGGTTTGTCAAGCACTGATCTATTGTTTCATTAAAATTACTAGCAGCTTAATCTATTTACTACTGTTGCAGAACGACTGACACAAGCATCAATACCGATCATGTTCTTTGTTACCCAATCTACGTAAAGTTTTTCTTGTAAAAACATGTGGCCTCAGGAACAAGGCGCAAATGTTTGTAATAAACTACGCTAACTATTAATATTGTACTTTGTTTACTGGGCTGGAGAGGTTTTTGCTGAATTTTCTAATAAAACAAAAAACAATCACCATACACAATTGTTTATTTTTATTTTTTTTTGGATATTTAAAGCTGCAAGAATAGTCACACCAGGAGACTTTGCAATCATATACACCAAGAATGCTTGCCGGCCGTTGCTGATGGTTAGCCATCTTGGAGGACACGGTGAAAACTTGCGGTAGTTAAAGCACTTGTGTTGTATGTATTGCGCTAGAACATTTCTTTTTCCCATCAGTCCTACTGAGATATTGCACAATCGCTGCTATCTTCAGCTCCTTGCTCTTCATGCACAAGAATACATTGATAACTACAGAGAATCCTCTAAAGACCAAGTCTCACTATCTGTGAGAAGTCCGATTCCCACAGCAGTCGCTAGTGAAAGCTTTGGTAATTGAGAAAACGTGCCAACGGAAGCCTCGCTTTGTCAACTTCAGACTTTACCACAATACAAACCAGTCCCCATAACGTCTTGTACTTTTTGACTGCGTCGGAATTTGAATGAAATTCCAGCACGGTCAATGTGAGTATTCTGTGTTTATAAAATTCTTAATATTTATGGTCTGTGGCAGAGCCACTTGAAGTAAAACGTGCAGGTCTAAAGGATTACAAAATACATATAGAATGCTACTGAAATAGGAGTCTGCAGGTTATTTTATTAATATTTCCCCAGTGTGTCCCAGCACTGTACTTGTTTCCAGTTAATCCATTCCTCTTCTAACCTAAACATCTGTCCTTGTTTCCAGTTTTGCAGTCCTTGCTGCGCATTGGATTGCAACTCTTTTTCACCTAAAATATTACTGGATAAAATGGAGTTACAGCGTCATAAAGATGCTGACTGTAGTACTATCTCTGCTATTTAAACAGGCCCATAAAAAAAGCAGATGTAATCAGCAGAAATGTGGCTGTTCCGTTAAAAGGGCTGTAAACTTAACAAATAGAAAAGCCATGTCCGTTAAAAAAAATGTTTTTGTTTAAAAAAAAAAAAGCACAAATATACTTACAAGGCCAAGTATATATTCTTCCAATGTTTGTCTCTTTCCCCTACTGCTGTGTAGAACCAATAGTTGTTGTTATTTACTGATTTGTATGTAGTCTCAACGTAATGCTTTACATTTTTTTTTTTTTGAGTACTGTGGATAAAATGGATATTAAACTGTGGCTGTATGATGCGGAATCCAGCCATTGGCAACATATGATTTTTAAGTTTTTTACTTATCTATGTAATATATAAAGCATTAACTCTACAGGTTGGATAGTTCATTTTTCTTTTGGGCCATGTGAGATTTGTTAAATTTTATATATATATATATATATATGAGGATATAGACAGAAGTGTATATCTGTATCTGTCCCGCCAGTAAATAAACCCCCAATGACAAATTTGGACAGAACTGTCCTAATCTGTCAAATTGCTCGGGAGCTTTACTCTCTGCTGGCTACATCTAGATATCCATTACAAAGCCTTAATCTCATCACAGCCACATGATTGCTTCCCGACAGCCTAGTAATGACATCTAATGCCCTGCTGCTCGAACAATTGGTGTCCCGGAGTGGTTGGATAGAATTTATTCTACACCGGTGATACACTCAAGGTGCGCGGTTTCTATGGAAATGAACGGTAATGCCCTTTTTTTTGTTGTTGCAGATTGCATGTTGGAAGTGTTGTGCTTAACTCTCAGCACTGAGAAATCACATTACAATACAAAAGAATGTAATTCCTCCAGAAAAGAATGTCGTGACGGTTTTATTTGAAATGCAAATGCTGCCATTTAAAGCATTCTTGTAGATCTCTCCTCTCCATCAGTTGAACAAAATCTGGTTCAGATAGTCTTATCCATGTGCACATCATGTAAAATATCTATTAAGTAAATGTTCTTTATCAGACATGTGTACTGCATTAATGACGGTGGGATCTTAGTTAAAAATGTATTTCTTTTTTTTTTTTTTTTAGCTACTCCCATTGGTTCACATTTCCACATGGAGTTAAATATTGTCTTAATATCTTCTGGCTGATGTAGCAAATGTGGTGCCAGTCTTTGCTTTATATAAGAAGGGTAAGGAAAGTGGCCAGGTCACAGATTGATACCTTCAATAGAAAGTGAAAGAGAAAATAAAACTACGTAGATTTTACATCTAACAAAAAAAAAACACACCTTTTCCTTATAGTGGACCTGCCAGTTTTTGTTTTTTTCCTTATGCCCCCTATATCTTCATGATTATACACCATCCCTTGGTACTTGTCTTTTATTTAGTATCTTTTGCTGGATCTAAATAGCTGGGTGGTGCAGTCATTTTGTTGTCTGATACCCATTATGTCTGCTGTTTGCCCTTCTGTGGGGTAGGATTTTGGGTAAATTTGATTGGCAACCGAAACACAACCTTGCTTTATTCCACCCACTGTCACCTTGACTGCTAGGCAAAAGTATGAAAAAGTAGTTTGGAGAGAAAAAAATTAGATTCAGACATGGAGCGAAGAAACGGATTAGACAAAGTTTTTTTTTTTTTTTTTGGTGACAGATTTGCTTGAAATAGTTCGGAGGTATAGTAAGTACAATAAGACTATCTAGCAACATATTAGACACTTGCACACAGGTGATGATGTAAATTTATTTTGTGTGAAATTCTTTGATAACCTCCTCTACCAAGGATCTGATTATAGGGTTATTAATTACATTGATATTACTGTGGTAATTTTTTTGTTTTTAAGGACCAATTTTTTTTGCTTAATGGAAAAGTTTATAAAAGCACAGACCTCTGAAAGACTTAATTCCTGGTTACGTCCCCCCACTTTACCAAGGAGCATAGAACGTGATTGATGACCTAGTAGCTTGCAGACTGTAAAAACTGTTTGCCGCTGTCCTTGAGTGTGTTTGATGGGTAATAGCGAGGCTTTTTATAAGAATTACAGCTAGTAGCTTGACAGTCAGAAATAAAATAGCTGCTGGCCTTTTCCCTGGTCTTTATTTCGCAGGCTGAGGATTGGAAGAATGTGTCCTGGCCACATTAAATGTTTTGCTGCCAGGGCAGTCTTTATTGCCCCCTGGTATTGAAACGGTTAATCTTCTGCTGCTTGTGGCACCTCTGGCATATGTTCCTGTAAGTATGAGAAACTGCCTGTGACACACAAATTTCAGTGTAATTTTCTGCTCTCTGCCATGCTGTCACTAAAGTTATTTAGACTACACGTTTCCATACAGGCTTTGGCGGTTTCCTGTTCCTTCTCATCGCACCAACAGCCCCCTCTGAAACCATTAATTTCTGCCGGCTAATGGAATTTCATGCTTTGAAACGAGGAGCTCTTATCGCAAGCCTGAGAAGTTATTGGGCCTCCTAAGCCCCTGCTGCACAAACGCACAATGTGTTTGCAGGCTCAAAGTAATATTATTTGCGGCTTAGTTACAAATGTTTATTTAAACCACACGCTTATGATTAATTTTATTGGAAAACCCAAAATGATCCCACACACAAATGTGATCGAAGAGGAATTTCTCCTAAACATATGCAGTTTTGGTTCTCTGTTTATATTGTCGATCATTGTTTTGCTGTGTTGTCTGATGTTTTTATTTTTTGCTCTGTTAAGAAATGAAACATTTATACAGTTACTTTTTAATTGGAAAGGAAATTCATGATAAGTCGGTGGAATGTTGTCTGAAGGATTGGTAAATTAAAAGTCCTATGTTAGTGCAGCCATTTTTAACGCAGGGTGCTTAAAAAGGCCACATTTGAATTGCCTCTGTATCGTCATTAGTTTCCCCTTTTTCACGTGCTCCTTTTTTATTGGTTTATTATTTTTAAATATATCTAAAATAGAGTAGACACAGCTTGTCCTTATGTAGGATTGTCTTTGGCAAATCTGTTATTGCTGGTCTCTAGAAATACTCTTGTGCTTCCGGAATCTTGTCTTGCAGAATCTTTCTGAGCAAGTGTTCTCTGGGCTTGTTTGACACATGTGGGAGCTGGGTTATAAGCACATGCCAAACAAAGGGCAGAAGATGCCACACAAAGCACATCATTAGAGGATAGCAGGGAATATCCTTGAAGTTGTTATGGTGTCTGGAGGGGTTCTTTAACAAC
Source organism: Pelobates fuscus (assembly GCF_036172605.1). NCBI lineage: Eukaryota > Metazoa > Chordata > Amphibia > Anura > Pelobatidae > Pelobates > Pelobates fuscus. The sequence continues at coordinate 42,601,328 of NC_086320.1, forward strand.
TAACGTGTTCCATATGAAAGCACATTGTGCATTCACTACACGTTGTACAGTATCCATTCTGTTGATTTGTAATTTTATTGTCAGAGGATTAATCATTATGAAAGACACAACTGGGCTCTGTCTAAGCTTCTTTTTTTCACCATTCCCAGAAGCTGCTGTTTTTCTGTGTGCTTGATTTTCAGATGACTTTGGGATCTAGGAAAGAAGTGTTAATTTATTTTGATAAGTGTCAAATTATGTTAAAGTTGTCGCAGTGACGGTGACAATTATTTGTCCTATGTTGGGCAAAGTGGGTTGAGTCCAAAGGGGACTGTCCCTTCTTAAGCAGAGTGTTTTACAGTATGATCATGTATGTTTATTAAAGGGACACTGCTAGCATTTCACAAGGCACTGGAAAGTCTAGACTGGTTTTTATCTACTGGGGTATATTTTTCTTTTCTTTTTTGATCTGTTGTGGTAGCTGTAGCACAGTTCTTGCCATTCTAAAGTTTGCTTCTGAGTAAACTCAATATTCAAATAGGAAATTGAGTATCATGACTGACTGAATCTCTTCTTTGATAAGAACTTCGTGCAGATCCTATAAACCGGAGATCTTGCATTGATTTTTAATTTTGATGTTTTTTTCATATCTCTATATAATGCGTTAACAAGTGTGGGTTTACGAGATCTCACAAGGTTAAAGGTCATTAAATGGTCGTTCCAGCCAGAGACCAGTGTTTTTAAGAAAACACCAGTAATGGTTAGTGTCCCTTCATGGCCTACCCTCCACTAAAAAATGTTATAAAAAAATATATATAATGAAAAATGATTTTCCTGCTGAAGCCAGGTTCTACCCTCAGCCGGATCCTCTGCCGCTGACATCCCATCCTCCTGGCTGCCAGGGTAGGGGTGTCAGAGATAACCGCCATTGTATGCCTGTCGCCAACATGCTGTGCAGGCTCATGACTGACATCCAATATACACGCAATTGATATTAACCAGCTCGGAAATCTTGTTCTGGGCTGGCTAAGCCCAATAATTCCACTAGACGTGGAGTTACACCTCCGTAGGGGTTAAAGTCTGTATGTGTAGTATTTCCTAGCAAAATGCGGCACACACAGACTCCAGGAACCATTGCCACTTCAAATGACTGAAGTGCTCATGGTGCTTGGAGTAACCCTTTAACTAAACTGTGAATTGACAAGACTTCAAGATGACTTTGATGTTTCTTTCCTATATAGCAAAATTGTAAAACCTTGTAATATATATAGGTGTCAAATCATGCATATTCAATTTGAGTTTACCATGTTATGAGGCATCACTATAGTAGTGATATCCTCCTGCTGACCTCTACCTAGTGTCTGCTACTGCCCGCCACTAGAGGTTAGCTGGCAATCATGGTTATGCTCATGTACACCCCTCCTAATTAGTGTCTTGTGATGGCTGTCATTTTACATTTCTTGAATGACCTCTTGTGTTTATTAATGAGGAAAAAGTAAAAAATCCAAGTTTTAATGTTCCTTTCAAAAAACAGACATATAGGATAAAATTACACCTTTATTGGATGACAATAAAGGAAGCTTTTTTTTCCCCTTTTTTTTTTGTCAATGCGCTCTTATCACATTTAATGCTGCTGAAATCAAGCTGTTTCGAAGTCGAGAACTGTGTAAAGCAGAGACCTGTATGACAGATGTTGGGAGCAGAGGTTAGGCTGATTGGAACCACTCCGATGAAACAAATTCTGCCAGTACCTAAAAGCAACAAAAGGAGACGTCTGCCTGACTGTAAAAGTGGGCTGTTTTTGTGATATACAATAGGGAATCACATACATTAACAGGCAAGAATTGAGCAAAAAGCCTTTTACCTGCGCAGTTAAGAAATTGGCTTTTACTGGGTAACGGTGGGTGGTTTTTATTTTTATAATTTTTTTTTCCCATTTATCTTCTGTTGCCATGGTGCCCATAAATTGCTAACTGCATTTTATTTCTACCAGAAAACATGAAAAGTTTCACTAAGCTGTCATTGGTATGATGTGGTAGTGGCCAATTTGGCATTAGTATTCAGAGGTTAGTGCATATAATGCAACACTACACTTGTTTATTTTGGGCAATGCATAGTAACTGTCTTACCTGCGAGATGAGATACTAGTTGATGAGTGTATGTGCTCTGGGACGTTTGCTTTACCCATCCATTGGCCATCAGAAGACCGCTTTGATTAAAGTTATATGCTCCATTTGAGCGAGTTTAAATTCAGCGTTGGCATTGTGATCCTCCGGTACAATGATATTCGGTCAATGATGACATTGTAATCTTATGGCTGGCCATGTGTCATGAGAATTCTTTTTCAGAAACCACTGGGGTTTACCGACTTAGTGATATTTTTACATTACGTACAAGACCACTGTAAAAGGATACAGTTTCCTTGTAACCTTAAGCTTTTTAACAGACGGAAAAAATGTTCTGGTGTCTTACAGCAGTTTCCTTCTCAAGATGGTAAACGGGGCGATTTCACATATCGAATTCTGTTTAGAACACATTGCCCGTTCCACTAATGAAAGGCATCAAAATCCATTTGTTGGGGTTTCTGAGAGCTGGCAGGGATTGAGAGTTGAAAAGTTTAGGATGGCAGATAGAGGCTAACTGACCTTTTTCACTTCAGGTAAACAATATGTTGGTTGTATACGGTATATTCTGATTCCTGGAATTTATGACCTGAATATGTCATTCCCTACATGTGATTTAAATCTGTGCTGTCACTTGAGTTTTCTTTCGTGATAACATCTTTATGAAAAACTCTTATAGACTGCTGGGGTTTCAGTGAAGATATTTACATGAGACAAAGTAGTTCAGATTACTGTATTTTTTTTTTTTTTCTTTTAAAACAAAATATATAAACAGTCTATCCTTGTATCCCTTAACTATAAGTAAAATTACCTATACACTCATTATTGAAGTGTGTATTTGCCAAGTTAGAATTGCTAACTGGTCCAGAAGGACTTGTCTATAGCATCATTGTTCAGAGGGCAATGCGAATGCCATACCACCATAATAGAATGTGTTATTGCCGCGTCATGTCTGTTCCCTAATCATACATCCCTAGTATAGTGATGTCTGTTTCAATATACTTGTATACTTGTCTGCATGCATTTTTCTGAAATCTACTCATGGGTTTTGCAGGATGTATATCCTGTTCTTTTCCATTTTGTATTGTTGTTGATATGGAAGTCACATATACTGTACATCTAGAATTCTAGCTGCCAGTCTAGAATGTTTTTAGAATTCTGGAATGCTTTGTTAGCAGGGACACCTTTCTAGCCCAACGTCCAATTCTTATCACATTTTGAGTATCTTGCTGGAAGTTGCTGGCTAGCACCACTTAAACTGTTTGTTTCTTTCTGTAAATACCTCTGTGGACTGATGCATTGCTTTTATTTCTTACATGGACCTGATTTACAGAGAACCGTAACGTATTGTGGCAGATTTGACTACACAACCCAGTGCGTTTGTCACTACTCTCACAAAATGTTACAACACACTGCTTATTTAACACGTCACATATTAACACTGCTGGTAAGCTTGACACAAGCTAATCAGGTTTTTGCGCGTTTCTATCTGAAAGATGACAAATATCATGTTATAGCGAACTGAAGCAAATAGGCCTTTTCAGTGATAGTTAAGCATTGGCACTATACATGCCAATATCATCTTTTATGTTAATTTTATTTAGTTTTCTTTCTTCCCCGGAGTTCACATTCATCTTTCTAGTTACCTCTCATTCTCATATTATTCCATACTGTTTAGTGAACAAATCCAATTCTAGACATTTGTCTTCGAAACTATGCATAGTTTCCACATTGAAATGTTGTCCTGAGTATCACATCACATGCCCTTACATCATGTATATGTTTTTGATTATGTGGTTGTTTCAGTAAAATTGCATAGCAACGTATTGGCAGTTTTTAAAGGGACACTTTAGTCACCCAGACCACTTCAGCTCAATTAAGTGGTCTGGGTGCCAGGTCCCCCCCAGGTTTTAACCCTTCACATGTAAACATAGTAGTTTCAGAGAAACTGCTATGTTTACATTTGGGGTTAATCCAGCCTCTAGTGGCCGTCTTCCTGACAGCTGCTAGAGGCGCATCTGCGACGCTGGATGTGAAATTAGCATCCATCGTGCAGAATGTCCATAGGAAAGCATTGAGAAATGCTTTCCTATAGACAGTTTGAATGCGCTTGCGGCACTTGCTGCGCATGCGCATTCCGCTCCACTCGGGAGCTGACGTCGGCGGGTGAGGAGAGGTCACCAGCGCCAAGGGAGCCCGGCGCTGGATTAAGGTAAGCTGCTGCGGTTTTAACCCCTTCACCTCCATGGGAGGGGCACCCTGTGGCTGGGGGGCACTATAGTGTCAGGAAAACCGCTTTGTTTTCCGGACACTATAGTGATCTTTTAATAAAGATTGAATCTGCTTTTAGCATTACTAAAGCGATGGAGATGCAATCTGTGACTTGTTTCCTTTAGTTTTTGTTTGCAGAAGGCAGGGAATTATCAGACACGTTTTATGAGCAGGGGATAAATGTAAGTGTTCTCTCCCTGCAGGTGGTGTTGAAGATCATTAAGCATTACCAAGAAGAAGGCCATGGAAGCGAGGTGGTTCAGGGAGTGCTGCTCGGCCTGGTGGTTGATGACCGTCTTGAAATCACAAACTGCTTTCCCTTCCCACAGCACACAGAGGATGATGCCGACTTCGATGAAGGTAATACAGAAGTCAACAGTTCATATCATATCACTGGAGAATTCCTGCCCAATGCCACTTACAGCAAAGCCGTTGTCATAAAGATGTGTTCATAGTTTAAAAGTAATCTTTGCGAACACATCTCTAACTGGATTTCCATAATGTTCTACTAAGCAGAAAGAAACTTTGTATTAATCTGTTGAACAAAATGTATTTGTTTATTTTTTTTTTATATAATACTTTTTAATCTAAAAATGTATTTGTTTTTACCTGTTCAACACCATCTCTAACTGTGGTTCTATAGATTACATTTACATGTAGCTGGACTGTTCACCTGAAAGCATTTAATTTGATAATTGCGCAGGCTAAAGCTATTTATAAGGATCATAATGTGGTATAGAGGGATATTTAGAAGGTGCAATCATTGGGCAAGCTCTAAAAGTTCCGATTGAAATATTCTCCTATCGGGTCAGTTGAATGCAGGATTTAGTCACCTTCTGTTTACAGGCATGTTGCATAATTCGATGCATATACAGTGTGCTGACAAAAAAACACGCTAATGCTGAAGTGTTTCAAAGTTGCTTTATCTACATATTAAGTCACCCGACCAATGGCTTGCACATTACACAGCGCACAAAATACTGATATTTCATGCAACAGAGTATCTTTAAATGCTCTCTCTTTATTATGGGGAGTGGGTGAGCTTTTTATAAACGTAACAAAATATGTAATTAAAAATAATTATATATGACCTTTGGTACACCTTTAGAGTTGGATCGGGGTTAAACTGGTAACAACAATTAAATAGGAATAAAAAAACCTTTATATATTTGTGTGCATGCACAAGGGTTAGATGTACATAGGGAAAAAAAATCATAGAAAGATCTATTTTAAATGCAGGAGTCACTTTCCCCCAGATGTTTGCCTTGTGTGTGTGAAGCCTGAAAGACAAGCCCGCTTGAGGAAGAAAGGGAAAAAAAAGTCTTCCCTTGAGATTTCCTAATGCAGTAAGAAATGATTTATTTCAGCCCATTGAGGACATGTGTAATGCAGTAGAAATGCCTCTGGTGCAATTAAGTGCAGCGACTCAGGAAAAAAAACATTAGTTAGAATTAAATACAGAGTATTTTCAGAGACGTCTACACCAATGATAGCTAGTATTGGCAGCTCAGGTAATTCTGAACTACTTAAAGGGGGCCTTGCGTCATCAGACGTAAAGTTCAAATTCTGGAATGGAATTGGAATATTTCTGTCCTAAACCGTTACTACAGTACTCCACAGACCTTAAACCTGTTCCCAGTGTGATTAAAGTATGTTGTGGAAATAGAGGCTTTTCGTTCAAGGAAATCTTTTCATACTCTGCTGCATTCGTAAGTAGTCACGGACTCCGTAGTCCGCTGTGCACAAAATAGTTTGGTGTGAACAGACAAACTGATAGTTAAATAGAATATGTAGGGAACTGCACTCACTCCCATCAGTCTGAGCCAAGGGTGCTTTTGCTGTACCAGGACCCAAACACCAAATTCCAAATATTGTAAAGAAGCTTGATAAAGACCTATATGGTCAAAACGTTGCTGTGGTTGCATTAAAGTGCCTATTCTTTTGAACCAAGGAGTGCCTGGACCTTTATTTTCTTTACAAACTGATAGTTAACACCGTATGGCTACAATCCGCTTATTCAGGTGTTTCATCATTTATCAGAACTAAATGGAACTTCTGGGATCTGGTCTACAACACATAAACTGCTGGGATTATCTCTCACCCCCGAGGCTCTTTATTGGTGGAGTCTCCTTTTGGTCTGAAAGTGGGATGTGGTCCCTGTTGCTCACTTGTTTCGCAGCAATAACATAGCAAGTAATTATTTTTTTTATTGCGTTTTAGAATTTGTGTGTATGGAACAACAAAAAATACAAAAAATTCCATAAGAAATTAAAAATTACAAGTTGCCAAGTTACAAGTTGAGCACAATTTCCACTTGCCACTAGTTTTGGCTTGGCGTATAAGAGAATGAGAATTTAGCTTTTTAATAAAAATTAATCTCCTGGAGAAAATAAATATATATTTAAAATTTAGTCATTTTCATCATGGTGTTTTCTCCTTACTGATGCAGTGATAAAAGTAAGAAGAATTTAAATCTAAATGCTGTTCATGATTTAACAAAACAAAATCAATTTACCTCAAGCAAACTGTGGTAGAGGCTGCGCTGTGTGATGTGACAGAATGATAAACAACCCTTGCTCCCCCTGCACACAGTATACACCATGCTGACTTTATCATATATTTAATTTAGAGGACATGGATTTTCAGTGTAAAGTTCCAGAAATAAATGTTTTTGTTTATTTATTTTTTCCTCTGTAGGGCTTAAAGGGTCTGTAGAAGCACACCATAACCATGCATTATTACAAAATACATGGTGCTTATAGCTCCCTAAATTAAAGATTTTCACCCTGTAGAGCAAGAATATACCAGGTGATGCATTGCAGTGACCATTTTCCTTTAACGTGGGGTTAAAATATTTTAATGTTATTTGGCCTTACTTTATGTTGGCATTTTCTGCTTACATTTATCTCTTTCAGACTGTTGCTTTAACTGTATTTGTGGTCAAACCATTCTGTCACCGGTGACATACAATACATGTCCTGGTATAATAGGTTTGCATGGCTCCAGAAATTACTCCATTGTTTTTGAACGGGGTCATCTGAAAGCTGTCATTTTGGGTTTGTGTCACAGGTTATAGATCATTGGCGACTGACCATGGCTGTCTGAGCACTGTGGGAAAGCTTGCAAAGGAACAAATGAAGCCATCACTGCTGTAAATGGAAATACCTCTACTTTAAAACAGTGTTAAGCAGTTCTGTTAGTCACTAGATGAGTAGCTCCTGAAATGCAACATGTGCAATGTAATAAACCAATTATCTATCAATTTATTGACAGGACAAATGAAAGGGACACTCGTAGCTCCATACCTAGTACAACAATTGTAGTGGTAATGGTGTTTGGATACTGTGGGAGCAATCCTACTTTTTTTTACCTGCGGTGGGGTTATGAGATTTCACTTCCACATAAATTGGACACATGTTTAAGGAGAGTTTGGTAGTTTCAGATGGTCCTTCACGCATTCAGCACCAGTAAACTGACACAGGCTAGGGATTGGGCTTTATTAAAGGACCACTATAGGCACCCAGACCACTTTAGCTCAATGAACAAAGCTCTGGGTGCCAGGTCCATCTAGGATTAACCCTGCCGGCTGTAAACATAGCAGTTTCAGAAAAACTGCTATGTTTACATATGGGTTAATCCAACCTCTAGTGGCTGTCTCATTGACAGCCGCTAGAGGCGCTTCCGCGCTTCTCACTGTGATTTTCACAGTGAGAAGACGCCAGCGTCCATAGGAAAGCATTGAGAATGCTTTCCTATGGACTGACTGAATGCACGCGCGGCTCTTGCCGCGCATGCGCAGAATCACCAGTGCCAAGGGGCTGGAAAAAAGGTAGAGCCTGGGGTGAGGGGGACCCAAGGACCCTATAAGGCCAGGAAAACTAGTATGTTTTCCTGGCACTATAGTGGTCCTTTAACCTGCTTGACCGTGATTTACAAAAAACTAAGAACGGTAGCTTCCTAGCAACATTACCACTACCGTAAGGTGTAATTGTTATTGTGTTGCTATGTTAAAACAAACCAACAAAAAAAAAAACACCTTTCCCCCAAGCATGCAATGTGCAGTTTGACATATAAAAAAAACAAAACACTTTTTAGTTGTTTCAGCAGATCCTTTATTTCACTGCAATGTGCATCAATCAGATCCGTATCCAGTTCCACAATGCTGGGTCATAAAATCCAATCTCATTAGAATGTTCTGGTTTTGAAGGATAATGGTCTCCTTAAAACTATTTTTTATGTTATCATTGGATCAAGTTTTAAAAGGAAATAGATTTAAAAAAACTAAATAAAACTGACGTATATTGGGGAAAAAATAGAAAACCAATATTCCTACCCTTAGTATATGACCGGTTTATTCAGCCATAAACATGCACCCTTGGGTCAGACAGTGTTTGAATACTGACAGTCTCTATGGGTAGCTCTGCTTCACTCCCTGCACAGAAGCAGGGGAGACATAGAGACTCTGTTTTCCAAGGTGCATGTATATAGCTGAATGATCCTGTTATATATAAAGGCAGAGATTGTTTTGTTTTTTTTCCTTCTTTATTTTACATATATCTCATTTAATACATTTTCCTTTAAAAATCTGTATTTCTAAATTAAAAAAGTTTTGATGCGGCAATTTTTTATTAAGGCTGTTGATGTTTACAGAATCCTTCCAAGGCCTTCCACTAGAGGGCAGTATTACCAAACCTTTTAATGCTTTTCCTACTCTGCAGGACATTGGTGTATAGGAGTGGACCAAAATGCTTATGGACAAAATTTTATACATGTTGTGTATATTCGATACAAATATATGCGATTATAGTGTGTATGAGTATGTCACATATATAAAGTGTGTGAATCAGTGGAACAGAATTGACACTTCCTGAATAATTCACAATTTAAATGTTTTCCAATTAATAAAACACCTCCTCCTGTCCCTGTAATCAGAATGATCACATTCCTAGCATTTTGTATCTGTCGTCCGTCCGTCTCCCCCCCCCCCCCCCCCCCATTTCCTCTTGTTAATATAAAATGGGATATTCTTTAGGGTCAAACTAATCTGTTTTGCGTGATAATAGGTAGCAGGGTTTGTGCTGTAATGCCGCGTTGATTTGTGTTGTGAAGCATGCCAAATCAGAATGTAATTCCTTATTTGGCACTTACAACCCATCAGAGTCCTGTGTAGCTTTTCTATGCAACATCAACATCAATTAACACCTTCAAAGCCAGAAAGAACAAATTAAATATCATGTCGGTGGTGTGAAATTCTCAATTTCCACCATCTGAACATGGTCAGCTTGATTATCACCTTAACTTCTAGAATTTCTTGGTAAGCATGGCGCGGTTAATGTTTTTACCCCTCCTCCTATGTGCATCAAAATAAGTAATGTGGTATAGTTTTGTTATAACTGTCTGGACCCAATAGTTCATTCATGGCATCCTCCAGACTCTAAAGTTGTAGAGCCTGGAGGTTGTCAAAGCATCGTGAGAGTTGTAATTCTAAAACAGCTGGGGTTCTTCTGTTTTGACACCTCTGCTGATAGTTTGCCAGTATCTGACACTCCAGCATTTTTGTGTTTTATGTTTCAGAATGATAGTCATATAGGATTGTCTTTCAATCTGGTTCATAATAATTTAACCCAATGATACCCTGGGTTGGTAAAAGCTAGCTCTTGTTTTTAAGAACAGGGTATGGAATCTTTCTGTCCAATGCACGGGGTTAAACCTGGACAGGCTTTACTATCGGCAACTTGCACTATATAGTTTTTACAGTGTGCTGAAGGGCTGTCTTCTTTGAAGCACATAGAGGATTATCTGATGTGCTCTCAATATGGTCACAGCAGGGCTTTTCCTCTGTGTTCATTCATCATAAGCCTGTTTATATTGCTGCAAACATCTCATCTGCAACATCCAGTAAAGAGATTTCCACCTGCGTGCCTGTATTCTTTGTGTAGAACATAAACCCTTTACAGTATGTTTCTCGATTTACGCACACTGTATTTGTTTACCCCTTTTCAATTCCACTATAGAACAATGGCTTAATGAGTGTGGCTGACAGAACTGGTTTATCGAGCCCTTATATTAGTATGTAAACTAGCATTCAGTGATTATATCTCCTTCTCCAATGAGCGCAAAGTTGGCAATCACAAATATTTTGATACCTGAAGTGAATGTACAAGCAAGTCTAGTTTCAAAATAAAATGGATTTTCTTAATCTCCATTGGATCAGACGTGGTAATCACAAATATTTTGGGTTGTTAAGGCCCATTTGTGATAGGTTTATGAGTTCCTTGGCTTTGATTAAATGACATAATTTGAGAAAGTCTGGCCTCAAGCCGTTTAATATGGCCTCTTGTCCGTTTTATATGTACAGGGCGAATATGGTTATACGTGTAGAAAGATTGAGCACACTTCTAATGAACATGTTGCCATAGGTACATCATACATTCTACCATTGTAAGAAATGTTTAGCAGCCATGCTGGTCAGATTGTACAGTTATCTGACAAACTGGGCTCAACCTAACTTACCTCCTGCTGGGATTTCACACAGAGCAATCACAGCAGCAGGCAAGTTGTAGAACACTAGTAGAATCTGACCCAGCATGATATCATTTCACACGGAGCAATCACAGCAGCAGGCAAGTTGTAGAACACTAGTAGAATCTGACCCAGCATGATATCATGCTGGGTCAGATTCTACTAGTGTTCTACAACTTGCCTGCTGCTGTGATTGCTCCGTGTGAAATCCCAGCAGGAGGCAAGTTAGGTTGAGCCCAGTTTGTCAGATAACAACAGTACAATCTGACCAGCATGGCTGCTAAACATTTCTTACAATGGTGGAATGTATGATGTACCTATGGCAACATGTTCATTAGAAGTGTGCTCAATCTTTCTACACGTATAACCATATTCGCCCTGTACATATAAAACGGACAAGAGGCCATATTAAACGGCTTGAGGCTTCTAAGTCTGCTTTATTTGAGCTACTTTCCAAGAGGAACAAGTTATTTGGCACCCCTCTGGAAGATATAATAAGACAGATGTCTGAAACCAAAAAAGCATTGCCTCAGGATTCCAGATATTCAGGACCTCAGAACTATAAAAGATCTCAGTTCAGAGGACAACATTGCTTTCGCTACTAGGAGAGATTTTGATGATTTTGCAAACAGAACATACACCAGATTTAGAGATCTCAATAAACAGGACAAAAAGAAAAAGGTATTGACTCCAAAAAGAGTGGGAGGGGTCGTCTTGGTTTCTTTTCTCAAATATGGAAAGACAATTTATTGGATTCTAAAGACTTTCAGAGGGATGCAGAATCCGCATTTAGAAGACACGGTTGGCTTTTAAACATACAAAAATCTCAGATTCCTTCAACAAGGATGGAATACATAGGTCTTCTGGTGGATTCAAGGTCCCTTTTTCTTCCTATGTCAAAAGAAATAAGAATTTTCACGGCCATTTCAAAATTACTAAAGAATGTTTGCTCCATTATGTGTGTAAGGGCTATACTCACCTCTGCAACCCCAGCAGTTGGTTGGGCAAAAGCAGAAATAAGACCTTTACAATGGAACATACTTGCGCAATGGTCAAGAAAAAAAGGAAGATTTGGATTCCATATTTCACCTATCAAAAAAGTAAGAAAACCACTAAATTGGTGGGAATACGAAAACACCCTTTTTCAGAGGTCTTTCATTTGAACAGAAAAGATTACCATCAAAACAGATGCCTCCCAAACTGGTTGGGGTGCCCATTTAGGTTCATGGTTCATTCATGGGAAATGGACTTTGAAAGAAGCAAAATAATCCTCCAACTTCAGAGGGATGAAGGCAGTAATGAATGCTCTGAAAGCTTTCAGTCCTGTTACCTCTGATCAAGCTGTAAGGATTCCGTCAGACAACGCCACCACAGTGGCTTACTTAAACCGTCAAGGAGGCACAAAAGTTAAATCTCTACAGTATCTGTGCTGCAATATCATGTCTTAGGCACAGTCCATGATAAACTCACTCAGCATCTCATATCAGAGGTGCTTTGAACTTCATTGTAGAATACCCCAGCAGACAACATTGGTCTCAGACTGTTCTCTAAAACCCAAGATGTTCTCGGAATTACTAATCTTGATTCGGCTTACCAGACATCGATCTTATGGTCACAAGAAAAAAAAAAAGTCCCAACCTTTGTTTCTATCCAGGCACAGATTTTCCAGACTTCCTAGATGGGCCTGTCCCTCACCTGGAACTTCAAAATGGGATACGTTTTCCCTCCTATAGCCTTAAAACAAAGGATTATTAAAAAAAAATCAGATGGGACAAAGCAGGATTCTAGCCATTGTGCTCTTCTGGCCAAACAGAAGCTGGTTTTCAAAAATAGAATGTATGACTATTTCACGCTGGGTTCTCCCAATTCCAGACAACTTCATAGAGCATGTAAATCTTCCAGTAGAGACCCTGGAAATGTTCCACCTAAATGCATGGCTGCTGCAAGGATGATCCTCTGTGAGCAAGGGCTTCCAGACAGTTTGAGTGACGTTATTCTGGCATCGGTCCGTTCATCTACTTCTAAGATATATCAGGATTTGGATAAAACCTGGTGTGCTTGGAAAGGCTGCAATCCAGATAATCCATCTATACCAGATTTATTGTCTTTTTTGCAGGATGGGTTTCTAGTTGGTCTAGGTGTTTCAACACTCAAGATCCAAATTTCAGCATTGTCACTTCCTTGTGTGTGTGTGTTTGCAGATATTTCAAGTCAATCTTACTGAAACAACCTCCTAAGCTTTCGCCTTTTCTTACCTGGGATTTGTCTTTAGTCCTTCAGGCTCCATTTGAACCTTTTCAGGATGTATCCCTAAAGATGCTTACAATCAAGACTATGTTCTTGGTGGCCATCACCTCTTTAAGGAGGATAGGGGTACTACAGGCTTTCTTCAGCTTCTGATTTTACCATCTTACATGAAGACAAAGTGATCTTGCATCCCAGACCTTCCTTTTTACCTAAGGTTATTTCAAAGAAATCTTAGCCAGCCTATTATTTTGCCTTTATTCTGGCAGTCTAATCTTCGGCGCTTGAAAGAAAGTGGCATCTCCTAGATGTTGCAAATCTATCTTAAGAGATCGCAAGGCTTTAGGATCTCAGATCATCTCTTCGATCCTTTTCAAGGCTCTTGTAAAGGTAGAGGAGCCTCCAGACCTACTATCGCAAGGTGGCTAACGAAAGCCATTAAATTGGCTTATGAAACCCAAGGTGTTCAAATCAGATTTCCATGGAAGGCCCATTCCACGAGGGCGATGGCAACTTGCTGGGCAGAAAGATCTGCAGCTTCTCCAGAAGACCTTTGTAAGGCGGCTACTTGGTGTACATTCCACACCTTTTATAAAGCATTATAGGCTGGACATATTTTCATCCTCTGAAGCTGTTTTTGGGCACAAGGTGCTACAGGCAGTGGCCTTCTAATTTCCCACCCTTTTTTGTTGCAGGTATCTTGCTATATCCCACTTGTACAGTACTGCCACTATACGAGAGAAAAAAACAGTAATTTTACTTACCGTAAATGCCCTTTTCTTAGTATAGTGCAGTACTGCCGTTACCTCTTTTTGTATGGATTAATTATGCAGTCTACGGTCTCCGTTTGGTGTTTCCTTGGAGGTACAGGGCTTTTATGGGCAGCAGGCGGGGTCTCAAACTATTCAAATTTGAGGGGGAGCTTCTTGTCCACAGCAGGAGTTTCATCCCACTTGTACAGTATGGCCACTATACTAAGAAAAAAGGGATTTACGGTAAGTAAATTACTGTATTCGTTAGGCATTAGCAGAAACATTTGTACACTCTGCTTCAAACAACCTTTTCATAATAACACTTGATATCAATTCACAAGGGTGCTCCCAGCATTTTACTGTCCAGAGCAGAGGAAAAAGTTTTTTGACTTCACTGACTAGCCATTTTATAAAAAAAACACAAAAGCTGCTTAACAGATCTAAAAATGATAAACACTGTATTGTATGACGGCAGCATAAACTCTGCATGTCCAACTTCATCTTATCCAGGTGTTGGCATGCAACTCCCACATTTATCCATGAGCATAATAATATGTACTGTATGACTATACAAACATAACAAAAAAATTACAATAACCAAAGACACAACCCCCTCCTTAACTGATGAGGTGTTTAATTTTTGCTTTTCAAGCCCTGCAAAAATGATGGATTTAATGGATCTTCTTCTATATCAACTTTTTGTATTAAATATATAAAAAGAATTGTAAAAAAGAAAGTGATAACGTAGTTATTAACGCACGTGACAGATCTACCCCCTCCGCCCCACAGTAAGCCATGATGACTCAGGTCATTATTAGTTTTGCTCACTGTGCATCTCACTCCTAAAAACCTTCTGCTTTTCCAGTCTGTACTCGCCGAGCAGAGACCACACCTTACGAAACATGTTGCAAACATCCCAGCAAGCAAGGGCCGTCTGCAATCTGTTGCTTGATTTATGATGTGAGGGTAACAGAATTGTCCTCCCCTTGCTAGTTATTTTGTAAAATAGTGTGGATTAGGACAGATGGATGTCCTATTTGGCAGCATATTACTGGCCTGTGCTTTTTTTTTTAAATAATTAATTGCACCGCATATTTATCTATTTAACCCCGTTATTAGGCCAATGAACAAACACATGTTTAGGTAGAGAAAATGAGGAAGGAAACTAATTTCTTAGAAAATGAAGTCCAATATTTTTCCAATGGAGTAATTTGAGCCATCAAGTAACCCGTTTTTTGTTTGAGAGGAGAGAGCGCATGGAACCTTCTCACAATTTAGTAAATATAACAAATTTGTTGTCTATTATAAACTAAATCATTATCAAGTCTAGTTTTATACCAATCATATTAGGCAGGTACATCTTAAACACTATTTAAAAAGGCAGTGTATATTTATATGCGTTTTAGAAGTATGAAATCATCTTGGCACTGGCCTGTTTGTAAATATATATATATTTTTTAATAATGAACCGTTCCTTTAAATCTTAAAAGTGGCTGTTTTAATGTCATTGTGTGCATGTGCTGTCTATCTGCACTTACGGCTTTGCTTACACTGGGAGAAAATAATGTAAATGAAAGCCTTGCATACTCAGATATGCAGAAGGAGCTTGGATGGCTCGTCGCCACTGCCACTTGAATACTGAAGCTTTCCCCCTATCAGTTTTGGCACACGTACAGAAGAGCTGGTTTCTCGCACCAAGTTAATATAGTGTATTAAAACAAGAACGTGAGAGAACACTTAAGGCTCCTTGCATTGGTCTCTCCATATAGAAGAAAGCTTGAACTTTGAGTTCTATAATGTAGTGGGTGCACGGTTTTGAAGATGTTAATGTGAGGGGGTACCAGTTATGTTTATTTCTCAGAAAAAAAATTTGGGGGGGGGGGTTTTCTGCACACTTAATGGTAAACCTGCCATCTTCAGTATATTTTTCATACCATTTGTTCTACGTATTGTGCGTGCAAGGTCTTCAGAACACTTGTAGATTGAGGACTGTAGAGAAGTTACTCAAAACCTTCCACTCTGTGTCCTCCGTTTATGACTTTATGGTATTATTGACTTTGGTAGCTCAAAATTGCTTCCAACTCCATGAGTTTAACTCCACATCCCTGGTTTGAATAGCGGTTTCCTGCTTAGAAAGGACGTACTTGGCTTTGAGATTTATGTGAATGCACCATATTTGAACGTGAAAATGTTCAACGTGAAAATAACTTTATTATTTTGGCTACAGCAACATGTAGCAGAAATGTCATATTTGCTTGACAGACAGCAGCTGAAATAGCCTGCACTTTGGTGGGTCCTTGCTCAGATCTCAAGCTGGTTTTAGCTCATCTTGTGCCATTACAGAGAGAGCATATCAGACTGGTCCCACCCGTACGGGCAGTCCAGATCCAAAATGCCAACAAGTTCCCTCTGCACGAGACACACCGCAACCCCAGATGATCATTTCAACATTGTCGGGCATAATCAGTGCGGCATAGCTGGTATCTCTCTAGGCACCATGAGAAAGGGGTCCACGTCTGGATTATCCTTTAAACTAATGGAGAGCAAAAAACAAGGCGCAATCATGTACAAGGCGCATCAAATCACTCATATCAAGTTGTTGTTGATTTTATTTTTCCGTTTGTTTTTTGTATAACTGAAAATTTTGCATATTGTATGGATCACAGAGCTCAGCTGTGCAACCTTGTATGCTGGAGGTAAATGGGGACAGATAAAGAACTGGTGAATCCATTTCAGGCTGACAGCACATCTTCACATCTGTATTCACTACAGTGGCATCTGACTCACGTGGCTGAAATAAATGTGTACTTTATTTGATTTCTCTGTACACAGTCTGGCAATACAACATTGATTTGAAGCTGCTCTGCAAATCTCCCAGCTGTCAATCCTTCCATGTTTTTCCGGGTTTCTCCCCATGTCTTTTAACACGCTGAAAAATATTGCATTGGTGGTACTTTATATATAATTTTTTTATTTTTTTTTTATAAAAAACAGTTAAAAAAAAAAAAAGTGAATTTTTATTCTCCTTTATGAACCCTGATTTATAATTTAAATAAATCTGCTAAATAATGAGGATTGTATTTGCAGGGAAAACGGATTCTGGCCCTTGTAGGTGGATTTTTAGTAATCTACTGGTTTATCAATGTAATACAGTTGTTTCACGATGTGTGAAAATGTATAAAAATGTCTGTCTCCGGCTGCCTGCCTCCCTCCCTAATCTCCATTGGCATCCTGTCCCCTTTAAGACTTGTGTTTATAGAGCAGATCTCAAGCTCCTGGTATGTTATAGGCTTGGAAGTGCAATGCATCCAATTTTTATGCAGCACTGCCGCTGGTTTTTCCATCCTGTTCCCCAAATAGATGTCTGCTCTGCTGTATATGCCGAGGGAAAATGTACGTTGTGTGTAGCTCAGCCAGCAGAACGCAGTCCCACTTATCAACTCTTAAATGCTGTGAGGACGGCAGAGATAGGGACAACCTCCCACCTAGGCGTTTACTGTTATTAATCATCCTACTTGCTGAGAAACAGGACAGAGCAGAGAGCTAAAAGCTGATGGCTTTTTAACACACTTGGTATTAGAGAATCCCGTAATGTATTAAAGCCTCTGTCACAATGAGCAAACTTGGATTGGAGCTGTAATAAAACAGAATACCTCAGCCGTGTAACAATTAATGCTTGCACGCCACGCCATTAGTTCGTGGTGAGGCTCTTACATGGCTGAGAGCTTTCTCTTTATTGCATCGCCAATAAAAAGGCGCCTGCTTTGCTTTTCTAATTGCTATTTTACTATAACAATTCAGGTGATCGCTTAAACTGGCTCCGTTGTTGGTTATCAATATTTGAGACCTGTTCAACCAGTCCCTAGTAGTGTTTTGAATCAGCCATAACAGTTCTCTATTGTTGAAGGTTACATTTTATTTTTAGTTGTAAACGATAACTACTTCTGAGACTGTAGCATTGTTGTATGCTACTTCTAGGGATATTAAAATGTGTACTTCAAGCTAGAGTTAAGTTCATTGCTAGTCTGCGTGGTGCGTTATTTTCTATGTTTAATAAGCACGTCCCTAATTAAAGGGACAGTATGGTTGCCATGACAAGAGTGTAGCAAAAATGTGATGTTCTCTTTCATGGACCAGATTCTGCTACTGGATAGGACTTGAATGGCTGCTTTGTGTTGTGAACATGGGTCCTCATAACCAGCTGTAGTGGTTATGATACCAGGAGTATCCAGGCCCCCTTTTTTTTTTCTGGTATTGGGCAAACCGTTTTTGCAGTGGCTTGCCTTCTAACCAGGTCCTGCTAGGTGCAGCAGGGTCTTCTCTTATTAGCTGTGACATGCATCCGGCTTCTGTAGAGCTTCAGAAGCCGGACTCCGATCCTGCTAACAATTTGATGGCTGAGCGTGTCAGCTGATCACTCTCAGCCAATTGCTTCAATTCTGTCCATTGAAATATGGACGGAGTTGACATTGGCCATATACACAAATCTGTAATGTACGGAAGTCTGACAGGTCATTGTGTGAGCACTGAATTTAATCAAACCAAGCAGATAAAACAATTGATTCTGTTAGGGACATGTATTGCAAGTACCAGAGATGACTGACATTCACAAGGTCAATGATCCATCCAGACACAGTCAAAACCCTCTTTAATATATCTTGGAGCATTGAAGTGGTACAACCATTCTGTGTTCTATAAAGCACCATATAGGCGCCTGCAGTAAACGTTTATAGTAGCGTTGACTTCCTTATCAAGTTGGGATGCATTGTATGATGAACATTTAATTTTATTTTCTATTCTTCCTGCCCATGAGCAGTCTCTACCTTTCACATTGATATTGAACAAATGGAGAGGTGGATCTGACTTCACATGAAAATCTAAGCAATTGCAATGAAAATAATAAAATGGAGTTTACAAAAAAAAAATTGATAGTTTCATGTCTGTTAACTCCTTCCTAGCCAAGAGGCTTTGTTATATGTAAATGCCAGAGGCACAACAAGCTAAGTGATTAATTGGCCATTTTATCCCAGCTGAAAAATGAAGCTGCTCTGCTACACCATGCAGCCACAGCCTTTGAATAAGCAAATGTTGACTGTGCAAGTAAAAGAAGTATTTGAAGATACAAGTGCTTTGACAATGATTGTATATCATCTCCGCTATCGAGATGAAGCAAGTGTAAGGAAAGGAGTTCAAAAGCCCCATCATTGTAAGGCTTTCTTAAATGTGCTTCAGGGGACAGATAATGAAATATGGAGTCCACAGACTGTTAACCTATCATTTAATAATGGTCTGGCCTGAAAGGATCCAGACAGCAACTGCTTTATACAGTGGCCCCTACCAGCACTGTAGGGTGCTAATGATCTCTAAATGTAGTATGTTATCATGGGTAATTGGGATACATGTGGAAAATTGTAAAACGGTAGAACTAGGCTATAAACGGGATCATGCATGAAACTACCTTTTAACACACATCTATTTACTATTTCTTTCATGGATCTGATCTGTCCATGCTTTTTAATTATAACTTTAGTTTTGGCTTTTTAAAACCCATGGCTCATTTTGTATTTTCAGCTATGCCCACGCATTTTGAGGTCTGATTCTTTGGAATTCTTCTACATAGAACACCATAGGTGTGTTGAGTTTAACAAATCCATTTCAAAAACTGCTCAATTTGTTCTCTGAAAGCAATTTTTTAATACATTTATATTTGACTGCTCTACCATTTTTATTTCTAACCTTGTTATCCAGACATTAGCTAACTTGTTTACTGTTTTGTTGGTACATGAGATAATAGTCAGGAGAATGTTAGATTTTCTTTGCTCATTCAAAAGTGGTATGGTTAGCTTAAAGTGTGTGTTGGAAAAATCAACACAAGTTACTGTTTTTAAAATGAAGTATTATGGGCAATAGGCTATTTTTTTGATGGCGGTGCCCAGTTATAAATTATTTAATATAGTGTGACTTTGCTGCCTTTACGTCTCAATCTTCCCGTCTACTCCATTTTCTAAATGCATACACAATTGTCTTTGCTTCGGCTGTGTTTTTAAATCATTAAAGCATTTTGTTTTACTGAATGTTTGTGCTGCTGAACCTTTAAATGCTAGAATTGTAACGTGTAAAAAAAAAAGCAGCGATGTCTAAATCAGCACTGTATCAACAGTAACTACAGGCCTTGCTAGTAATAATGTTTACTAATGGAATAATTATGGCCTGACCTTCTAATGGGGCAATGATGGTATCCCTTCAAATCAATCATTCTATTTTTTATTTTTTTTATCTAATTTATGCTAGCCTCGTTTCCTGTACAGACCACAGGGGTGATGAGGTTAATTTTTAATTCAAGTGAAGTACAAATAAGCACTGAATGTTTTACAAATTTGATACTGCAAGGCCACCGAGGTGCTCCTTCCAGTTTAACCCATGAGATACCCCCCCACACACATCACTCCATTCCCAAAATATTAATTTATCTTAATATCAAAAGACCAATGGAAACAAGTTTTCATTTTGAACAGAAGCAGACTTGTTTCATTTGCCTGAAAGGTAGTGTTTAGTAAATTGAGTAAAAAGCTTTATCTCCCCCTTGTGGTAGCCTTTTGAAGTACTAACAGAAGCATTCATATAGGCTGCTTGGCATTCCTATGACATAACATTCAAGAGGCTGCTGAGATCACAGGCTAGCCTCTGTCATGGCACCACATTAAGCCTTGACTGATGCTTGAGAAAATAGTGTTTTTCTCGAATGCAATGTCTGTCACTGTACAGATCATACTGTGTAAAGAACACAATGTCCTGAAATATTGTTGGGCAAAATAAGCTAGTAGTTACCGACTATCTAAATCATGGGTAGTCAACCTGGTCCCTACCGCCCACTAGTGGGCGGTTTGGGATTTCAGGTGAGCAGTGGTAGGTTCTGCAGAAAACGTGGGCCAAGGCTGACAGGGGAGATCCTTTAATCTCCCCTGCCTGCTCATGCAGAGCCATCCTTGCTGTAAGCCCTCTCTGGCTCGTGAGGAGATCAAAGAACTCCCTAATCGGCCCGCTGGCACTTGGTTCCAGCAGAGGGAGGGAAGGGCACGGGAGGCTCTGTGTTCCTCCAGCGAGCAGACTGGTCAAAGCATTGTCGCACGTTACCATGGCAACGCACCGATACAGTGCTGTGCTCACTGGAGGACAGGAGAGTCAGCCTGCAGCCAGAGTAACTGCAGGCTAAAGCGAACATGCCACCACTGGACCACCAGGGCTTGCATCATTATATATACCCTGGCAAAAGGTAAGAAGGGAGGGGGACACATTAAGATAGAGCGAGCGCGCACACACTGCACCTCTCACCCACAAACAGCACCACCCGTCACACACTGTGCGCACACGCATGCAGCACCTCACAGACACACAGAAGAAAGAATAGATACATTTAAGTAAATTTTTTTTGTTTTTTAAACCCTCCTTTCTAAAAATTAGTTACTGCGGCACTGGTGGGCGGTAAGGACATTTTACCATCAACAAAGATACAAAAGTGGGCGGTAGGTATTAAAAAGGTTGACTACCCCTGATTTAAATGGATGTAGTTTAGTTATTGTCATTGGATGTCTTGATGTATGTTATTAAAAAATTATTTGCTTTTCAAAAATGTTTACTATTTAATGCCAAGTGTAATGAACAAAGTATGTAAGGTGAGATTTTACTCCCGAAAAGTGACTCTATAGTGATCAGAGCAACTACAGTTTAATGTAGTTCTGGTGAGTATAGCATGTCCCTGCAGGCATTTTAATGTAAATACTGCTATTCAAGAGAAAATGCAGTGTTTACATTACTCCTTATAGGAAAGCATTGGATTAGCTGAGATGGTCAATTATGATGTCAGCCAATTCTCTCTCCTCTCCCCCTCCCCCCTATCAATCAGTAGAGTGTCCAGACAAATGGAATTAGTCTGGCAAGCATGGTGATTCCTGAGGTGCATTGCCAAGGGTGTTCATCGACCTTTTATCAGTGATGTTGGTGCTGCAGCTGTGGTGGATTGCCTTTCCCTAGCAGCCGTGCCAGATGGAAGACATAGCTAGCAAATGAGATTTGAGGTGCAAACTTTTACAAACTATCATTTTCTGTGTGTAATTTGAGGGATTGCCTCTCACGCATGGACATGGTTAAATCTCAGGAGATAAAGCCTGCTTTCTAATCAGAGTTGGAAAGGGGCGGATTCTTTCTTTGAAAGCCAGCTGCAGATACAAAACAGAAAAATCCCAACTTGCAATAAGTTCACAAAGATGTGCCATGTTTATCTAAGCTTGTCATTAAATGACAGAATACATGAGCAGAAGATATTCTGGAACCTCTTTCCTATTGGCCGTTCCCATGGCGAGCAGCTGATAAGTCCTCGCTGTCTTTTTTTTCTCCAGAATACTATGTTGGGTCTTTACTGTTGGAGATAGGTTTTAAACCTATTCAATGTATTTAGTAAATCAAAAAGGATTTTCTTAGCCATTTTTGCAAATATTTCATGATATTAAATGCGAACACGTTGCAAATAAATCTTGTGTATGCTTAATGTAAGAGTCAAATCAGAACACCTCTAGATGCCGGCTTATTATTAAATTGGAAATGTAGTTCAGCTGCAGGTTTCAAAACCTCTATTAAACCTTTTAGTAAAGGTTAATCTGTTTAAAGCATATTTCTTGTACTTTGGGATGGAATAAACCGGAATTGGGGGTTGAGGTTAAATTCTAGTTGTGCACTGTGGGAGATACATCTGAAAGATGTTTATTCTTTTGTTTATAGAGCTATGTAAGGTTATTTTAATAGACTATTACTATAATGGGATAAAAAGTAATGTCCGTACATTGTCTCTAAATTTATAGTGTGTATTGGATTTGCACGGCGATTGGTATTGGTTTTCTTTGTGCATACCTTACACACTATGGTTTATACCTCAATGGCTCTTTCCGTAGCAAGAACATGTAATACGAAGTAATTTAATTATTCCCTGTCTCCTATATGCCATCACATTAGCGTTTAGGAAAGTCCACGTTTGTCAACACAAACTGCTACGACCCTATTCTGCGTCTGTTTGCAGTGCGATGATGTCATTATGGGAGAGCAGGGCCACACTTGGCATTCGCAAATGAACCGCCACGTGTAGTAAATCATATTCTGGCTACTTCAATGGGACACAGATTAATTGCACGTCAGCCTTCTTCATATACTACAACCTACAGCAATTGTTTCTCCTGAACATTGTCAGCAGCAAATATTTCCTTTTATGCCTTTTGAGCCAATGGGACCTATAGTACATCACTTTTACATTTGCAAAATGTCATGTGTACACACACAGCTTAGCTTTTAAAAGATTAATGTACAGTGAGTCCTGATATATATAGATGTGTGTGGCTGTGTGTAATATCTAGTCTTTTTGACAAGGCAGAGAGTACACAGTGTTATAGTAAATTCATTTTACTATACTGTATATGTATGTAAGTGTTTACTAAATTGATTAATTTGTTTTTCAGGGAAGCCAAGCTAATACCAGGTACACAATTTGGGTGCATGTTGAATGTTAAGTTGCACTATTCAAACTTTTGTGTTCGCAAAATATCAGTCACTTAAAATCTCAGAGTAGACTTATTAAATACTTTCTGTATGTAGGCAGAGCTTTAGTTAAACACATAAAAATAAATCTTGCATGTATGTTGAGATGGGGCATAGACACATATAGGTCTGCAGCGGTCCCAAATCTGCTTTTATATTGGTCAACAATCTTTCACTTATTTTCACATTTTCTGGTAGTTTCACCTTCATATCTTTTACATTTTTGTGCTTATTTTTTTTCTTTCTAGTGAAATATCATTAACACAATCGTCCTATTTGAAACCTCGAACCATCAATGTAGCAGATATTTTACCACCAGATGGGAAAGTAATATTAGTTGCTATGTTTTTTCCCCATCCCATTGGCATTGATGGAATAAACGTAACCCCCATAGCGTAATAATTCAAAGTATAATTTATATTTTTCTTAGTATTTTACATTGATGGCCATTACTACCCGCCTCACTATGGTAACCGAAATCTAATCGAGGGTTAGGGCATCATTGATATTCCCTTCTGATTAATTAGCCTCTGCAAATAAAGAGCCAAAAATAATAACTTCTACTGAAATGAAGAGAAGGGGGAAAAAAGGCAGCAAATGGTGTGTTTCATAACTTTTTATTGTATGAAATAGTGTGGAGCTGGTGCTTTAATGACCTGTCCTGATTTGCCTGAGGGAATTTCTTAGAATGTAAGTAAAATGTAACAATCGGATCCAGATCTAAAAATTGCTGATAGCTTAATTTGGCTCATACAACTCACACATGAATTGCATTGGTTTGCAAAACAAATCCTTTTCCTTCCCTCCCTCCATTACATTTACTTCTTAACAGATTTAAATCTGATGGTTGGTTGCAAGATTCCACACTGACCCCCCACTCCCTCCCCGTTCTAGGCAAGCACCTGCATTACTTAATTTACTCAAATTATTCAGGGAGGCAAAATAAATGTAACTGATAAAGACTGTGTGCTGTCAGCAAGCTGGTGCACACAATTAGAGCTTTTTCTAACCAGCCCTGGCAACAATTTCAACAACCCATAATTACGGAAATGCCAGTTAGGTGGATTTTTTTGAGTGTTTGTTTAAGCTGAGGCCTAATTATAGCCATCCGTGCAATTTGCAGATACATGCCAGAGGCATTACTCATTTTTTTTTCTCTTTTTTCCCCGTATCTGTATTTCTAAACATACCAGAAACCTGAAATAGGTATCTCTGATACTTATAGGGTACAGAAGCACCAATGTAGGTTAGTGCAAACATACACATATATTTATTGCCAGTAAGCAAACAGCCCTGGAGGTCACTATACTACAGCACAGATGTGAGTGACCTGCTGTTAATGACTAGGAACCATGGCTACCTGGCTTGTGGGATTTGTCTAGCCCTGTATAGATCTTTTTTAAAGTGACTGTCTCATGCATTCAGCTATGACTGCAAAATCCCATTTTCCTTGCTAGGTGTCCTGGCTCCCTTCTACCTGTTGTGTTTAGTACAGTGCAGCTGAAGAATTTGAAAGCCTATCATTATAGTTTTTCAGAGGACTGAATCACATGAAATCTTACTCTGTTTATATTTTTTTGTTGAGTAGGGATTCATTCTGGCCTATTGTATGTTTATATCTATTGAATAACTAATGTGAGTTTCATTTTCTTTGCATAAAACTGGAGTCATATTCCAGATGTCTAATCTGTATTGTGATCTCACGTTACTTGTACCCTTGCTACCAGTGAAGTCTAGAAGTTCTTAAAGAAGGTTCCAAGTAGCATAATTCCAATATGAGGTCTTGTGACACAATCAGGTCATTAGGGGGTCCATTGGAATACGCTTTGTGAATGTTTGTCCATTTTGTAAGCGAACTTGTGAAACAATTACACCCACAGCTGTTTTTAGAAATACAACCTCAATGATGGTTTTAGTTCTGGATATACCTTTTGGACACCCCTTTGTAAGGTGTATCATTGAAGGTGGGCCACAGTTTGAGCATAAATGTCCTGCTAATTTAGCCAGCCCATTGTATAAACTAAAGGTATATTTACCTAGAGGTGAATTTTGCATTAACGTGATCTGTGGAAGGAAGACTGGTTTCAAACCACTCAAAAAAAATAAATAAAAAAAATCATATCTGATTAATTTCCTCTGCTTAGCATGTTAAAGTACTTAGGCTTGAGAAGGGTGGAACAGTGCCCATAAACGATCAGTCTCAGGCTATTAAATCGAAAACCTAGTTGTAATAATGCCAACGTATGTCTGCCATTTTTAGTCACTGTAAAACACATTTTATAAATGAATCACAATTTCAATAACGTACATGTTTTTTAAAATGTGTGGTGTATGCTTTTTTGTTACCTGTATTTGACTTTTTATTTTATTTTTAAAAGCCCAGGTTGAAAAAATAATGAATAAAAATATATACCGTAATGACCTGTTGCTAAAACTGAACAAAATTCTAACTTTGCTAATTTTATGGTATACGTTCAATTTACAAGTTACACCTTTTTTTTTTTAATTATAAATTACAAATAACATATACATTTACTTAAATGTAGAAGGCTCCTTTCTAAGCCAGTTTTCGGGACTAATGTCTACTTAAGGGATGGATTCAAGGATCATATGTCCTGAAATCACTGATGACCATTTCTTAGATTTGCTTTTTTTTATGCCAGCAACCAGAATGAACTTTATTCACCAAAAACGTGTGGTGAACAACCAGCATAGCTGGTAAAATGCATTCAGTCTTCATTATTTTAAACTAAGTCTTGTCATTGGATTACAATTTACTATTTTGTAACAGTCTTCTTTGCAACAACTGTAAACATTCTGAAGTCTAAATTGGGTTGGTGCCCTGGTAACAATCCCGGGCAAATGACAACCTGAATGCAGAAATGAAATGTTTGGTGTTCCTTATGCTGATCAAATACTGCATGCTTATGTGCTGATGTCATTTGCTATTCAATTCGATTAGCTAGTATTCAAGCTTTTGTAACTGCACAGCTGGCCTTTTGCAACTCTGAATTATGAGCACAAACACCAATATGAAAGTAAAGTTCCTGGCTATGACATCCTTTTTAATACATGAAAATTTAGATTTCTAAATTGGTTCCACATTGGATTTTTCCCCCTCTTTTCTTTTGAATTAAAAATTCTTGAATTTCGTCGATTAATTTTTTTCTTCTCACTTAACTAAATGTCATAAGTTGCTTTTTTTTCTGTCACTACTTGTGAGTAAATAAATTTTAAAAACTCTATCAGTAATACTTCACTGAATTGTAAAGGCCTACAGTTGTAAAAATGGTGTTTTGGTATAGTCCGAAATACACAAACATAGTTACATATCACCAAACTTGCGCACACCATAAAGTCAGATACATATTGCCTGCCATACCGACTGATCACTGACAATCTACACCTTGCATGCTCACTCTGCACCTCAAAAACACACCCTGACACTGCATGCTGTGGATGAAATGTGTATCAAAAAAAGGTTCTTGTCCAGGTTTGTGGAGACGAGTAACTTGTAGTAAGTCAACCTTTTCGGGAACACATTAATTTTGACAAAAGTAAGAAATACCTGGTGTCTGTCTTCATCTGCCATTGACGTAAGTTTAAATCTTGAAGGATCCAACTTAAAGGGACACTGTAGGCACCCAGACCACTTCTGCTCATTGGAGTGGTCTGGGTGCCAACTCCCACTACCCTTAACCCTGCATGTGTAATTATTGCAGTTTTTCATAAACTGCAATATTTACATTGCAGGGTTAACTCCACCTCTAGTGGCTGTCTATTAGACAGCCACTAGAGGTCACTTCCTGGGTTCTAGCACAGGTTTCCTGTGCTAGAGCGTCGCTGGACGTCCTCACGCTGTGTGAGGACCTCCAGCGTCGCTCAAAACCCCATAGGAAAGCATTGAAATGATTTTTCAATGCTTTCCTATGGGGAGACGTAATGCGCATGCGCGGCATTTCCGCGCATGCGCATTAGGTCTCATCGGCCGGTGAGCGAGATTAGTCTCGCCCACCGGCCGACGTAATCACTAGGAGGAGCGTCGCGGAGGCGGAGACAGCGGCGAGGGACATCGCCGCTGTCCCAGGTAAGTGACTGAAGGGGTTTTAACCCCTTCAGTAACCGAGGATTGGTGGGTGGTGGGAGGGAGAGGGACCCTCCAGTGCCAGAAAAACGGATCGTTTTTCTGGCACTGGAGTTTCTCTTTAATTTTCAGAACGCTTTGAACAGGGATTTCATAGGTTCGTTGAATAAACATCTGTTGATTTTTAATTTTATGAATCAGAAATGATTCAATTCTGTGAGAGCACCTTTTCAAAATAAGTCTATGGGAATTTTGGCAGATAAATCGTATGAATATTTTTGATTCAAATTAAATTGAGGCCTTAAGGGACACTATAGTCACCATAACAACTTAATGCATTTGTTCTGGTGAGTATAATCATTCCCTTCAGGCTTTTTGCTGTAAACAATGTCTATTCAGAGAAAATGCAGTGTTTACATTACAGCCTAGTGATAACTACACTGTCCACTCCTCAGGTGCGTCTTTGGGCAGTGCTGCAGACTAAGCAGCACTGCCATTCAGTGTCTTCACCCTCTGCTTGCAGACACTGAACTTTCCTCAGAGGTGCCTTGATTCAATTAATCTCTAGGAGGGAATGCTGATTGGCCAGGGCTGTTTGACTTGTGCTGGCTCTACCCCTGATCTATCCCCTTGACAGTATCAGCCAATCCTATGGGGAAGCATTGTCAGGCCACCACTTCTGATGTCAGCAGACAGGGGAAAAGGTAGCAGCTGCAGGCTTGAACACAAGTAAGATTTTACTATATTTAGGGAGCCAGGGGGCCTAGCTGGTGGTTTTAACACTATAGGGTCAGGAATACATGTTTGTGTTCCTGACCCTATAATGCTCCTTTAGTTCTTGTCAACATAATATTCAGGGAGTTCTAGAAATAATCATTGTAGCTTAATATATAGAGTTTCCCCCCTCTATTTTGTGGCCCAGTTTAAAGTAATTATTCCCACATATGTAGCTATGCTATAAGTATAATATGTACTCTATAAATTCCTCTAATATAAATTTTAAACATATAGGTTAAATGTTCTCATTTACTTGAGGCCGATCTTGCTTTCCACACATCCTAGAACCCCTGTGCTCCCCCTCCCCAATCTCTGATTAATTAAAATATATATACATATTCTGCAGAAGTATAGCTTATAGGTATTACCCCGTGCAGAGTTGATGTTGCACATTTAGAGATATTTCCCAGTATCTCACTTCTGATTGCGATGAGCGTATTATGTGATTAACCATTGTTCACGCATTGTTCACGCGTGTTAACCATTGTTCACGCATTGCATGAACCCATTTTTCTTGCATCCCTTTACAAAGGGGAGTTATTGATTAGTTTGCTGGTGCATGCTGACAAATTGCAGATTTTTCAGGCCACACAGCTCACTTCACAATAAAAATCTTATTGCTTGTTTTCCTTTTCCCTTCCCAGCCAGCATCCGCAGTGACATGTATGGAATTGCATTGCTTGCCATAGTTTTCAATTCATTATAAATGTTCAAGTATACATTTAGACCATGAGCACAGTTTGACCTTTCCTCTCTATCTAACCATTTCAACATCTCAAAGGCCTGTGTTTGTAAATTGCTCGTTCGGGCACCGTGACCATTTAAGTAGGGGCCCTTCATCAAAAGGTTATCTGATAGCATTGCTTTAATTTAGTGCTACTGCTTACATGCTTTGTGACTGTGCTTTGCATTACACATTCTGTCAAAAATAACACTTTTTTACAACAAGCATTAGCTTTAGTTTGTATACCCGACTTGGTGTATTTTTTATTTTTTGTGATCATACCAGCTTATGTGGGCTGTAATGTTTAACCCTTTAAGACCGCAGGGCGTTCTATGCCAACCCTATTTTGATGGCTATAAACGCCGCAGGGCGGCATAGAACGCCCTGCAATCTTATGTACTTACCCGGTCGCCGGCGATCACGGTATGGGGACTTACCTGGGAGCCCAGGGAGTCCCCCTCTGTCCTCTTGGCCCCCCTGGGCCATGTGATGGCGAGGTCCTTGCAAGGACCTCTCTATCACATGGACGGCATAGCCAGCAGGGGGAGTGCCTGTAATGACAGGTACGCCCCCTGCTGTCTGGAAATAAAATATCCATTAAAACAGTGTAAAAATCAATATATACATATAATTGTTTGATCTAAGTATATATACACATACACTGTCTAAGTGTATTTTAATATTAATATATACATAATTATATATATATTAATATCAAAATACACATAAAATATTGATTAAATATATATAATTTTCATTATATATATTTATATATAATAAAAATATGTAAATACGTTCAAAATAAAATGAAAAAAATAATAAAAAAATAAATATATATACATTTGTTCTAACTGTATTTTAAAATAAATATATAGATATCAAAATACATGTAGAACGAAATATATAGCTATATAAATAAGTATATATGTATATATCACTATATATAAATAAAAATAATTACAAAAAATTCTATACATATAATTCTACTTATATATTTATGTAATAATTTTACATAATTAGGTCATTTTATTAATTACAATTTGCAGGACCTGTCTGACAACCCAGGCCGAAAGTTCAGGGAATTTGATTTGCTAGCACTATATTTAACCCTGTAACTTTCCAAGACACCATAAAACCTGTACATGGGGGCTACTGCTTTACTCAGAAGACTTCGCTGAACACAAATATTAGTGTTTCGAAACAGTAAAATGTATTACAACGACGATATCGTCAGTGACAGTGAAATTTCTTGCATTTTTCACACACAAATGGCTTTTACACTGACGATATAATTGTGATACGTTTTACTGTTTTGAAACACTAATATGTGTTCAGCGAAGTCTCTCGAGTATAACCGTACCCCTCATGTACAGGTTTTATGGTGTTTTCAAAAGTGAGTCAAATACAAGGCTTGCTTTTCAGTCTTTTCACATTAAAATTCGCCAGGTTGGTTATGTTGCCTTTGAGACCGTACGGTAGCCCAGGAATGAAAATTACCCCCATGATGGCATACCATTTGCAATAGTAGACAACCCAGGGTATTGCAAATGGGGTATGTTCAGTCTTTTTTAGTAGCCACTTGGTCACAAACACTGTCCAAAATTGGCGTTCAAATTCGTTTTTTGCATTTTCAAATATTAACACTAACTTTGGCCAGTGTTTGTGACCAAGTGGCTACTAAAAAAGACTGGACATACCCCATTTGCAATACCTTGGATTGTCTACTTTTGCAAAGGGTATGCTATCACGGGGGTACTTCTTATTCCTGGGCTACCATATGGTCTCAAAGGCAAGGTAACCAATCTGGTGAATTTCAATGTGAAAAAACTGAAATGTAACACGCTATATTTGACCCTGTAACTTCCCAAAACACCATAAAACCTGTACATAGGGGGTACTGTTTTATACGTGAGAATACAAATATGTGTATTGCTGAATACAAATGTGTATTTTATTGCAGTAAAAGCAAACAGTATTTTGACATTCACAGTTAAAATGTCACGTAGAACTGAGAAAATTTTAAATCTTATTTTCTGCCATTTTTTTTATTTTATTCATATTAAATTATGATCATACCTAAATATTTGATGTTAAATGAAAGCCCTGTTTCCCCTGAATAAAATCATATATAATAAGTGTGGGTGCATTTTATATGAAAGAGGTGAATTACGGTTGGACAGACATATAGCGCAAATGGCAGGTTTTGATTACGTTTTGATCACAACTTGTACATTTGGCTGCGGTCTTAAGGGGTTAATCGACACTTTGATTCTTAACATGTGTCGTTTTGATCCAGGTCTCAAGGCAGTGCTACAGACAATGTATGTATTTTGCAATTGCCGCATGGTAGGCTGTGCCATAGTCCTTTTTGTGTTTAATCCGCTGATTTACTTACATTGTAGAAATATGACAATAGTAATCTATCCAGAATTTAGGAGATACTGACAAAACCACGAATGAGTAACCGAAAATCTTTAAAGTCTTAACATTTACATAGAGATTTCCAGGCATTCAAAATGTGAAAGCCGCAGGCAGGTTAATTGTAACAAAACAGACAGCAACGTTTTGACCTAACGAGGTCTTTGTCAAGCACCTCTTGTTAGGTCGAAACGTTGCTGTCTGTTTTGTTACAATAAATCTGCCAGTGGATTTCACATTTTGAGTGCCTGGAAATATTTTTGCTGCCTGGACGTATTGGGATTGCTGGGGGGGGGGGGGGGGGGTGGTAGTGCGGTTCCTATGACAAATATTTAACATTTACATAGACATATGCTCGCAATGTGGTCAGAACATTGTATAGGTACAGTGTTATTCTTCATTGTTGCTTTGTGAGTAGACAAAGCTAATTTTAAGCAGTAATGCTTGTTATCCACTGTAGTGCTGTGAGCGTTATGGTGCTTACATTTTATGAAATGCTTTACATTTGTAGTGTTTTTTTTTTTATTTTTTTATTATTCACTAAAGACTTTTGCAGAAAATCACACACTGGCCAGGAATATTGGTCTGTCTTCATTATTTTATTAGTACTAACAGGATATTTGAATCCTGCTCTTTTGCAAAGTAAAAGACCATACATTTCTTTATTAAAAAAAATAAAAACTTTGTTCAACTAGTGATCGTGATGTTTTATGCAGCAGACACACTGATTTTTATCCCCCCTCACCACTGGCAGTCAGACAGTATATGTATCTGTCCAAGGCTGTAGAGGTGGTTGCCTATCTCCGTTTTTAATAACCATATCCTATCCTTGAAATTTAGCTTGTGTCTCTTTAAGCAAGTTCTGCAGCTGCTATAACTGGGGCACTAACCGATAATGTGTTGGCCAATCATGAGCTTTTGCCACTAAGGATAGCGTGGCCAAATGCCAGTTGTAAAATGATGCCATTTGGAATGCTTATGTTTGGTTGTCTTGTAGTCACTTGTGAATAAAATACTCGGCCACGTTAACCCTTTATTGCCAGGGATGGCAGTACACTTGGCATACCCTACATACACAGACCAGTTCTCTAATGCATGTAGCCAAACTGCAAACCATATGTATGCAACGCAATACTCGACTGTCAAACACCTGATCTACTGTGGATTTCGCATATTAACATTTACAGAGTATAGTGTCCTGACAAACACCCTGTAAGTGGGAAAAAAAATAGTTGCGGTTTACTCAGACTACAAAAAATACAACACAAAGAAGGCTTCTAAATTGCCTATCTAAAGAATAAATATGGGGATTTTGTTCCACCATATGGCAATGTGATGTTAAGCCCACCACTGCTTTCAAAGTACCCCAATGTTGGTGGGTCCTACGCTAAAATGTGGGGGACAAATTAAATAGTACTAGTGTTAAATATAAAGTGTATTATTAAATCCTTTTAAGAGCAAAGTGAGTATACACAAATAAAGTGATGAAAGAAATTAAAAATGGTGTTAAAACTAAACAATTAAAGTGTTAGTGCTAGAATGAATATACTCACTATTGTAGATGATATCTGTGTTGAATGGAGAAAATAATAAAAGTGACCTGACTATTAAACTCCTCCTATATAAACACACCTGTGGCCAACTCTAAAGGGGCCTCTGAAGCTGGGGGGCCTGGGCGGGGTGCTTAACCCCAAAGTAATCTGGTCTGAATTCCAAATATACTGTGTAGAGAGAAAGGATTGGGGGCACACCTGAGACCTGCATTTCGCATGAAAGGTGCGGCCGCAGTGACCAAACTTCATACATGAAAAAAATAGTTGCGGTGCACTCAGACTACAAAATATACACAAAGAAGGCTTCTAAATTGCCTATCTAAGAATAAATATGGGGATTTAGTTCCACCATATGGTCATATGATGTTAAGCCCACCACTGCTTTAAAGTACCCCAATGTTGGTGGGTCCTTTCTCTGTGAACACCCAGTAAGTGTCATTTCTATGGGCATTTACCTTTTTGAGCTTAAATTGTGTATTTTGGACTGGGAACATAGCCCCAGCAAATTCCCAATTACCTTTTTGGATCAAAATGATAGAATTCTTGATTTGATGAGGGGACCGTTTGTTTGTCACACATTAGTCTCATAACACCATCTAAACGATGGGTGTCCAACCTTTTGGCTTCCCTGGGTCGCATTGAGCGCAGACTAATTGTCTTGGGTTACACATAAAATCTAGAATATAATTAATTTAAATTAAACTTAAAAACCCATTTCATTAATTTTGTTTAGTAGATAACTCCCTTATGTTATCCTTATGTGGAATTGCCATATTTAAGGGTACCAAATTAGGGAGCTATCTAGTAAATACATAGACATGTATATGGACACATAACCACAGATACACACATCAAAGAAACACACTCACAGACCTATACACAGTCATACGCACACATAATCACAGATGTACACACACACACATAAACATACAATCACAGACCTGTCCACACACAATCACTGACTCATACACAGTCACATACATACACACAGACCTGTCCACACAGATATACCCATGCACAATCAGACCCACACACATACAATCACATACATTCACACATAATCACAGATATACACACAATCACAAATGCATACACAGTCACAGATCTATATGCACAATCACATACCTACAAACACATAATCACTGACTTACACAAACACAATCAGACATACACACGCGCTCACAATCACTGACTAATCATACACAAAATTACATTAATCACGCATGCACATACACACACACAAGCTCACTCACTAGCAAGCACATATACACACACAAGCTCACTCACTAGCAAGCACATACATACACACACACACACACGCACATACACACAAAGTCACTGACAAATTAGCTGTAGCTTACCAGGCAATGAAGACTTTTAGTTTACTTTAATTCTGACACGCCATATCACCTGATTAGCCGACAGTAACTCGGTTACACTGTGTTTGGAAGCCTAGGGCAAAGTGACGCATTCAAAAAAAAATGTTTAATGCAATGTATTAGATCTACATAAAACGTTCATGGTAAATAGTCACATTCCTAGTTTAACCCCTTAAGGACACATGACATGTGTGACATGTCATGATTCCCTTTTATTCCAGACGTTTGGTCCTAAAGGGGTTAAATAAACATTTAATTGTAAACTCGAAAAGTGTGTTTGCAATGGCATTTTAAGTGGTTTTAGAGGTACATTGTAGAATGCATGTAGACATTAAGCTTTATAAAACCTGTGTACAGAGTGCAAAGTAAATAAAATCCCACTGTTCTACTTGCATAGTACCCGGTATTTGTTTTTCTGGCTGCTGAGCCAGTTATAGATTTTCCATCTCGTATGTATACAAGCGCATTTAAAGACAGTTTGCTTCCTCCCCTCATGCTTCATACATGTAAGTCGTGTTGAAATGTAATTTCAAGCTGTGAAGGAAACGTGTAACGTGCAGCACAAGTCATTCACACGTGCAGTATAACGCCTTTACTTTCTAATACCGCACAGTCCTCTGGCTCACAGAGCTAACCAGCGCTCTACCTGATATCTATATTATCCTATGGATTACCTCCACATATTCGTTCTGAAAACCTCCAGTAACAATTTATTGTAAAGGTGCTATGCTGGATTTAACTCTAAAGATTGCATTATCATTAACAGATTTGGCAGTCGGATTGGGAGGGGGAGGGTTATCAGCAGGTGGACCATCTAATGAATATATTGCTGTTGGAGATGTGTTCGCCCATCAACACCGATTGACAGGCTGCTAGCCTGCTAAGGGCTTCCCAATCATGCTGTTGTAGGGTTAAAACTTAAGGGCCACTGCCCACAGACCACTACATTGAGATACAGTTGTCTGGACACATTTAATGGTCCTTTAAAGCATTGCATTACATACTTGAAATTGATATTTTTTTTTTTTTTGCCATCAGAAATTGTTTCCTCGTATAGCAATTTATATAGCACCTTGACCCAGAGTAAACAGTTAAATGTCAGAGCAACATTTTAGGAAGCAATTATACCTCCTGCTGCATGGCCTACTCACAGAGCACTCTGTAAGGCAGGGTGAGGGATCTAGATATGTAATTTAAGCAAGTCTTGCTGGTGCTTTTTCAAGCAATCCTGTACCAACTAATTGCTTGTTTAAAAGCAGTGTTGTCCTTGAAACAGCTGTCGTAATTTGTGGTTACGAGCAAATTGAGCAACAGATATATAATGGTAGGGATTTAATGTTTGGCTCAAGAAGAATTGAATTGATCAGTTTTAAACAGAAGCATGAAATAACGTTTGCTCAAACTTTGGAAACAAATATAGCTGTCTTTATTTAAAATTGACAGTCTTATTGCTTGCTTCTTAAAACGGCAAAAACCTGGCACATTCGTGTGTGTGTGTGTGTGTAAAAAGAAAAGAAAACTTAGAACACCGTGATTTCTTTGATAATGTATGGCATGTACTCTTGCAATTACCTTTTTGATGTGTACAGTTGCACTGAATAAGTTAAGAAACCTTCAAAGCTATGATTAGAGAAGCATTGGCTAAATCCTATAATCTCAAATTATTGTGTTTTTTTTTTTTTTTTTAGTGCTTCTAACCTGTTGAATACACATTGAGGTCTTGTATTTAAGGTTCCAAGATCCGCCATGCATTCCTGGACACACAACTATATTTTGTCTTTTGATATTTTTTATATTTTAAGAGAGATTTTAATGGTATTTGGTATGTTATCTTGATTCAGAACTAAACATACATTAGGCGATGTTAAATATTTCTAGCGCTGAATCAGTATACAATTCCCTTCCATATTTATATACGTGGAGTTGTTGAGCTCTGTTCTCGGAGATGCATATGTGGCTATCAATCGGACTGTTGAGGGGGGGTTCTTATCCATGCTAGTGGTGTTTGGTGTCTGTGTAAATGGAGACATTTTATTTGCTAAATAATTCAGGGTCTGCTAAGACAAACTCCAAAAACTAAACTTTAGCAGCTGTTACCAAATGCAGACGCAATTCCCCTCCCGCCATGCTGATGTTTGCATTTTTCTGGGTCTGTTGTATTACCGCTTAGGCTTTCTAAGAAATTTCTGAAACATAGGACTGCTCATGTGGAATGCTCTGCTGACGGTCTGGTTTTATAGAGCTCCCTAACAAAGTTTGGGTGGCGTTCCATGCAACTGCAAGCCTTTGTGGAACCTAGCAGGTTAATTGCATTTGTAGGCTTTTATTGAAGTCCATTTAAAATGTGACATGCACTAGCAGATGATGTATTGAATCGATGCACTCTCTTTTCCTATAAAATCTTGTCAATCTTCTTCCCTCCTCCTTATTATACGCAGGCTAAATCCTCCAACAGTTTATAGATACAGTCCCCGCGCATTCAGGTATTATAAGATTGCTTTCTTAGGAATGACTGAAAAATGTTGCCAAATGTAAAATAACTGAATGGTCTGTCCACCCCCATATCTTTATATTTAATGACCTTTTAGTACTGTCGGCAATAAATCCATTACTACTCTTAGAAAGCAGGTCCAAGAAAATAACTACGGTAAGAGCAGGGCAGACAGTCATACAATCTCAGTTAAAGGGAATTGATAACAAAAGTCTCTTTTAATCAGGTTTTTCCAACATTTTGCTGATTAATCTCTCACCATTGAAACTAGGATACTCTTTGGAATTCAGTTCTGAGCACTAATATGGATCTATGGTATTCTGCAGCGTAAAAAAGCATAAAAGGTCTGGAAATATATATATAATTTTCTTCATTGCCAAACTAATGGACTACATATGTTTAGCCTTGCCCTCAAATCCAAGGGAGAATTGAAAAGGTGATGCCATGCTTTCTAAGTTTCCATCTTTAAAACCCAAATCCCCCGTTTCATTTTTCTATTATCATGCTCCCAATATTTCATAAATAACAGACTCCATAGCTATATTTATATACCAAACTACCTTGTGTTCTTTCACTCTTAGATTACTTGACCTCGTTGTCGCAATGCCTTCTAGGAATACGGAATTGATGCCATTTTGTTATGTAGCTAGAACTATAGACAGCTTCCCATAGTCCCATTGGGTTTAAGGCCTTCTGGCATCGGTGCAGTGGTATATAATTTTCTTCGGAAAGTAATTTCCAGCTCATTTTATTGATATCCCGTTGCTTTTAATGTGTGGCTGTATACACAGTAGTTCCTGGTAACTTACAGATTTTCTGCTGCCTCCAGCATATCTTTTAACGTGTAGTTTAGGTTTATAAATGGAAATGTGTTGTACGCCTGGTTTCAGGCCCACCTGGAACTCTCAATAACTTGTTTGATCTTATTTTTTAACTATTACTTTCTCTGCTTTTCCCGGGACATCATTTAAAAAAAAAAAAAAAAAAAGCAACAAACCCTAATGTAAGCTATGCATTTGCGGAGTACTAGTTTAAAACATGTAATTGTACATGCATTAATTTTGTGTGTATGCATTCGCTTCTTTAGCACATCCAGATAGTGGTGTGTATGTCTTGTGTGTCCACGAGCACTCGGACAGCCTTTTGTTGCAGCTTGTATAACAGTTCTGCCTGGGCTGCATTTAACACTGTAGGCACCAAGACCACTTTAGCTCATTGAAGTGGTCTGAGTGTTGTGTCCCTTTTGTACTTAGTGCTGTTATGTAAAACATTCCGGTTCCAGAGAACTGCAATGTTTACGTTGCAGCTCTGAGCTGCCTGCAGTGACTGTCTACCAGACTAGAGGTCTTCCTGAATTGAAACAGACCTTTGGTCCAGTATCTGACGCTGGATGTCCTCACGCTTTGCGCATTTGCTGCACATGCTCATTAGAGCACACTAGTCGTGTGATGTCAGAGGGGGTGCTGGGATAAGGTAAGTAAAGGGAGGGGGCTGGCAGGGGGAGTGATAGTGCCAAGAATACAGTTTGTATTCCTGGCACTATAGTATCCCTTTAAGGCTGTATTCCATCCAAATTAAAAAAGTAAAAACATTTAGCAAAAAAGCACTTGATTCAGTAGCTGATCTTTAATTTTTGAGGTTTAAATTTAATTTACAAGTGTCCCGGTTTATAACTATAATGCAACAATACTACTTTTGTGTAATGTAGCTGCACAAGATAAGAGCTATAATTTATCCTCCTGCCTAATAACTATGCCACGCTTTAACTATTCTGCCTAATAAGTATGCTATAATTTAACTATGTCGCTTGCACTCTGTATTGTAATTAAACTTGTGAAACCTTTACTATCCACAAACTGTAGTAAAGAATGGCTCATTGTAACCTTGTGTATGTGTGTACACAAACTAAAAGAAATGGCTTCCACAGACATTCTCTGTGATATCTCATGTCTAAAATGATAACAGAAATAAAAACTCCGGTAGCAGATGTCTGGAGCTTACTGTATGTTTTACCAGATGTTTTGTGATATTTAAGACCATCTTCTGCTCTGGTTTATATTTCAAAGCCACAAATAACCAGAATTTACTTGTTTGTTATAGGGTAGGATGTCTTTGGACTGGTCTTTTAGACCCTCTTCCTCCCCGTGATCCTCCCCGCGATCGTGTGGACGTAGCCACAACAGTATCTTGCAAAACCAAATAGTTACCTACGCACTATCCTAAATCCCTGTATACATTTAATTAACATGGTTTCTGTACCACTGCAGCAGCCATTAAATTACAAGCTCACCTGCTGCTTAAAGGCAAACCTTTTAGGTGAGTCCTAAACTCTTTAGCTAAAAAGCAAAATCTCTAAAGAGACTTTGAGCACTGGGCAAATTGTCTGTTTTTATGACGCTATACATTTCTACATTAGCCTCTTGCATTCTGCAAGGTTTGCTCTACAACTCTGGAACACCTGCTTCAGTTCCTTTAATAGCTAGTATTGCTTGTTTGTGATTTTTAGCAGCTTGAGCATAACTCCTCAGCAAGATGACTTATAAATTTGGATGGCAAACTGTTCTGTGTGTGTGCTTGTTAGTGCATTTGAGAGTATCTGTGACAGCGCGCACATTCATGGGAGTAGAAAAAAGGAAGAAAAAAAAAACCAAAAAGGGGAGTGTTTATCTGAAATCTCTCGTTATATGTATTCAGTGTTTTTATTATTCTTTCTTTATATTAAATGTATAGTTGGACTGGAAATGAGAGCGTGCAAAAATGATGTGCCTGTTTGTGTTTCAGCATTTTTCCCCCTAGAAGCAGTTCTGTATTAGTGTCGGATATTATCTTAAACATCTACATCTTGTGGCAGGTTAACAAGCATGCTTTCTAGAGGATCCGTGCAAAATGTCGACATGTCATTATTCCTTGTCAGCTCAGCCCTTGCCTGCTAAGCAACAAGAAATCATTTCTGCCTGTGTTTTCTTTCTTGTCTGGGTTGACTGCATACATATGGTAGTTATTCTTTCTGCAGGGGACGGGTTTCTTCCCCTGTCTTTCTCATACAGCTGTGCTTCTGATTTTCTGAAGTCCGGGAAAGCTGGCGTGATGACACTACAGTTACACAGGGGATATGATGTTATTCTCGGATTTGATGGGCAGCTCTGCAGGTTCCTAGCGGTCTGTGTGAGTTAGGGTTTTTTACTAACCCTTTAAGTGTAAGAAAGTGAAATACACAGTTGGTTGCATCCATTAAAGGCACACCCCAGTGCCCAAATAGAACACAAATACAAATCACTGCTTAGTAGATATACCCATACACTTTTTTTTCATCCTATCAGTGGTATATATAATAATGGTTTGCAAAACATGCAGATCTCTTGTCTGGTGCCTTGGCAAACCCCGCCCAGGCTTTCTGTGACTAACCAATGCAGCTCAATATGAAGTCTTTGCAAAGCAGGTGCTCTGGGCAATTGCTGCCCCTTGAGTTTCGCTCCAGTGAGCTAACCAAACCAGGAAGTAACAAGGACAGCTGTCTGCTTGAAAACCAAGGTGGTGTTACCAGGTTAATTTATAAAAGTGCCAATTTCCAATGAAATCTGCACTTTTTGTAAAATGTAAAAAAAAATAAAAATAGGACACACTCTTCACACACACAGTATTGCAGTAAGCTGAAGTGCCTTAGGGGTCTGGAGTGTCCCTTTAATAGTGCCGTGGACACTGAAATGCAGTAGTTTCCTAAATCAAATGTGTGTTATGAACCATTTTTAGTCTTCCGTCCAGTTCCAGCTCAGCAACTACAAGGTTTAAACCATGGAGCAGTTGTGTCTAAATCTCGATTGCAAGAGAATATACCTCTTCTTTATTTGCTATATATATATATATATATATATATATATAGCCTTTTTACTGAATTCTTTTTGAGGTTTTTCTGTTTTCGAGATATTGTCTTCCATCTCCTTTTCCTGTTGATCTCACATGGATTATAATGGTTAATGGCTTGGGTTTCCTATTGAGCTGTCTTAGTATTTGTATGGTGCTGACATCCACGGCTTGCAAACGCTGTACTGTCTTGGTTAATAGATGGCACCTGACCAAACTTGGTATAGAGATGTCTGGTTTTAACATATAGCATTACAAAAATGATTGTAGGAACCGCACTCAATCCCAGCAGCCACCGGTGCTCCGGACCAGGGCCAGCAATTCAAATACGTCAAGGAAAAAAGAAAAAATTCCTGGCACTCTAGTGTTAAAGCCTCAGGCAGATTTTAATGGAACAGAAAGAGTAGCAATGTTTCGATCTTCACCGAGGTCTTTTTCAAGCAAGGTCGAAACGTTGCTGCTCTTTCTGTTCCATTAAAATCTGCCTACGGTTTTAACACCAGAGTGCCTGGAAACTACTTATTTTAAAAAAAAAAAATACAAATTTTTTAACACATAGTCCCAATTATATTGAAGGTGAAGCTAGAGTGCTGCTCCAGGTCTTTAAAGTTCTAAGTATCGCCAACATTTTCTGCCATCTTGGTTTTCAGGATCTGACGAATCACTGGTCCACATAAAGAAGGGAAACTGGAGATTGCTTCCTGACATTACTTCAGTTAAAGGACCACTATAGGCACCCAGACAACTTCAGCTTAATGAAGTAGTCTGGGTGCCAGGTCCAGTTTCCGAGAAACTGCTATGTTTACCTATGGGTTAATCCAACCTCTAGTAGCTGTCTCATTGACAGCCGCTAAAGGCGCTTCTGTGCTTCTCACTTTGATTTTCACAGTGAGAAGATGCCAGCGTCCATAGGAAAGCATTGAGACTGGCT
Source organism: Pelobates fuscus (assembly GCF_036172605.1). Lineage (NCBI taxonomy): Eukaryota > Metazoa > Chordata > Amphibia > Anura > Pelobatidae > Pelobates > Pelobates fuscus. Next base: position 42,643,019 of record NC_086320.1, read on the forward strand.
GAATGCGCACGCGGCTCGTGCCGTGCATGCGCATTCAGCCGATGACGGGAAAGGAGGAGCAGAGTTCCCAGCGCCGAGGTAAGGGATTAACCCCTTCCTTCCCCTTCAGCCCGGCGGGCGTGGGACCCTGAAGGTGGGGGCACCCTCAGGGCACTATAGTGCCAGGAAAACGAGTATGGCACTATAGTGGACCTTTAATAAATCACTAATCAAAAAATCAGAATGGACTACTCTATTGTAGTGCCTATAGTACCTGGCAGTGCAAATTAAAGGAAAAGCACATATTTTGGGTGTCCCTACTGATGGGAACATGGAATTTTGTATAACTTAAAACATTCATGTGGCTGTCACATCTGCATCCCCAGCTATTGGAATCACAAACCAGAATGTTTAATATAAGCCACTAAAGAAACCTAACCGCTCTACAGCACACATCATCATTTTAGTTCCTGAATTCTTACAAACTCTGCTTCATCACGCCATCAGTGATTTAAATAACTTCTGCTTTTCATATGTCGTATAGCAATTTAAACATCATCTGGGATAGTTGGTGTTAATTAATCAACATATCGTCATGTTAAAGTTTACACAATTTTTTTTTTTTTTTTTATTATTAATAAAACCCTATTTTACATGTGTGGTGTTCAGTAGTGCTGCACATTTCAGATAACCTGTTGATTAGGAATGATCAGCAGGTGGCGCTCCAGCCGTGGTGGAACTCTTAAGTTCCATTAAGTTCAGTATTATCCTTAAAGAAAATAAAAATGTCCGTGGCTGGGTAAGCATCGCACATTGCTCAGGAGCTGAGTACCGTGGCTTTTCCTGGTGAATTATCAGTGGGAGGTCTTTTAATGCCATGATGAGATTTTAGCAGGTGCATTGAGCACTGTTTGATAAAAAAACATTTTGTGTTTAATGAAGCTTTTACTCCAGATGCTTCGAAAAAGTAGAGTAAAGCATTAGATATTTTTAAATTTAGACTTTTATTTCTAAAATGCGATGGGAGCACCACGTTGTGCCTTGGTATTAATTGAAACTGCTCAGCCCTAGGACATTTCAGTGTGGCATCTGAGCTGGCAGGATGTAGATTAATGCTAATACTTAGTTCTACCTTGATTATTTCTGAAAGCTGCTGTTTATCCTGAAGGTTGGAAAAGCATTATGGGTGTTGTAATTCTAAAACAGCATCCTACGTACCTTTTGGTCAGCCTTACTAGAACTCAATGACTATGGTGGCTCAAGTTGCCCTCAAATAAATGTTTTTATTTTATCAGTAACAGTAATTAACAGTTTACTGTTAATGCCACTCAAAATTAACATTCTGGAACCTAATGGGTTATAAAGCCTGTGATTTAAGCCATTAGACAGTCTGCACTCCTAAACCTGTTTTTAGCATGTCATTTTACATTACTCGTCTGGAAAGCTCTGAAAAACAGACTAATAAAGACAGTAAAGTAACTGGATATCCCATTACGGTGATTTACAGAATGGTTTAGAACTGAATAATACCCCCTCCTTGCTCAAATACATTCTATATTAACAGTAGGCATTTCCACAATAGTGGGAAATAGTATGTCCCAGGTATCAAGCAATGGGTAGTTGACCCCACTCTTCACTTGCTGGACACATACATATGATGGACGCTTTCAAAAGGCCAACACTAATTTGAATTGTGTTTCTTTCACACCACACGACCTGATTATTACATACATATAAATACAGAATCGTAATTAAAGGGACACTCCACATTGAAGGTTACCCATTCTTTTTAAATTTGTTTTATTGTTAATGCATTACAACATATACAATATAATGGTGTTTGGCATTTTAACTTGATGTGAGTTCTCACCCAAGTAGGCCATGCCTATGCTCACTTAACTTTATATGGCAGTGGTGAGCGTATACTACAAGCAGTAAGTTATAGGAAAAGCAAGGCTTTGTGAGAATAGTAAAGGAGAACAAAATGGGGAAAGCATCGCTGCTTGATATGTATTGGGGACAGAAACATCCCTTTAAATAAATTAATTTTATTTGAAAGATTCAGGGATTCTGAAACTGCTACACACGTATTTGCCAATTACTGAGGGTTGACTTTGTAATAAATTACACCGGCTTGCAGACCATATTTACCAGCAGGTTCAGATCTGCAGTTATAATTTAGATTTCTATGATTAAACCAAAGGGAACTCTGCAGCAAAGATCCAGTTCTAAATAAAGGATAAAGCATGTGCTTTTGGATAGGATACAGACAGGCTGAAATGGCCAATTCTTTGCTTTTATCTGCTGGCCAAATCTGTTTCCGTGCTTACGTTTATTATGGAATAAACTGATGGCACTACTGTATATAGCGCATCAGAGACTCAGAAATAAGCTGAATAAAACTTAGTTCTTTTATGATTACGTTCGCCTAATGGCCTAAACATGCTGCTTTATTTATGCATTTGGATCATCTGAAATTGATGGGAAATTGTTTAAGTAACAGGAGGTAAATTTTTCTTTTTCTTTCATGTGACCAAATGAGCTTAATCTATGCTGCTTGCATGACAGATCTTCTTGTTTCTGAGAGTTCGGTGGTGTATTTGCATTGGTGATATACTGCTGTTGGAATAATTGCCCATGAGGCAAAGCTTTGACTAGAAAGTTTTTGTTTACAACCACCTATCGGCAAGCCTCGGGGTCTGTGAACGCAGAAACTAGGAAGATAGCTTTCTATTCTATTTCTTTCTATCGAGAGAGATTCCATTAGCAAGTATCCTTTTGGCTGCGAAAACTATTCTACTTTAGTAGCGACCGTCTTCCTTTTCTGTAAAATTGACAATTCTGTTCTTGTGGGTACCAAATGGTATAATGTACTAAAAGCAGTCCACACTAGGGCCTTCTTTCTCATCGTATAAGAGAGTAATGGAAACTTTATTGTCCCCAATAAAATAGCCAATACTGCAGATATTTTATTCTAATTCCTGATGCATTCTGACTTACCAGAGAAAATCTATTTATTTCCAAGTGCTGAAGCATTTGAGCACCTCTCCACTTCAGGTCACTATACGACATCCGAGGCAGCCAACATCTTGGCACTGCATTTGTGGCAAAGTAATTTCCCTTGATGATCCGCTAGCCTAAATTATCATGGGCCATGAGTATCACGCAAATCTGGTCCTTCACTGGACAAGGAGAGGATGAGTGTGGTTTTTGTTTTTGTTTTTTCGTTTTTGTTTTTATTTAATTTAATTTGTATAATTAGATTTTCCAGAGTGAACTGTAAAAATCGTTCAGGCTCCTAGAGTCCCTTTGTTCAGAGATGTCTCTTTGTGATTTAAGTTGGAAGTGAAATGAGTTATAAATACAATCTGAAATATTGCGTATTCTTTGCAGTTTATAGCCTGTTATAAACGGTTAACTTTATTAAGCTTTATTGTGTCAAATATAGAGTGTAAACAACGTGGACTTAAAGGGACACTATAGACGCCCAGACCACTTCAGCTTATTGTGAAGTGGTCTGGGTGCAGTGTCCCTGTCCCCTTAACACTACAATTGTAATGATTGCAATTTTTGATAAACAGCAATCAAGTCAAGTTCAGCCTTTAACCGTAACCGCTAGAGTGACCATACGCTGTGATTCATGTGACATTAAGGGCACTTTGACACTGTAATTCTTAGCTATGCATATTACATACAATTTGCAAGGATTTTTAATTGAAACACAATAAATTTGTTGCACAAAAAGGTTTTCACCTGAAGTCCCCACCACTCTATTTTGCCTTTGTCACTTTTTTGATAACTTCTGTCATGCTAACATTCTTTTTGCTTGTTGCCTTTTCCACAAAGGGGGCAATGTGTCCTCTATAATGAGCATTATGGCTTTATAATTTCAAGGCAGCTCGTCATTCTAGCAATATACATTCAATCCTCTTGATGTTAAAGGAACAATATAGTCCTCAGAACCACTACAGTTTAATGTAGTGGTTCTGGAGCCTATAGCATGTCAATGCAGGCTGAGCATGGTAAACAGTGTTGACATTGCTAGTGGCATTCACTCAGCAGTGCTTCCTATCTCAGGACTGCACATTCTGCGTGGAGATGCTGAATGTTCCACATAGGGAAGTATTGATTAAATGCATTGAAGGGATGCCAATTGGCACAGTGCGTATAGCCTCCCAGTGCTTTAATATAGGAAAGCATTGGTTTGGCTGAGATCATCATTATTGATGATCTCAGCCACGGAGTTAGGGCCAGCCGCAGTAAGCCCAGTGAGGTGTGGGAAAAACACTAGTGTCAGGAATACGCTTACGGAGCAGGTTCCTCCTCACTTATTTCAATTCACTTACTTTAGTTTGTCATACTTTGCACAGCATGGTAGAGTATAATGGCACTGTATAAATGACAAAATATACAATATACAGTCAAACCTAGTCTCACATTTGATATGCCAATATCTACCAGATATATCAAAGAAAAAGTTGTGTTGCTCCTAGTAAAATGTATTCCAAGAAATCAAAACGTTAAAAACAAATCCAACTGTCCCCGTTTTCTTGCCTGACATGCTGTCTATAGACATGTCAGAAATGAAAACAACTTTATAAAGTAGTGAAATTCAGGCCACATTTGTCCAATTATTGTTTCCTTTCCTTTAAACAGAGTTACTGTATGCAAAATCCCCTTTTCCCTTGTTTTTTGCCGAATCTGTTCAGATGTGTTTTAATGCCTGGAGCAGATGTGCCTCTTATCATTAAAAATGGATTAACCTTACTGCTGATAACTTTGCGTGGGATTGTTTCAGCCTCAATAGTGTCTACAAGCTTTTCCTCAAGCTAAGCACAGGAAGAAGTTGATCTCTGTTTACATTTTTTTTTTCGCCCTCCTCTTCTTCTCTGAAAAACGCCAACAAATGAGAAATACATGTGGTATTAAAGAAACCCTGCAAGGGGGTTCAATCATTCACTAGATATTTATGGGTCGGGCAGGTAAGAAAATGTTTGTTTGCTTATATTGGCCACAGAACTAGTTTCTACAGCTACTGTAAACGCCAGCCTACACACAGGAGCTCTGTAGGCACATATATTCTAATTTCAGGGAGCTGGTGGAGTTTGTGAAATAAGTAGAAGTTTTAGCCTTACTCTTGTTTTGAGCTCCAATTCAAAGCAAGTGCAGCAGGAAAGCCTCCTTGTGATCTGACAGCTGGGAGGGATGCGACAATGGTGATTTATAAAAGTGTCATTTTCTCTTTAAATAAACTCTTCTCAAATAAGCTGCAATTTAACACTAAAGGACTTCAGCAAGCTAAGGTGCTTCAGGTGTGTGGTGCATCTTATCAGGGATGGTATCTTACCGATATAGCACGGCTAGTAATGCCTTAAAGTTAAAGGTCATCAACTCTGCCTTTAATTCTTCAGGGCTCTTTAAAATAAACATATTTTTGTAATGTTAGCAACTATTTACCGTCTGCTGGTGTGGTTAAGTCAGAGCATGCATCAGGTACTTTGGTTGTCCTTTGGGGAAGCGGCAATGCAAAGAATTATTCGAATTCTAGAACTGCGTCTTGACCTTGGCAGGTGTCTAACCTATTAACCCCCGTAGTCTCAATGGCATTAATTCAGCTAGTAGTTGCTCAAGTCATTTAATGCTTGTCATCCTGTCTGATGTCCCTTGATACAAGTAGGGTTTTATTAAATTTTTTGGTGCCTCTAGGTGTTCTCATACTCCTAGTCTAACCCCAGAACTCTATAAATTGCTTGCTTGGATTTGGACAAAAGTGTCAGGAAGTTAATCCCTCCTTTAAAGATTACACCAAGCATCCTAACCCCTACACACTATTGAACTGGCTATGATACCAGGAATACACTGGCCCGGTTCACATACGATCACCTATATAACTGAAATTAACTTCTTTGTTGAGCCTGCTTTCAAGCATGGATATCCACAGATCGAGAACTTTGTGTGAACTTTCATTGGCTTCAATTTTATTTTCATTTACATTAAAGTGTGCTGTTTGTGATCAAAACCACTCTAGCTTCTGTGGTCTAAAATTTTTATTAAGCTCAGGTGTAAGCGTTGTAATCCTCATAGGCCACAACAATCGCCAGCAGTTACCGGTCTATCTAAACATATCAAAGATAAAAATAACGAGCAAGAAGTCATTACAAAATGTAGTTTAGCTTGTCTGATTTACTCCAGTCTGAACGTTTGTTTCTCATTGTTGACTTGCACATCATTGTCCAATCCCGGAGCATGCTAAAACTCCCGTGATAGTGGCGCTATACAAGCAACGTGAAAAAATGAATGACTGCATTCTGTGTAGCAAGCATCACTTGAAATCAGCACATACTTGGAACGAGTTATGTTTCACTTACTCGAATGGACATCTTGATGATACGGATCTTAGATACTGCGCTCATTGCCTCTGGCAACTTCAAATCTAAAACGTGTGGGAAGATTAAGGATAAACAAAAGCAGATGCCCATTTGATTGGAGTTCTGCAATCTGCCAAATAAAGTTAGCTGTCTTGCCATAAAATTAAAACCTTTTGGAAAAAAACCTTGTGTAACAATGTTGCCATACATATATCTAAATTAAACCCAAGCCTTTCATTTGACTAGCTCTGGTTTCCTGCATTGCTGTTACGATCTGTTGCTATTAGTGTTCGTCTTCATTTGCTTTGCTTCGCTCTTTAAAATAATAAAATAGCCATGCTGCTTACATGTTTCAAACCGGAGGGTAGGATAGTTTAACTGTGGTGTAACTTATTTTACATTTTTTTTATCTCCTTTGATGTCTACAAATTTTGACACGTGTAATCTTTATCTTTTTAAAACTTGCTTGTTTTCAACCTTAACGGAATCTATTTTGTATATTGTGGAACATTTTATGCAAAACATAATATTTTAGCACTACTCAACAGGTTGCTTATATGCAACAGTGAGCCATATATTCTAGGAAAATAATTTGTATGGGGTCTTTGGAGACCTCATAAAAACCACAAGACCAAATGTCTGACACATGGAGGTATTGGGGAAACCCAATCAAATTAATTCTTCTAAAATGTTCTTCAGTGTTATGTAAATGTGAAAGTTTGGGTTAGGATTGCTTTCATCTAAGCAGCACTGATGCATACACGTTCCAACCTACCTGAGATTGATGAGTTTCCTTCAAGGTAATCCACTGTTTTTTGCAGCTTACATCCTAAATTCAGCCCCTCTCCTGGTAATTATGTATCAGGAGGAGGAGCTGGACAGACAGAATTGAGCTACTGGTCTCCTCAGCTTCTTCCACCATCTCATTTTTAGGAGAGGACTGAATTTAAATGGCAGTACATACCTGAGTGTAGCTTCCACAAATGTTGTTCATGTTTGACATACATATGGTCCCCTAAGACTAGAGTCCCCCCAGTAAAACTTTGGCTGAGTTATCACCTACATATCTGTAGGGAGTTGAAGGTAAATTCATTTGAAATGGTGGCATAGGGATATGATTGCATACATTATTGGTGAACCCTTTGGTCTCTTACATAATGCTAATGAAGAGAATAGTCCAAACATTGAATCTTACTATTGTAATGCGCCACCTGTGACAGGGGATCAAACCCAATCTGGTTAATACTCCCAGGTAATATACATCTCATTGGTGTATCACGCACTAGCTTTTGAAAACAGACAGCAGAAAGACCTTCTCTAAAATTCACAGCGTGGCACACACCATACGTAATGCTTTCATTAGAGGCTTATTCCCAACTAAGGTATTGGCACAGCATTGATTCTGAATTGTGCCATAAGTGAAACCGACCTTAGAAAAAGTAATTTTGCAGATGGGGGAGCAAGCACTGGAATTTTAAAGTAAATCACTAGTTGCGTACAATGTCTTTTCCGTAGCAATTTGATGAGTTAGCTTTGCATCCAAGGGATTACAACCTGCACTGCTTTTGTTCATTGGCATGTGTTTGCTGATAGCAGATTTTACAATTGTTTTCTCTATTTATTCTCCTATGCAGTTCAGTATCAAATGGAGATGATGCGTAGCTTGCGTCACGTCAACATTGACCATCTTCACGTTGGATGGTACCAGTCCACATACTATGGCACCTTCGTCAGCCGAGCTCTGCTGGATTCCCAGTTCAGTTACCAGCATGCCATTGAGGAATCTGTGGTTCTCATTTACGGTAAGAATATTTACTCCCCCCCCCCCCCCCCCCCCTCCCCCCCCCTCTCCCAAGTCCACATTGATACTAACAATTTTCACTGTGCTACAAAGTGCTTAGTTTTTGTGTGTGTGTGTGTGTTGGAGGGTGAGGAGGGGGCGTAATGTCTGAGGTAGCCTGGCAGTCCCTTTTAAGTAAATACCAACCCCATGTCTGCAGCAGCCGGAGCAGCAGCAGCACAGTCTAGACAGAGTTTCCTATTCTGTGTTTATTTTTCTTGCTATCAGAGCCCTGATGTGTACACTTTGGAATGCCGGAGAGTAGCCGCTTCATTTTTATTCCTGCATCTCCCTCGTCCCTTGGTGAAGGCTGGTGGAACCAGACCAGATGTCTAACAAACCTCGATTACTGGGATGTCTGGCTCTGTACTACGTGACTGACCAATCATAACACAATTTGCCAAGTTTTTTTTTTTTCTTCCCTCTTCTCTCCCTTAATACCTCTGACAGGGGCGCACAGACCCTGCTCTGTTTCCCTGAACACAAACATTTTTTTCTCTTTCTGCCGGTTTAATGGTGTTTCCTCAAGCTCTCCAGACCAGATGTTCTGTGCTGTATCAGAACCATAGGCAATTTAACAGCTTTATGGCTCCCTCCCCCCTGAAACGCTGTGTTTGCCATATCTGGCAGTCTTGCATATAGTTTCCAGCTGAGCAGTGAATGTAACGTCCCCGCGTATCTGTCAGAAAAAATACTAATGAATGTAATCAATCTTACGAGCTGCCCCCAAATTATTTCAGTATGTTAACAATTGGATTACAGTAAAGAACAAGTTGTTAAAGAATACTTTGTATTGGCTGGGAACATGACATCACAGCCTGATGACTTTTCCACTTGTTTTTGTATGTTGTCTCATTTTGTCACCTTTTCAATGTGTATAAACGCCTCCTGGGATAATGAAGACAGTCAGCCCTTTGTAGGTCTTACATGGTTTCTAGAGTGAATAGAAGCAGTATTTTCAGATAGCCTAGCCAAGAGTTTTGTTTCATGAAATAAGATTTTCTGAGTGCTGTTCAGTGCGATGATAAAAAGCTTTTTTTTTTTTTTATTATTCCAAATCATTCTAAATTTGCCAGAAGACCAGAAGCAAGCTATCTTGTAAAATTTAGGGCATTTTGAGGAAATTGTGAATTATATTGAGTTAGTAGCTGATTTGCAACATTTCCCACTATGCTTTTGTTTAGTTTTTTTCTTCGAAGTCACTGTTTAGTGAATATCCACATTACCTAATAGTCACAACCGGTAGGGCTTTCGTAACACATTGTCTCCCGTGGGGACTGCCTATTTGCAAACTCTGACATACATTTTGAACCTAATAATACCCAACGTGTAAGAGTATAGTGTACAATATATATCATAAAAAAGATGGATAAGCGTTATCCTGAGCATGCATTTCTTAAAACTGATGCAGCTAAATTCAACTTTAAAAAACAATTTAAGTATGTACATAATGAAATGTTTTAGGGCCCTTTGATATTGGCTGGGAACATGACATCACAGGAGAAAATAGAGAATTTGGACACACTATATGGCCATATTGTGTTGTGCTCACCATTATCACAAAGATCTACATTTCATAGATAAATATACTATTGGCTGTTTCGATTATTCTTTGTGTAATCTGGTTCAAAGTATCTTACGCAGTTCATCTGCTTTTTACTCATCTACATCATAGTTAAATTCTAGTGCTGTGGGGCTGCTATGCTAGAAACCAGAGGCCAAGATTCTTCTTCTAATGGAGATAAAATCAGTGGCTAGGTTAGCACATCTTTACTACTACAAGTTACAAGTAAGCTACAAGATATATATAATAAATAAATATATATATATATATTTTTTTTTTCGTGGGACTTCTCTTTGAAATGCACAGTGTCATGTAGCACATTTCTGCATTTGCATTAATAATCTCGGAGGTTGTAGAAACCTCTCTCCTGCATGCCTACGAATGTGATTCATTGTATCAAACAATAGAGCGCATTGCCTGCAGGTGCTAGTTTGCCGGTCATAAAATAGATTTTATTTATCCCTACTTATGCAAGGTCATCGCCCGCAAGCACTCCAGATCTTTCACAAAACCCTGTGTGCCATAAATATTCAAAAGAGCTATAGAGTGAAAGGAACTCAAATCAAACTGGCCAGTACATAGAATTGCACCTTTTGGCTGCTCTTTTAACCTTTACCGGTCTCTGCGCCTCTGGACATGATGCACACATTGTTTGCTTGGAAGCGATCTCTGATTCTCTCTGTGAACTAAAAAGGCAGCTCGGTGGCCATTGTATTCCTGATTTGAGATTCACGGAAGGCGTGCAGTGTGGTGAAGGAACATTGTAGTCTGCATGCTAATAAGCAGAGCATTGAAATTGGAGTTATTTTTCAGCGGGCTGCTTTTCTCCTCCTTATCACTGGTGGAAGCAGCCAACGGCAGACGAGACAAATAGATTAACTAATTGTCTTTCTGCACAGCATGACCTCCTTGCATTATACACCTCCTGATTAACCTCCAGAAATTATGGATTACTCATCGATGGAGAGGGCGCCGGCAGAGTTTAATAAAACAAAACATGTTGCGCTTCTGGTCTATTGGAGTGTACCTTCTCACGGCTATCTCTTAAGGATCCACTGGCTGGCTGAGGATAGTTGTAGTTTGATTGTAGATTTTAGCCTGAAAGGCCACAGTTGTTCAGTCCACGTTCAAAATTTGTCACATTGTGTGAACGGCCTGAGTTAACCTCTGCATTGTAGATTTTTTTTTTAAAGTCTTAATGCCACTAGATGGTATAGGGAAATCTGAAGATTTTCTTAAATGGCTGATTTTCTGGGATTTTGATGCCCATACTCCCATCATTTTTTTTTTATAACAAGATCAGACACCACAGTAAGATATGCAACATGATGCAAATATGAACAATATCACAGTCAAAAGTCAACATTGGGTAAGAGCTATAATTTTTACATATCCTTACAACCAACCAAAAACTTCGTAGCTAACATATGCTTGTTGACTGAGAGTCTGGTTACTGCGGCATCCCACCCATTTTGAATTAAGTAATACAAAGACTCCTGACTGACTAGAAAACACATGGTAGTATTTGCATTACCTATCATCAGTGACTAATAGAATGCATGAAAATTTTAATTTAGCTAAGTCAGCGAACTCAAACTTGGTGTACAAGGTTGCTAGCGAGCCACCTATAGTCGTCCTTCAACCCACCCCAACCAAGAAGGGTCTAGTTGGCTAGTTGGTCACTGATCAGCAGTCAGCGTTAAACAAAAAAGAGTTTTAATAAGATAGGAAAAGAATAGTTTAACCGGAAAGTAAGTACTATGAGAGGAAAAGAAAAGAAAGAGAGGGGGTTATAGTGATACTCCGAAAATGGTGAAGATGCCGGCCCGACCAGGCAGCCGGGTCTCCCATCATTTTCTGCAGGACTGAGCATATCACATTAGAATCCCAGACCTACACATCGTAATTATCTCCATTTGTCCCTCCAGTTTATTATTCATTCAAAATATAAACTATATGTTGAAACTAATGCATAATCTTTAAACTGATGTCACAGTAAAAGTGTCACCCAAAGAATATATGTTGAAAAAATATTCTCTTGTATGTTTTACTATGTGTGAACTGCATCTCCCATCATGCTCCACAAACTTAAAGATCACAGACCTCTAGAATACCACAACTTTAAAGGGAAACTCTAATTTCAAAACTGCTCTCATACATTCTTTTTACAAAAAGGACGCTTTTATTTTCATAAACATTTAGCTGCAGAACTTTACTTTGTAACTAATGAAGATCCACTCCCCCCCTCCTTTTTTCCCCCCAAGCGTTTCCTTATTAGTGCTGAACATTGTTTAGTCATATGTTTGTCCTAAAGAGGCATTGAGGACAAATCTCCAGTCCAATGTTTCAAATTGAGATGAATAATTTTATTTAGATTTAAGGATTTGTATAAAAAATATTTTAGGTTTGTATTTGAAATACGGGTTGCAATCTGTACCTACTAAAATAGTGACTTGCTATATGACTAAAATTCTCACCTGGCCTAGCTTAATAGTAGATATGGTTAGTGGGAGTTATATTCCACATATGCTGTTTAGCACTGGCTTATCACTCTGTCCCATCAGATGCATTTAACTTTTATTAGCATCATCCAGAATCTCACTGATAATTAGAGATATTGTAGTCCAGCAGCCCCTCCTCCCGTGAAAATCTCTGCTTTGCATCTTCTCAGAGGAATATGTGATCACATACGACTGTATTATCAGAGCTGAAAAGCAAATGTTTCAGGTTATGGTTTAGGGATGTAAGAAGTGGGTGGTACAAAACTATTAAAATAAAATAGAAATAATGCTTCAGACGGCAATAGCCATACATTGAGATATCTTGCCAATATCACACTTTGATGAATCTAAGCTATGGTTACTTGAGCGTCACAAGTTTAGCTGAACTCCGCTATGGATCAATCAATAATGTTTAATAGCCTGCTCTCCTCTTGTTACATAAATGCACATACTTATTCATGTTTTATGTTTAGTTAAGATAAATGTACGTTAAGCGACTCTCAAAATAATATAAAAATGAGGCATTGAAAATAATGTGGAAATGTATGCTATCGTTAACCCTAATCTGTGAAAATCCTGCATTTCCCTTTCTTTATTCTGTACCCTTCATCCGTGCCTTAATAAAAGAAAGATTGACAAAAAAAAAATAGAAATATGCATTTATTACCATATTTATATAATAACGCCCAGCATTGGTTTAACCGCTACTAAACCTAATGTCTACTGTGCTATTTAGCTTATTCAATTATTCCATCTAAATAAAGGTGTAAATTATCAGTGTATTTAATGGTAACTGGCATGGGTGTACATAGATTTGTGCATAATGCCATGCAATAACCCTGTATGACAATACTGATTATTATTTATACAATTTTACCAATTCAAGACACTGTAGAATGGAGTTCACAGTACATGCTTAGATCCAAATTCCAGGTATATATAACATTTAAAGGGATCCTATAGTGCTAAGAAAACAAACCCGTTTTCCTGGCACTGTAGGCTCCTGGATTGCCCTCCTCTCGTGCCCCCCCACTCCCGCGTGGCTGAAGGGGTTAAAAGCACTTTAGCCACTTACCTGAATCCAGTGCTGATGTCCCCAGTCAGCCGGCGGCCAAGACCTAGTGCGCACGCGCAGCAATGGCACCGCGCACATTAGACCTCCACTTTGGAAAGCATTATTCAATTATTGACGCTGGAGGTCCGTGAGGACGTCCGCGTCAGATAACGGACCAAAAGTCCATTTGACAGCCACAGAGGGCAAACTTAGAGCTGCAATGTAAACATTGCAGTTTATCTGGAACTGCAATGTTTTACATTGCAGCACTAAGTGCAAAAGGGGCTGAAGTGGTGTGGGTGTCTACAGTGTCCCTTTAATCTACAAATTTCCTTATTTTGCTAGCTCACTGTTTAACTCATTTACTTCACAGGAAGCAGAGCTATCAACCATACATGTGTGAACACCTAGATTCTAGATTTTAAGACCTATTTGTCATTTTTCTGTCTCCTCTTCAATAAAGCATTTGTTTTATTATAGCTTTATTTGTTGGAATTAGATAACCTGTGAAAATGTTACGTTTGTTTTATGCGTCTTTTTTTTTTTAACGTTTTTTTCCCCCTGTTCTATTCCAGATCCAATTAAAACTGCTCAAGGCTCTCTGTCGCTTAAGGCTTATCGTCTAACGCCCAAATTGATGGAAGTCTGTAAAGAAAAAGACTTTTCTGCTGAAGGGTATGTGTCTTGACATTGTGTGGATCTTGGCATGGTGAAGGTGTGATGTAAGCTGTGAGGTACGAGTTGCTCGCTAAAGTATGGTTGAAAGATTATGCAGAGGAGAATCACAGACGATCGCCATGTGAATTACTCTCTTTTTCCTCCAGTTTGCTATACATGCAAAATATAAACTATATGTTGAAAAATAATTCTTTAAACGCATGTCACAATAAAAGTATCACATTAAGAATGTAATGATAATGTTGGAATCTCTGTGCTATGAGAATTGAAGGTAAATATGTAGATCAGTTAGTACACTTTTTAAACATTGTTCAATGTATCTCAAATTAATGTAAAGAGGCTTTTAGGGAGAATATCCTTACCCCCCAGTTGGATTATGTCGTAAAATGTGTCTTGCGTGTCCTGTTTGCAGACTGAAAAAGGCAAACGTCGCTTTCGAGCACATGTTTGAAGAAGTCCCGATCGTCATTAAGAATTCACATCTCATCAATGTCCTGACCTGGGAGCTGGATAGGAAGGCTCCTATTACTGAAAAACACGAACTTCTCAGTCTATCTAGCAGGTGAGCACTTAATCAGCCTTCTGTTAAGAAAAGCTCTTACCACCTTTGTTAAAGTAAAATCCAGTTCTAAGTTTTATCTGCTAGGTACCGCTGTGGTAAATGATCAATTACCAAATTAATATGTATATTACACAAGGTTCGTCTACATAAAAAAGTATTTATTAGAAGGCAACACAATACTATAAATTTATCACATACACAGAGCCCAGACCCACGGAGCAACAACTCTTTTTAAATCTCTCTATCTATATAGTAATCCTCTTCCCCACTCGTTTGATCTCACCCACAGTTAGGCCTTCACATCTAGTAATGGCTCACTGCTACAAGTTCAACATCACATCCACTAAGAAAGAAAAGGATGCAACAGAGTGCAACATGGTTCACCATGCTAGCACATGGCGTCTGCACATCTGCTTTGCAGCACAGCCAAGAAGGAACAGAGAGGAATGGAGATAGTGGGGAGGTGGTTATCTCTTTACTGACTTGAAAAGGTATAGAATTACCCGATTACCAAATCAAAGGGTAAAGCTTATCCCCCTGTAAAAAAGGCATACATGAGCCTGGTCACCCTATAAGTTTGACAGAATGTCACCACAACCGCCATGTGATATTTTTCCAGAGGTAAAGTGGCAGCACCAGCACCTAGGTTGTTACCATGCCTCCCATCCTAGACATGTAGTCTGAAATATTAAAATGGAACCATTCCATTTAAAAGGCATCTAGACACAAGGCTCCTAGTGTCTGTTCTCAAACAGCCTCAGACATGTGCCTCACTTTTTATGTTTAGGTGATCAGTGGAGACTGGTTGAGATATTCCAGTTGTGGCTCCTACTGGTGATCCAGTGCCAGAGTCGAAGGATTACTCGGCAAGTTTCCTCTTGGCTTTTTTGGCATTTAAAAATAAAGATTGTAGTAAAATATATGAACCTACAGTTCAATTGTCAGTTTTTCAATCTTTCCTTAAAGGGCTTCTTCAACACTTTTTTGATTTAATTAGAATAATTCCCTATTAATATTATTCTTTCCGTCCCCCCAGAAAAGGAAGAGAGTTTGATAATAACTTTTGCTTATCTTTACCTGGCGATGCACGGCATGCCCCCATCTGAAGTCACAGGAGCCGCGCTGAGGTTCAATCAGATTCTCAGAGGACCCTTTGATTGGGGAAATTAATGGGCTCAGTGGGCATGCAAATGCTCTGAGCCCACAAGTGGGGTCAGAACAGCAGAGAGGATAGAAAAGTGGACGCTGTGGGCTAAATTCTGTGTGGGAGGGAAAGCAGACAAGGGAGACATGTAAAATATGCACATAATTGACATTAGTGGTTCCGGGCTGCGTAAGTAATGTGTGCTGGTGGTGCGAATAGCCCCTGGCTCAGAACTGCCAATATCTGGATGTGTTCCAGGCTTCTACCACCATGACCACTTAAAAAGCTGAAGTGGTTTTGTTGGTTGGAGAAATCCTTTAAGCCCAGTGCATTTCCTGCTTCATGTCATGTACCAGGCTCCCTTTTCCAACACAGCTCATTTTGGGTAGTATATTACAATAAATAAAAATACCACATACTCCTTCTCTGTGTCATACTGTTTGTACCAAACTGTGAGACAACAAAAAGGTGAAAGCAACAGGAAAAGCACAGACCATTCCCGTTACTACTGCAGGCCGGTCTGGGAGGGAACAATCGGCCACCTTATCTCATGCCTAGTGTGTGTAAGCTTGTTTAATACTCCACCAGTTATACTATTACAGAGTCGATTAACACCTTTGTTGTGAGACATCCCTGGTCATGCCTTCCATAAAAAGACATTTGTGATAGTGAATGGAGTAAATTTTGTTCTTGGAATTATGACACGGGTTGTGGCTTGGTCCTTGTTGACTTTGTTTTTTTCACTACTTAGAATTTTCTGCTTTGGACTAACTAAATATTTTGAGTTGATGTCCAGCACTGTCTCCAGCTGCAACAAGGCTGCATAGTTTTACCTTTCTGTTCTTTTTTTCCCTCTGTTAATAGATCGTCCCATCTATATTACAAAAATCCTTCTGTGTAGAAGTAAAAATTAATTTCTCATGTCGCCATTTCCTGAGCATGATATCTTATCACAAAGGCCTTCTAGACTTCACCTTATTAATTTATTTTCCCCCCAATCCTTGGCAAAATTACAGTGATCTACCTCAGAAGTACAGCCAGCTCTGCTGACAGCTACAAATGTGTTTCTTGATTCATGAAGCTTTTATACACTAACTCAACACTGGTATAAACCGATGGCTGTAGTTCAGCCTAGGGCAGGCTGCTACCATTTATTGCTTTGTGGTTATAGGGGAAAAAAAATATAATTCTGCCATTCGCTTGAAGACAAAGTCACAAGAAAAAGAAATCTAATTTCTTCCACTTAGTTCAATGTATATATTGTATTAAATAGTTGTTATGCAGCCATTCAAGAAGCACATTATATATCTTCTTATTGGCTCTGAAAACTTTAGATTGTTCTCATTTCCTGTGGAGCCCAGGAATGAAATGTACGGCAGAGCGAAGGGATATTCAGAACGAAGGTGTTACAGTTGAGCTGATCCAGTAACGATATAAAACAGAGCTAATATAATGTCATGCTACACGCTATAAACTCTTAATGTCTGGATCTGTGCATTATAGTTAATCGAGAACGTATGCTTGCTTCCCATACAGTATTTCTGGGGGAGGCTTTGAAAAAGCTTTTTCTGACCGTATGCATCTTTTGTTTGCTGTTATCCATTCATTTGCAGCCCTAGTACTTTAAAAGGTTAACCCACAGGACAGAATACATATTAGATTCTTTTATTGTATGTTTGTTCCCGGCTGCTACTACACCACCCCCCTCTCCCCCCCCTGCTTATACACTAACTGTAGCTTTAAAGATTTTAAAATACCCTCTAAGCAATTGTACAATTTATTGTAGTGGTAATAATGCAAGGAGTCTTTAAATGCGGTTCCTCCATTTTCCTATTTCACTTTTTTGAGTGGTTTGGTCCCTTGGCTTTTCTCATACCACCATCTAGCCACAACGGTTCACTTCTGCACTGCATATACAAGTCTTTCCATGTGATAAGTTATTAGTTCTGAGCTAAGCTGCCTCACAACTTATTGCCTTTCACAAACTTCTGCATGATGTCAACGATTGCTGCAATGTTCCCAGTTTTTAGCTAGCCAAGGGCTTATTGGACCACAATGAGCTGTTGTGGGTATGGTGCTCCTTGTTTCTTTAAGTCAACTTCCAGACGTTTAGAAAAATTCTAGGCTTCATGTCGTATTTTAAACTTGCACTGCCTTGAGCTGTAACATGCTTCTCTGGGCTAATAACCAAATCACTTGTGTTTTATGTGCACTGAGCCGAGGCAGTTAAATTAACATTCTCATCTGCTATGTAGAATTCATATATATTTTATTATTTGTAAAACACTCACAGATCCGACTGCTGTGTACAAACTGGGTAGCGTTCACATTTGTATCGTATTGACAGTGCGCAGAATGTTTGCTAGAGTAAATGTTTTTTTCTTTTTCTTTGGAGTCTAACATTTAGTATGTACTTTTATTCATATCTAAAGCAAAACCAGTCCTAGCTACACTATTTATAAACATATTCATTTATATAAATACATGTAGCCATGAGTTTCAGAATATAAAGGTACCTTCATACTGTGGTATACATATTCATGTACTAGCATATACAGCATATAGTTTACTTATGTATGTATCGCCTAGCGCAGGGGTCAGCAACCTATGGAAAATGTGCCGCTTTTGCATTACACTCAAGGCTGCCAGAAATGCAGACTCTGGCCCATAGGGAGACCCAGTGGGATTTCAGATATCTGCTAGTGCAAACCGAGCAGTGATTGCAGGTGGTGAGAGACAGTGTTCAATTTATATATTGCAGCACTTGGAGGAAGTGATCTCAGATAGTGATCTCGGATCACTTCCTCCAGCACTTTATAACGGAATCTGCACTGGAGTAGAGCAGCCCGCTTCTGCCCTTGACCTGTTCTGGCCTCCAAAATTATATTTGGAATCTAACAAAATGTAATGACCCCGCACAAAGAACTATGGGACTGAAGTTTTAGAGCATTAATTAACTGACCCTGCTTATTTTTATTTAGTTAAAATATTGCGTGTGCGTGTGTGTGTGCGTGTGTGTGTGCGTGCGTGCGTGCGTGCGCGCGCAAATGTAAAAATTTACATATGCACTATAGGTAGAACGGATGTCCAGCTTGTAATCCTGTTCCGGACCATTTTAATTCTAAACAAGTGGCTGCAGTTACAATGATTTAAACACATTTTATTACAGTAACAGTACTGAATGGTATATGAGGGGCTACCACGTTGTCCCCCGGCTATATCAGGGTTATTCACCATTGTGAGAATTTTCACGAGTTCAAAATGAATTTAACATCTAAGGCCAAAATAACTGAACTGATAAAACACCCAGTCAACTATGCTTCCAGTTTGACTATTCTGGCCTTAAATGTGAAATTCACTTTGAATTCTAGCAGCTCTCACTTGAGTGAAAACCCTGAATGCTGGTTGGGCATCATGGAAACATCTTGGATGCCAGTTAGGCATCACCTTTCTATAAAGTTCCCAAATAAATGCATTATGTACTATTTGTATTGCATCTTCATGACGTCCTCTGTGAGATGTGTTCATGCATAAATGCATAATTTGCTATCTGTGTCTGCATTTTGTTTGTACATACTCTGTTTGTCATGACTATCAGAGCTGACTTGGAAATGACAATGCAAGACACTACCTGCATTATAGATCTTATAAACAAACACGCAGGCATATGTTCTCTTTCTGCACGGTTTCCTTTCCGCGTGTGCATGTACTCGAGGGGCAATTAAGAGGTATTTGATCTTCCATAAAGTACAATGTATCTCCAGCGGAGAATGCATGAGATAAAGACATTTCCTAAATCAAAATTCCACGCACAAAGAAATATCCAAATAACACACAATGCCCAGGAAATGCCGAAAGAGACAAAAATGACGTTTAGATGTTTTTTTTTTTTTTTCTTAAAACAATTGTTACTAGAAATTTAGAGTGAAGTTGGTATTTTAGACCCAACAGTGAATCCATGTATTATGGGAAATTACAATGGCGGGCATCTGGAAGTATTGCAAACCACATAAACTAATGTATAGCAAAAATGGCATATAACACACACGTTATGTTTGTTCTAATATTGAGTTTGTTCCACAACAGCTGTAATGCCAGTGACTGTTCTGTGCTTATGCGGCAGTTGTGGAATGCAACACACCTAATCCAATTGATTTTCTCTCCAGACATAAAGGGACATATATACTCCATGCTGCTTGAGATTGATGGGAGTTACCCTCCCAGGCAACAATTGCAACATACAAATTCTGTCTGATAATCTCTTCAATTTCAGACTGCTATGGACATGTATGGCTCATTGTGTATAGGACTTTATTTGCTTTGAAGAAAAATAAGTAATTTTTACTATTGGTAAACGTAATTAGCACTTTTAAATAGATCTACATTCTGTTATATATATATATATATATATATAGTTATTTATTTCAGGTAATTGTGCGGTTGCAGGTTAAGCATTTATGGTATTACTATCGCATGCTGCTTTTATTTGAGCGCTATTTCTCTTTAATGGTTGCCCAATGTACATCAATGAACCCACATATTACACACTTTGCAGCAAGAAGAATCAGGATCACATAATATTCTGCAAATGTTAAAACTGATTTTTATTTTATTCAGCTTAAAACTTCACTGTGGCTTCCTTATCCCTTCCCAAATGTCCCCGGTATTAAGGTTAGCCCTATGGGCTGGCTGAGCTTGATGAGAACATAGCTGTTAAATCTCTGCAGAGTCACATATATAAACAGTGACCCCAGGACCTCATTATCATGTCTAGCGCTGTTTTTTGTTTTATGCACTTCAGGTATGTATTGTGAGGTTTATTTAGCAGACTGTGTAAAATGGAAACTCATTATGGTTGAGGAAATTTAAAATGAGAACAGACATTCTAATAGAGAATTCGAAGTCCAGTTAACTAAAACTCCATACTACATGTGCAGTTTCTTTTTTTATTGTATTAAAAACATGTTTTGTTCTGAATTGAACACAATATACTTTCATGAACAAATGCTCTTAAAATACAAGAAAGAATGACAAAACTGATCTGATTACATATTCGTGTATGTGTAACTCGCTCTCATGAAACACATTTGTTGTTTATCATCCTCTGATTTATTAACAAACGTTTCATGATTTTGTTTCTTTATTTTCTGACGTATATTACTTTAGAGGAAAAAAGTGTTTGGACACACTATTACGTTGTCTACGGAGTAATTGAATTGAGCAAAGGAAATTCATTATTGCACAAGATTCGTATGGCAATCAAATCCATTTTTATTGAAACCATATGGACATGTTTGCAGAAAAATGGTTTTCCTTTAAGTGGATTTTTTTTTTTTTTTATAAGCATGACACTAGTGTTAGGAGGACTAACCACAACTTAAGGAAGGCTGAGAATCATGGGAAATTTAGTTCATAATAATCTAGGTTGCCGGTTAGCCATTAGGTAGTGTAACTACTCTCCCATCCCTCTACAGGCAAAGTCTACATTTAATTTTCTTCCTTTCAATTTATTTGCAGCTCCTCGTGCTCTGCCCTAAGAAACATAATCTTGGTCAGACAGTGCTAACAATATGCCTTTATGGTCTCTTTCTCTAAACCTGGGCTGCCCAATAGGTCCCCAGATGTTGTAGAACTACAACTTATGGGATTTGTAGTTCTACAACAACTGGGGATCTACCTATTGGGCAGCCCTGCACTAAACGATGAGCTGAGAAAATTTAGGCCACAGTGGAAGGGTGAAAAAAATCTAATTTTGGAAATTTTTTCTTTTGTTTACATCTCTGATTTTTACTTGCCACAGCTAACAGTTGGTAAACCATAAAGACGCCAGATCTGTGGGAGTAAGCAGCTAATCAGTTGTCTCGAGGAGGAAGGGGGGGTCCAAATGAACTGTCTGCCAAAGGGGTTTTTTGTTTTGTTTTTTTACTGCCCCATTCAATTTTCAGTACTATTGCCACTGTGATTTTGTATACTATTGCCACTGTAACTTCTTTGCTACATGCAGCCATGATTGGCTTTCCCGTGAGGTTCTATAGTTCCTTTCACATGCTACTTGCCAACAAGTTCTAAAAACCACGTTTATAAAAGCAGAAGCATTTAATGCTTGAAAGGGTTAAAATAATATATATTGTGAGAAGGTGCAGCGTAATGTTTTATTGCAAGCAGGCATCTTCATAGCATTTACTGGTGTAGAATTTATTTGCGGTGAGCTTCCAAGTTAAATGTTCAACAAGCATTCTAAACAAATGATCTGGCATTGGTTAATTATTCTTCCAAAGAAACAGGGGAATATTTATATATATATAATTTTTTTTTCTTAATATGGATAGTTTTTTTTTTTTTTTTTTTGCAAAGTAAACACAATGATTGGCGCAGCCTGTTCCTTTTCATTGAAGAAACAGGGGGCGTGTCACACCATTGAAAATCTGTGGAAAAACTGCCTGCGCACTTGGATCATACTTATCAGTTACTTCATGTCTCGGAGCACATCTGTTTAAGTTATCTGTTTCTAGTTCCCCGTTTCCCCGGCGACCCAAGCAAACACTACATTACTGCAGTGCTGAACAATAAGTCCCTGTTTCAGCGTTTCTGTGCAGAATTCCCAGAGATTCACATAAAGTCCGCTCAAGCAACTCATTTTGTTTCAGTGTTTGGTGTCGTAAAAAGAGGAGAAAAGTGATCCAAGACTTCAGTACACATGGGGAATTTGAAGTCCCCGTTCTGGTCCTCTTGGCTTGTACCATGTCACTTTATCTTGACACACTGTACTGAAGTCAATGTTAGATTAAGCACGTTAGAAAACGAGTGAAAATGGCAAAAGCAGCAGCCCTAAAGCAAAATTCAAGTAGCAATGGGAATGCCAGATGTATTGTTCTGTGAACAGAGAATTTCTCCTATTCTCGATATACTACAGTTCCCATGATTCTCTGCATAGTCTGTACACGGCATGGATATTCATGTCTCTAAAGGCATATTATGGATGGCTGACAGTCGCAGGGATTGTAGTTGGGTAGCTATTCATATTTCAATAAATACAAATATGCAAAAAGTCCTGCGCTCAAACTCCTACTTCCTGGGAGGCAGCAATAACTATAGTACACATCAGCCCCAATAAATAGAATACAAACCAAAGAAAAGTTACTTGCGTACTATCCTAAATCCCTATGCACATTTAAATAATTGGAGGTTTTCAGTATCACTCTAATGGCCATTAAAGTGTAAGTTCACCTGCCACGTCAAGGCAAACCTCTCGTACTCGAACAATTCACCTTGCATGTTTCAGCTTCAGGTAAAAACGTCTGACACTAAATACAAAAACAAAAAAAAACCTTAATAGAGAACACATATGGGTTGAGTGGCAGCATTGTAAAATGGCTGTATAATACAAAAGCAAATAAAAATAAGTCCTGCGCTCAAACTCCCACTACTCCTGGGCGGCAGCAGTGACTATAGTACACATCAACCCCGTTATCCATTACAAATACCAATTTTTCCTTTCCAGTAAAACAGATGATAAATGCATAATTGTAGCAAACGTTCTGTGTTGACAATGATTCCAAAAGGTACTGTGATGCCCTTTGCCAGCATGGTACCAACTGTACAGAGTTTGTTCCAGTAAGACCAATAAGGGTTTTGAGAATGTTTCTGTGAACCCGTAGCAACATTAAAGTGACACACTGGGTATTCGTTATGGTATGTGAATGGTAAAAAAGGAAAATACAGTGTTCCATTCATCCACAGGTAAAGCCAACTGAAAGCTTTTCAGATACAATTTATGTTCCTTATCGGATTTTATTTACAGTTTGCTGTTACTTGAGAACCACTGAAAGACAACCAGCGGTTTGGTTGACAATTTTTTTGAAGTATTTCTTCATTGATTTGATGTTCAGCTGGGTGCTAAACAGTAGCCTCTCAGATATGCTTGTTTCACTCCATATAGTATCTAAAGAATCTAATCTATTTTTTAGTGGTCATTTTCATTGTGAAGTGCTGTTCACTGTAACTCTATTTGCGCGTTGGTACCGTATAGTGTACCGTTCATCTGAATGGCATTCATTACTCAAGTGGCTGACTGTAATTTACTTGCCTCCTCTTCTGTGATCACCCATCAGATAACTTTCAGGCATACTTACATTCTCTCTTATTACCTAGCAATCATCTGGAGAAGAGCCTTCAACTCCTCATGGACAGGGTGGATGAAATGAGCCAGGACATTGTAAAATTCAATACATACCTGAGGAACGCAAGCAAGCAAACACAACAGAAAAATCAGGTAGGTTTTACCATCTGGTAAAGTGCACATAGCAGGAGATGGGAGTCAGGTGCTGTTATTCATATCGTGAGGGAGACCGTAACTCATAGTTGTGTGAGAATGTCAAAGCACATCTTCTTCAAGAGGTTGACTGAACTATTATGGAGCCACTAAAGTCTGAAATGTTTCCTATTTTATTAGAGAAAACAGATTTCACAATTTTAGCAACACTTGGAAAATAACCTTTTCATCTATAAATAAATAGAGCATGTTATATCATAGTTTATCGGTGACGGACTGTATATGCCAGAATGCCTCATATTAGTAATAATATATTTATTTATTTTTGCATACTATGTGGTATTCAGGGATAGAAATGTTACTCGCTGTTCCCGAAGTAAGAGGTTCCTAATTTTATACATAATAGACTATTTGTCTTGCTGAAGGAGAATTCACCTAAATATGGTTAATTAAAACAAATCCATCCCAGAAAACATTGTGACATTGCTTCGGAGGCAAGCTGAAAAGCAGAATTAAGTGTGTTCTCCATGTTATCTACTGCAGAATATCGCTCACAAGAACATAATTTTATCGTATGAAACCAGAGGAAAAAAGTTCAGCGTTGCAGGCTTCATTTACTTCTAATTGCTTTGGCTTTGCTTCATTACAACATAGTTAATGTCCCCAGCGTCAATTAAATATATCCGTATTTGTGCTCAAGAGCAATTCATTTCAACTTGAAACATATTTGCATTTATTTATTTCTTTTACAAGAGTTTTTAAAGGAATCTACATATGTAACATATCCAACAGATCAAAGGAACTTGTCAGACGTTTATACTTGAATTACCTTTCGGTGTCCAGCTAAATAATTAGATTTTATCCAAGTCCTCAATGGCAATGATCAAGTCACTTTCCCTTTAGGCTAGGTACTTGATACAGTTTGTATATTTTTTTTTTAATCACAGAGCAATTTGATCATTGTTGGTGCTGTAGACCACCCAAGTCTTTCTAGCTGGGATTATTATTAGTCGAATGTTAAATGGGCGAAAACTGAAAGTTCTTACTACTGTGTGCTTTAGTAATGAAGACCAATGTTGCCAAACGGTTTGACCTATTACTTGTGGTTGGGCACTGTTCTGTGCCTTCTGACGGAAGCTCTCTCAGCTCTTAACTAAGCATGGTGATGCAGGGTTTAGCACTATGGCTGAGAGTGACCAGCGGACACACACAACCAATTAGCTGGCCCTCTACTGCAGGAGGCTCTCACTTCCTCCTTCGAGGAGGCAGAAGAGGCACCAGGCAGACCAAAGGTAAGAAGTCAAACCATTGCCAAGTTGTTTGACTACTAGCATTGGCGAGGAAGAGTGGGACCATGGCTTTCTGGTATAACCAATACAGCACACTACAGTGGTTATGGTGCTGGCTATGTTCTTTTTAAAGCTCTCCTTATGCTATTGGTTCAAATTAGATTGCTATGATTTTACTCCCACCAAATGCTAATTTTTGTGCAAATATGACCTTAGAAGGTACCCATGTCTGCTCCCACATTTGAGGGCTTTTACTTTCAGTAATGGATACCACTGAAAAGCGCTCTAATCACCAGAGGCACAAACCAGAAAGTTAAAATTAGTTTTGTGTACAGCAAAACTTAGCGTGTCTTACCAGAAAATAATTCCATAACCTATGTTTTGTGGTTTGGAAGGATAAAATATTGCAATGCACGAGACTTCAAGTAATAGGCTACCATCTGTGAAAAACCTCTGCATATGATACATAGAAGAGTGAAAATCAACATTAATACTTCGCTTCATTGACCAGGTGTTGATAAAGGTCCCATAGGTCCTCACACTAGTAATTTCTTCCTGCTAATTCCTGTCATAAGCACGTATATTTTATTGGCTCCTCCAATAAGATAGATTTAATTGAGCATGCAATAATCATTTATCTTTAAAAAAAAAAAAAAAATGCTAAAACCTTTTTTATGGCAGCCTGCAAAACATAGTAATGTTAAAATCGCTCCAGGAGCAGAAGAGTATATTTAAATCCTTGTTGAAGGTAATTAAAAGATCAAACTTAATTTTGTAAAAGGTGAAAGAACATTTTGCTGTTCTCAGCTGGAAGATGTGATCCGCACTGATTACCCTGTGCTGCTTATGCTTGTGCAACCATTTGCCTATAAGCATGTTTAAGATCTCCCCTCCTTCTGTGTAAAACACTTATGTTTCTGTCATACAGGTGAAATAAAGGAAACATCGTAATAACACTTTTTTATGCTTTATTCTTTAAATATTAAGTCTTCAGTATAGAATTGTAATTTAATCTGATTATTAATGGTTTCTAGTACCAGCAAAGGCGACAACAAGAAAACATTCAGCGTCAAAGTCGTGGAGAGCCACCGCTACCTGAAGAAGATGTTAGCAAAATGTTTAAGCCTCCTTCACAACCGCCAAGAATGGATTCACTTCTGATTGCAGGTAGGATTACCAGCAGACTAATACCAGTTCCTTATCAATCAGCAGTATGTGTTCTTTTCACTTTCACCCATACACAAAGTGCCATGAGCACAAATTATTTAAACAATGGAGATCTTGTGAAGAAGCTGATATACTTACAGTTCAGTGTCTACGCCACATAGTAGATGAGATCCAGCGCACTCACTCATACACTAAACAGCAACTTCAAAGCTCACAGATTTTAATTTTTTAAGGCACCTAATCTTGGCAAAACCAATGGAAGTTTAGTTACAGTATATGGCCTGCCACAATGTCAATGTACCCCATTTGTGCCGTGTCCTCTAAAAACCTAATGTCTGCTCGTATGAGATTCATTGGGTTTATTTATAGTAACCCTTTGAAAGCCGCAGGGTTAGAGGGGCCCTACAGTGTGAGTAATACAGCTTTGTGTTCTTAACGCTATAATGTTAATGTAATGTATTCAGGGTTGTGATGTATGCATACATTATAATACATATATTATAATGCATTCAAATAAGAGCTGTGCACTATTAATTTGCACAAGGAGGCAGTGCTTCCCCATTTTTCTCTACTGCAATATTTAATATTTTCCTTTGGTATACAGTGAGAATGATTATCAGACTCCTGAGACCCTGTACCAAATCTTGATTACATTTTTTGTCCTAATTGCAACTTAATTGTATATAATGGTTAGGGAAGGTATGCAGAATCATATGTAAGGCAGGCTTCTGCAATAGACAGAGCATAATATTTTTCAATACACTAATTCATTCAGCTAATGCTCTTTCAGTTCGCCAGACAGACAATGGTGAATACTGATTATTGCTCTATTATTTACTCTTCCTTCATGGAAGGAATCCAGGGTGAAAATATGCTATTTATTAGGCCCATATCCTCCCTCAAGCTTCAGTTATTATGGCTAAATAAGAAGAGCATTTAGGTACGCAAATGAAATTGCTTACACATGATCCTCTGTAAGGTCCGCGATTCATTTTCTACTTGGATAGCTGCTGTGCTATGATTCGAATTGTTCAGGGAGGATTTCTTATTTTTTTTAATTTTTTTGACAATTTATATTCAGCGACAATAAATATAAAACAGATTTCAACTGCAGAGACTTTCTTACCCAGACATTTACAAGGTATAACAAAAAGCACAATTATATACCACACATTTCATGTACCTGAGAGACCCAGCAATGCACTGGGAGGGAAATAAAAACAATTACTTTCCTGTAATTACATTTTGCATTTACATCCCGGGCTCCATAATGGAACGTACAGCACAGCCGTGACCTTTTTGACACTGTTAGTACAGATGGTATTATTCTGATCTCTCATTGCTAAATGCTCAGGCTTTGTATATAGATTTCTTGTTTTTGTTTTTAAAAATAAAAACTAACACCTTGATTCCTAAGTGGTGTGCTGTAATCTAACACTGGGTGTAGATAAGTACATGATCTTTTTTTTTTTTTTAAATATTAAAACTACAGGAGAAGATTAATTCTAATTAATTGACTTTTTTAATTTACTTTTTGTTTTCAAACCTTTTTTTTAATTTCTTGGCTCTCTCATTATCCTTTTATTTGTCCTGTACTCTGTAATGTACCATTTGCTAGAAGGTTTGCGTAGTCTATGCATATAAAGACTTTACATAGAATTATTACTAGGAAACTATTATAATAAATTACTATTCCAACGTTTGCTCTTTATGTAGAACCCATGAAGGGACACTTGAGGATCTGAACTCAAAGTGGACATAATGGCTGGAGTCCCCTGGTGCCATTCTTTCACTTAGTGTTATACCCTTTTTGATGTTTAAACTAATGCTGACAGAGGCCCCAGCAGCACATGCCCTCTGTGCTTCTTGGGCCAAGGAGGAAGCCTTGGCAGAGTATGCCAGCTGGTCTATTTGAGCCTATTAGAGTACCTATTGCTGGTATAAAGTGGTATGGCTAGAAGACTGTGTGTAATCTCCTTTGCCATACCTCCAGTAGTAACAATACGCATGAGCATTTGTAGATTCGTCCTGCATAGAACCACTGTCCCTTTGTTTTTAAAAATAAAAAAGTAAAAAAATACATCAAATAGAAAGAGGTTCTAAGCTACTCAAATGAATCAACACATTTCCTATTTAATACTGAATGGAGAAACGGTACCGGTGGACTCATGGCAATCAATTCAGTGAGATGAAATGGTCATACTGCCTACAGTGTCCCACAAATACTGCAATCACCTCATGATACACTCCTAAAAATGTCTTAACTTCATGTAATATTGTGTTTTAATTGTTTATTTCTGAAGGAAACACTCAGTTCTGCACACAATAAACTGCATATACTGCTTCTCGTAGCACCATGTTTAACCGGATGTTGAAACCAAGATTTTGTCAACACTTTTAATTTGAGAAATGTTTTCTTTCCTCACAGGTCAAATTAACACTTATATCCAGAACATCAAGGAATTCACCTCTCAAAATATGGGAAAACTATTCATGGCAGAAGCACTGCAAAATCAAGCCAACTGAATCCATTGTAGAAGCATTTTTTTAAGATTAAAGAAATAAATTATGAGAGATGTCATGAGAAATCATACGAATTCTAGAAAATAAAATGTTAACATCCTCTTCTTAGATTTTGTTTTGATTACTTTCTGCAGTTTATGTATTGTTACAATTCACTTGTAGTGAAGATTCACACACATTTTTCTCACATGTATAAGTTGTCAAAGAAGGCCATATAAAGATTTACCAAGTGACTAGTACCATATCTAAACCAAAACAATTTTTTTTTTTTTTTAAACGGTACTGTCATTCCTATCAGCTGTATGTGGAAGTCCTTTAGAATTTGATATTCCAAGTGGAATTTGTAGATCTAAGGATCATCTAAACAATTTTAAATTGTTTTATCCAGTTCTATTTCTAGCATTACTCATTTCACTCTGTGGTAGACTTTTGGTAACGTTTGTGATTCTTTATCGGTTTGATCACAAGTAAAACAGCGTAATGTATGATGCCTGTAACGGCACCCCGTGTAGGTGAAGGGGTTAACGCCACCAAAGCTGCTCTTTCTCCTGGATGCGAAGTCGGCTACCGAACACTCCTAAGCGCCGAACAGGAATCATATGAATTATCCCCCCCCCCAAGTACGAGACGAGGCGCTGTGTTGAGGGTCAAGCAGGATCTGTTTAATGGGGGCTACATGTCAGCCTTTTATGCAGGTCTTCCAGCAAGGGACACTCCCATAGGGACCTGGGAAGACACAGTTTTACAGTAACCAATCATGTACGAGTACAGAATGCAAACACTCCCACACAAACAGTACAACTCCTCTCTACCCTGGAGCTAATTGGGTTAAGTGCTTGAAGTAACTCAATATCCCATTTTACAATAATAGTAAAAACACATTTCCTAATATACCGAACAGAACCCCCACACTCAACATATCCCCAGATAGCTTAGCTCTGAGTGCTCAATATAACAAAACGGCGCATATAGTCAAATCGCCATGGAGTTAAAGTTTATACATTTTGTGTTCGACGAAACGAATGAGCTCCATGGGTTTACTATAATGTATAGTTCCGTTTGTGTATTGTCAATTTACCGAGTTGCACGGCGTTCGTATGAATTGGAACAAAGCGATGGATGGTTGGTAATCTCAGCGGTGTTCGAGGGAAACGGTGTCCGAAATTAGTTCTGTGTGTTTGTCGATGAACACCGCTGGGCGTTTGACTGTCCAAGATGGCCGCCGCCCCCACGTGTTCGTTCATACGAACGACGACCACCCAGCCGACCGTTCGGAAGGTGTCTGGGGTTAACCAGAATGTTAATAAGGACAGAAAGGTTAACGAGCAGCACACTTCCCTGCTAGGTGGCCTGCTATTCGGTAGTTCATTTGTCTTTTGACAAATGCAAACAGGAAACATACGAACAAACAGATGAAATGGGTTTTAAATAATAATCCAGAGGCAGGGAGATGCCCAGTAAGAGTGACTTCTGATTATATAGGTCAAACTCAAAATCATTGTATTGGTGTAGCTACATTACAATTTTTAGTAAACAAATAGCATTGCATTGAGAGTACAAGAAATAGACTTTGCATTAAATAAATGAATAAAGGAAAGAGAAACTTTATTTGATAGGTCCACCTATAATAAGTGGACCTTGGGTATGTGTGACACTCCAATATACCAAATATAGATCTTAATTTTTGTATCAACTAGTTCCAAGTTGAATTTGAAATTCTCATTCTCAGTTAACAGAAAAGCAAGTATATATGCAATACTATTAATCATGAATAAAACGAAAATAAGATGAACTAATGCGACTGCCAACGTGGAAGCAAATGTATTTTGAAGCTTGGATTTCATAGGAAACAAGTTTTCCACATACCATTTTTCTAGGTACACATTTCAAATTAACTTGTGCAGCAAAATCATGTCACAATGGATCATATCTGAATCTATTACACATACCACAATCCCTTAGTCAACATTTTCATCATAGATCATGTCAAAGTGACCTTTTTGCTATCTCTTAAATAACACCACATTAATTATCTTATCTGACATGTATTCCTAAGTACAGACATAGTAATGTTTTAAGTAGCTTCCATTTTAGATGGATGTCTTGCTTTTCAATAAATCTCACCTAGGGGGGATGGTTTTTCCATTTTAAGTAGTTACATCTGTCTGGTGTACATCCCTAAATAAGATTAAGTTGATACATATATTGCTCCGTATACATACATGTGAGTATTAATTCAGTTCATGGGTGCACTCTTAATTTTCTAACATACCATAGACTGCATTAGTGTCCGCACCTGTGCGGCCAGCAGCTGCAAAGGTTGCTATTTTTTTTTCTTCTTATAAAACGCTAAGTTGACATTACATTTACATATTGAACTATGCGACATGGGCCAGGTGGATCTTTACTGCTTTGAAACCCAACTCTTCTCTATATTCCTCTTTTAGGATTCTAATTGGTTGTTTGTATACAGCATTGCACTTTTATCCTGAGAATCATACTTACATTAGAGAAGCCTACAGCTTACAAATAACTAAATAAGTAACGACATAGTGTGCCAAATGTATTTACAAATTTAAGGCATTTTTTTCCCCAATATAAGCTAAAAATATATTAAATGAAAAATTTCCTGTGTATCTGCACATTGACATGCACAAAGTGTGGTTGATCATGCTTAGGCCAACTTGAGTTCATAGCTCTTGGTGTCTTGTTTGTTAATCATTCGTCTGCCTTTGTCATATCCCATTATTCCCGATACAGTTGATCCTAAACTCAACATGTCAGAGATGTACAATGTGGTTGTTGGCCTTGCTGGTTTTGTGATCAAAACAAAAATACAGAAACTAATGGAAAGGCAGCGAAATAGACGAGTCCTTATCAAAACGCAAGGCTACTTGCTTTTCTCTAAATGGTTATTTGCTAGAAAATAAAATGCATTTTTAATTTATTGTGTGCAGTAAGTACATGCACATTTATGACTATGAAGGCTTTTAGCTATTTTGCTCTTATTGTATTTACGCAATATGAATTATTCCATAACGGAGCAATCAGAGTAACCAACACTGTTGGCTTTTTATTTATGTTAAATAACTGATCTATATCATATCCCCAACTGCATTTTTATCTGCAGAGATGGTATAACTTTATCACCATGAATAATGGATGGAGCAAATGTGACTCACAAGCCCTTCCCGTGCATACTTGGGCATTGCATAGAACTCAAAACCAGGATAAAATTGTTAAATGAAGTCTATTTTATACGTTATTGTGCTATTTGGAGTAGACGTGTAGTGCAACTACATGTAACCAAGAATCAAAGACCTTCTCATATCTTCTTGATAGCCTTATTTTGTACTTTACATTGCAGTCATCTATATCTGCTGCTCCCCCAGACATTCTCACCTCTCCTTGTAGCACCTCTTAGCCAGGCTCCCATTTTTCATTTCTAGCACTCCTACTCTTATCTTCTCTACCATCATCTACAGCACCATCACAAACCTACACAATCTAAATTAGTAATTGCTGATTTTTTTTAAAGAAATATTTTGGACCATGCACTTTTAAAGGGGCACTCTAGTTGCCAGAACAACTACAGTGTATTGTATTTGTTCTTGTATCATTAGTCCCTTCAGGCTTTTTCCAGTAAAACAGTCTTTTCTGAGAAAAGGCAGTGTTTACATTACAGCCTAGGGATACAGCCAGTGGCCACATCAGATGGCTACTAGAGGTGCTGACATTCAGTGTCTCCATCCTCTGCATGGAGTCACTGAACTTGCCTCATAGAGATGCATTGATTCAATGCATCTCTGAGGACATGCTGATTGGCCTAAGCTGTGTTTCTGATGTCAGCCAAGGAGGCAGAGCCAACAGCAGCAGACTGGAATAAAGGTAATATTACTATATTTGGGAGGGCTAGATTGTGTTTTTAACACTACTGGGTCAGGAATACATGTCCTGACCCTATAGTGTTCCTTTAAATTATGACCGTTTTGCCAGATGCACATTTTCACATTGTATCAGCCTCACCTGAGAGGTATGCATGCTTCTGGCTAAATTACCTTGCTAATTCTAATTACATACCAGATGAGAGCACCAGTTTTAATGCAGAGATTTATTTTTGGTGGGGGTATGTAAGAATTGCATTCAGCCTTTCTCAGCACATAAGTCATTGTTGGTGTCACTCCCGGAGGAGGCTTGAGGCACACCAGTTATAAACCACCGGTCTAGAAATTTTCAGTCTTCCCTCTTTTCCATATAAACAATATTTTATCCCAATACTGCGACTTCCTGTATGACTGCGCGTTTCTCTTTGCTGGAGACTGTAGCACAAACCACTCTTCTATAAAGCGAACATAAATTTAAGGAAGGGAGTGGACTTTGCCGGTTTTGTCTCAAATAGTAATATGTATTTGCACTTGCCCTCCAGGCCAAATGCTGCCAGCACTCACCTGCCAGGTGGGGTCCAGGTAAGAGGTCAAATCGCTGGATTGACTACGTACAATTGAACCACAACTACTCAATCCTGTTGTAGTGGTTATAGTGCTAGGAGTGTTCCTTAATAACACATTTGTGAAGAAAATTCAAGTAACAAATTAAATGCTCTCACTTGCCACATTTTCTATTTTGCCTTAAGTCCCCCCCCCCCCCTTTACTTTAGTCCTATTGTTTACAGAATTTATGGTCAATACACATAATCCATTTTTTCTCTGAACAAATCATACTCCATCTTTGCATATTATGTCTTTGCATCACAATTTAAGAGTGTATCGATAGGACACCTTGAGCCAGGATGGCATCATTATGTACATACCTACAAATCGTCCATATTAACTCTGGAAGCTCTGGGTAGTGCAACGGATTACTCTTTCTATCCAAATGTCCCTACATGTGAAGGAACACAACACGTGTTGCCATTAGTGTTTGTCCAAAACAGAGATCTGTCTTTCGACTTTGGCACTGGAGCAACCGAATAGTATTTAATGGGGAGGGAACCCAAAATATAAATTTCACTGGATTTACATGAACCTTCCACTTAACTGTGTTTAAAATCAGTTTATTAAAAAACAAATACAAAACTGAACTTTAGAAATAATGTAATTTATTGCAAAGCACATGCGGAAGTCTTGGTGCAGTGATTTACATCTTTCATAATATACTAAGATGATTGCACATCAAGCCGTCTCTTATCGGCAGTGTGCAGTAAGTAAGGGGAAATCAATTCCATACTTTAACATGTGTGGGAACGCCAGGAACTTGTTAACTAGATGCAGCAAAGCTGATTGATTAGCAGTTTCCTGGTGAGCGCTCGGCTGGATGAATTGCTTTCAACATTAATGGATAAATGCTGCCTGGCTTGCAAATGTCTGACACATTTCATCAGTTTTACTGCATGAATCAATGTCTCCCCTCTCTCCATATATTTACAGTCCCACCTATGAAGCAAGTCCATCTGTCTCGAGTAGAAAACAACCACACCCTGCATCTTGTACCTTTTATGATTATGCAAACTGCTGGGTGTGGTTGTTGTACATATGAACTGATTGCGCATTCAAGAAAACTAATTTGTGTAGAGACCGTTTCCTGTAAATGACTTGTTGGGATCTATGGGGTGTCTCATACAATAGAAGATGCATTGAGTTTTTTTTTTTTTTTCTCTTTTAGACATTCCAGAGTCACATGTAAGTACCCATGTGAAAATATAACAAAATATATTCTTTTCCACATATGTGTAGTAATACAGTTCTGTGTGTTGTACGTCTTAATGATTGTTAAAAAAACAAAAAAAAACTTATGGTGCCTCAGGGTTTTGGGCAGCATCTTACCATAAGGGTTTAAACCTTTGACAAACTCTTTAATCCAAAAGTTGCAAAGATGGAGCCTGCCAACTCACCCCTGGTCTTCTGGGAAAATCAGAGCCTTCAAGGAGGAATGACTGGCCTCCTGTGATAGGTTGAGAGAATAAATGGTGATAATGGTATGTCTTTCTCAAACAGTTTTCTGAAGGAGAAGATCATGATAGGTTAAGAGCGTCAGCTGAATATCTGAACATACACAATCTAGGTTAATATAGCTGAATTGAAAAAAAAAATACAAAAAAAATTCTGTTATACTTGGCTATAGTCACAGCTGGGATAAAGTAGCCTGAATTTTGCCATTCTAATATTAATTTGCTACAGTTCAGTGTATTTGTGAATAACCCATCTTCTATCGCTTTCTAACTCTGACTGTTCAAACATTTCCAGTTTGAGAACCGAAATTGAAAAATTCTATACACTATTATATCTACACATCTTACAATTTAATATATACAGGCAGCACAACTGGCAATCTCTCATCCTTTTGGGGCACATTGCTCTTTACGTCAACCCGGCTTCCCCTTAGAAGGACACTACAGGCACCCAGCTTTGTATTTTTACACTATAGAATCCCTTTAATTGTAAACTTTAGAATTTGTAAACCCTTTGCTCAGAGCAAATAAATATCAATAATAAAATATTATATATTTGGCACATGAGAGATCTGTTATGGCGTTGACCGTGGTATGTAAAGGGAGGGGTGAGCTAGAACAAGATGGCTACTTATAGTAAGTGTATACATGCCATGGTAAGTGACTTATGGTGGGATATCATACAATGTATGTCGAAGGAGAGCCTAATAACTGGGAATTGGGGAGTCGAAGAGCTATATCCTGGTGATCAGATGAATGGTAGCAACAAATGGAACCAAGAGAAACAATGGAAATCTGCTGTGGAGATTTCCTGAGTGTCACATTGTCCGTGGATCCATGCCTATGCTTGTGGTGTGCCTGTAAAACCACCTATGGTCCATTTGGAGGGATCTGGACATGTGGTATATCGATATATATCGATACCTGCATGGTTCTTGGGATGTCTCCCAACCACATCGGTGGAATATTATTTGATAGAATGACATTTCTGAAGAAAGTCAAGAGTCTGACAGAATTATATATATTCATTTTTTTCTTGACAAAATAGTTTATGAGGGAAGGTTTTAGGCTTAGACTTAAGGTAGTGTTGAGTTTTGAGTTCAGTGTCACAGATCTTTATTTCGCAGTAAACTTTTTGTCTTTAACATTACAGCGAGGTATTATAGATTTGGGGTTAGAATTTAATTTTATACTTAAAAATTACATGTGCAGACCTTATTTTATCAATTTCACTATATAAGTTGATCATTGTCCAAAACGGGGGTTAATAATTTAATTAGTTAGTTAATAATTTGAGTTTAGGTTTTGAATTTTTGAATTTTTAGTTTAGCAGTAGTGGTCAGTATTCAATTGTAGATAAATGTAATTCTACAATATCTAACTCTACAACATTGCATTCTATCAGTTCGGACACTGTAATGGGTGTACAGCTTATCTCCACTTGTACTTAAAAACTTTACTTGACACTTAATGCCAGCCCTTTATACAGAAAGTCAAAGTTGGAATACATTGGGCATCTGCTTTGTGCAACAATATCCTATATTCTGTCCAGCAGTTTGTCTGTGTGAAGTGATGAGTTTGTTTTATGAGCATTCTTTAATTTAGGACATTAGGTGATCATTGGAGATTCTCTGAAGCAGAAGTTTCATAAAATATAAATTTTTGTTTATGTAAATATCACCTCTTCCTCGGTATGCTATTTGTGCTGTTAAACTGTTGTTGAGCTTTAAATTTAAAAACCATGAATGAGCTTGTCAAACAAGGCCAAGAAGCTATCACCCGGGTTTAATTTGTTCATTTTCTCAGAGAATGCTTGTCGTGGAAAATTACATTTAAAAAAAAAAAAAAATTTTTTTTACACATGACAGTCATTTTCTTTGTTCTATATTATTTTCTAACAAACTCCATTAAACATAAATAAATAAATAAATAAAAATAAACTAAAAAAAAATAAAAGTTTTAGTTGCTGTACAGCTGGCAGACCGGTTACTGAGATCATCGGATGCTATTTTTTCTCAAAAAAAGTATCTCATTAGTTGGAAACTTCACCAGCTATGTCATTAAAGCACGTACTCACTCTACTTGCTGCCCTCTTATTACATTGTTTGAGCTTTGGGGGGTGGGGGTCGGTGTGATTTCTACCGTAGGAAACAAAAAAAAAACACAATAACACTACAACCTCTGTCTTCTCTATAAACAAGATGCCAAATACAAACAAAAACAATTTCAGATATGAGAAAAGTAATTAGGTGTTCTGCTTTTCATTTTACGGAGAGCTCAACTGCATCTTCAAAGTCAACTTTTGAGAGGGAAGACATGATATCTGAATCCTAAAAATAATTGCACTACATTCCTACAGTGTGACTAATAAAATTGTGAAGTATTGGGTTAGGACGGGGGCTTTTAGAATACTTTGCACATCTAATTGATTCCGCTCTTTGCATTCATGCATTTTTTAAAATGTATTTATCCTATTCACTTGAAACAAAGCTCAGTTTATTTTTCGAATGTCATAACATTCCGATCTTTCTACAAACATCTACTTAATAAGATTCTTTAGGTAAGTTGCTACGTTGTAAAAGAGCATGCTCAACCCTTTGCCAATAAATGCGGAAATATTTGTATTCGTCCACGGAGCAGAAGATAGATATTCAAGATCGTATTTCTGCTGAGTTGAAAAACCAGGTTCTCTATTCTTGCCCTCTAAGCAGTTACTCAACAGAAGGTTGCTGTGAGATAGCAGGAAGTCAAGACTGCAAAGCAAATAGGCTTTCTCAAGTATACAGGAAAGCAATTATGTAAATTTAGGTTTAATATAGGTTACACCTGCTGCTAAAGATACCTTATTTTCTGTAGCTGTGGTATCACATGCGGGCTAGCCCTTCTATGCCATCTGCGTGGCCCTTTGATGTTTGTTTGTTTTTTTGCCATGTGGTTACCTTATACAGGTGGTACTTACTTTCCTACTAACCTTTTTACCGACTGCTTGGAGATATGATCAGCCCACTAGTGTAGGGGAATTGCACCAAACATAGATTTGAGGGATTCCCCACGCTAGTGAGCTGGTCTATGTTCAGGGGAATTCTCCGAACATACACCTGCTCTCTAGCACATGTGAGACTTTGTTGTCTCACTGGTAAGGCATCCTCGCTTACAGACCTAGTCGTAGGAACGGAACTCGGTCGGTAAGCGAGGAGGTCCCACATTACACATTAAGTTAAATTGCTGAGATTGCTGAGATATGTTTTCTTCAAGAGAACTACCCAATATATAAGGTTAGATCCTACTAAAGGGAAAACAAAATTCCTATTGGATGGATTACATGATAAAATAATTTACCTGGCTAATTATGCATATGCAAAACTGCATATTTGTGTGTGGGGGCAGAGAAACAAAGATTCCATTGTGCTCTAGAAATATTACAGGTTTATTATTCCCATAGGGGTGGGGGATGCTTCCAAGGAAATGGCGCCAGGACCCTGACTAAACCTTGGGCCATAAGCAGCTACCAAATGTTGTCTTATGGTTAATCCTGCTCCGGTGAGAGGTCATGAAGCCTATCTCCACCTCCGAGTCTTTTATTTCCAAAATAATTCCTTACAAATCCTTTTTTCATAGAACTTAGTCGTATAGTTAAAAAAAAAACTTCAAAAAAAATCATGAAAACAGATTTTACTCATTTCTTTATTCTTTTTTTTTTTTTTACTATAAAAAGGATCACCTTGACTCAAATTTTTTTTTTTTTTTTTTTTTTATCATGTCCAATGCTCGGGTATCATTCAACACACAATAAATGGAAAAGTATTCTGAGCAAGTAAGTCTATTTGACAATGTTACTTTTCCAAAGTATTTTTTTTTTTTTACAAGCTGTTTAAGAGACAGGTGGTTTAATAAATAATTTTGCCTTAGAGCAGTGTCCATCAAATAATGCAATTCCTTTTGCAGATGCTTTAAAAGCAGGGCACATGGTAAGCAAACTGCCCAAT
Organism: Pelobates fuscus; assembly: GCF_036172605.1. Classification (NCBI taxonomy): domain Eukaryota; kingdom Metazoa; phylum Chordata; class Amphibia; order Anura; family Pelobatidae; genus Pelobates; species Pelobates fuscus. The sequence goes on from NC_086320.1 coordinate 42,681,893, forward strand.
AATCGTCTTGACGTCCAAAATACAGTTAAAACTTCAATCATACATAGTGAAGAATTTCTGACAGTGCGATGTCAGCCTCTGCAATCAGTTAACCAATCTGAGTCTGCTATTTGATTCTCGTCTATTATACTTGCACAAGTCCCATAAAACAGACAGTGCATTACTATTGAAAACAAGAACACATTCATTACAGTTGCAGTGAGGAGGAAAAAAAGACTAGTTTACAGAATGCACTTTACACCACAAAATACTGATTAAACTGTCAGAGCAGTGTAAGAATAAAATATTACTACACCGATATTGCAAGAGTAATAGATTCTTAAAACAAAAAGAAAAAAAAGAAAAAACACAGCGTGATAGTTGAAATACTTACTTCGCTGACCTCATTTAAAATTTAGGCTCTAAATCCAGGCACTGTTCTCAAATATCAATCTTTCTAGATAGAGAACAATGTAATATCTCTGATTCTTTAAATTAGTTCTAGTGGATATTATTAAATCTGGTCAAGTTCATTAATCTGCCAGTCCCTTCCCGCCTGTATACTTCGGAATAGTTCTTTTATAGAAGACTCGTGCCTCGCAAGAAGAGATGATGTTAGAAACGTTTTATTGGGGGATCTGGGAGATGATGAGGTGTGTCTACTATAGTAACATTTAAAGTCGTAGCTTAATGCCAGGAAGAAGACTCTGTAATTAAAGTGAGTATAATGTGAATTTCATGTTTGACTACACTGGGTGAAGAATAGTGTCCATTTCAAAGTAAGTGTACATTTAAATGTACTAGTTACTGTATGGATACTGATTTTCCCCTACCTCCAGTCTTGTCCTGAAAAAGTTAAAGGGACACTATAGTCACCTGAACAACTTTAGCTTAATGAAGCAGTTTTGGTATATAGAACATGCCCCTGCAGCCTCACTGCTCAATCCTCTGCCATTTAGGAGTTAAATCCCTTTGTTTATGAACCCTAGTCACACCTCCCTGCATGTGACTTGCACAGCCTTCCATAAACACTTCCTGTAAAGAGAGCCCTATTTAGGCTTTCTTTATTGCAAGTTCTGTTTAATTAAGATTTTCTTATCCCCTGCTATGTTAATAGCTTGCTAGACCCTGCAAGAGCCTCCTGTATGTGATTAAAGTTCAATTTAGAGATTGAGATACAATTATTTAAGGTAAATGACATCTGTTTGAAAGTGAAACCAGTTGTTTTTTTTCATGCAGGCTCTGTCCATCATAGCCAGGGGAGGTGTGGCTAGGGCTGCATAAACAGAAACAAAGTGATTTAACTCCTTAATGACAGTGAATTGAGCAGTGAAATTGCAGGGGAATGATCTATATACTAAAACTGCTTTATTTAGCTAAAGTAATTTAGGTGACTATAGTGTTCCTTTAACCCCTTAAGGACACATGACATGTGTGACACGTCATGATTCCCTTTTATTCCAGAAGTTTGGTCCTTAAGGGGTTAATATTATTATTCTAAAGGGATCAGGAGAAAGCCATTATTAACCCCTTCCCCCAAGTGGGTAGATGGTCACCAAACTCCTAACTACCTCTTTAATATAAATACACAAAAATAAGTGCTGCACTGAGACTCCTTGACGGGGCAGGTGGTCTTACAGCTAATGGCCATTGGAGTGGAACAAAAAAAACTCCATTTATCTAAATATGCATAGGGATTATGGAAAGGGCGCAGGTAACTTTTTTTTCTCGTTTTTTATTGTACCTCCTTAAATGTTAGTGTGAGGAGTGTAGCATATAGAGAAAATTTACTCATACTTACCGTAATTTTCTTTTCCTGGTCATAGGCCATGGCAGCACAAAGATCCCACCCTGGGATATTGCTGTTAACTAGACTGAGGGAGGAGGAGGTAGGGGGGGGGTGCTTGTACCTTTATTTTAATTAGTTCCTGTCTAATTAGGGATAGGGGAGGAGCTACCCATTGTTGTGCTGCCATGGCTGCCATTTTTCTCTTTCCTGGCAGCACAACAATGGGTAATACCCAAGCTTAAAACCAAGGGAGGAAAAAGAAAAACTCAGACAAAAAAATTATATAATGGACACGTGGCCCATCGAAAATGGCGGCGGAGCACTCACGGCAACAGCGGACTCAGCTTGAAGCAACTGAGCAGAGCTCCGACTACGGCACAGACCTCATGCAGCGTCTGGATGCACTATTCAACAACTTCTGGATGCACTATTCAACAACAGCGCACCAAGACAAAGCGACAGGATCCCATGGACCCAAGAGAGAGGAGCTATGGGCGGCCGGGCGAGAGGGGGACTCCCTCGGGCGCCGCACCGGACCACAAGCTGACACTCACCCACCCCAGCCCACCCGGGCTGAAGGCCAAGAGGGCCCCGACCCGAAGGCGTCGGCCACATAGGCAGAAACACAAGCGGCAATCAACCTACAGACCTCCCGCCACCCCCACGAGGGGGAGACGCTCGGGAAACGTATGCCACCGAGTCTCAGGCCAGAAGACGCAGTCCTACACATCAGCTTGGGGCAGGAGGGACACCCCCACCACCGGCTGAGCGTCAGCACCTCCTCTGGACCAACCGGAGAGCCTCAACCGCATTTCCACAGAGGGAATAGGATAAATGGCGACTCACCTCTTATGACCCGCATACGCTACACCATGGGTCCAGATGCAAGTGCCGGTGACCGCTGCTTACCAGTTTGATTTCATGTGCTGACAAATGCTTTTTGCCAACCATTGCATGCCTTACTTACGCTTGTTTATATTAGCCTTCCATTAGTTAAGCATAGAGCGCTAGATGTTTAGTCTTATCACTGAAGAATCACACAGTTAATGATATCGCATCAGCATGAATAGACCTTGAGATTAGTGATATTGTGTCCGTTACACTCATAGTAAACCACGAATGACAGAATGTCACTCAGATTTAATGCCTAGTCAGCCTGTTATGTAACGATAACTTCCAAGCAACTTAATGTACAACTGTAGATGAAGAAAAATATCTGATATTTGTATGTAGCGCTACACCTTTTGTTATATTAATGTATAACTGTGCCCATGCCTTGCTAAAACTAGGCATCTACTGCTAAATGGGGATTTTTGCATTGCACTGAGTGCTCAAGGCCTAGCCTGTAAGCCACGTGAAGCCTAGGAGTACTGATTTATCTGTATAGCTACTGATATATATATGCATGACCTGTACTGTCCACAGCCTAGGTCTTTTGGCAAGCAACATAGAAGTACTCCAAGATATGTCACATCATCATACAAAATTATTCTGAACTAGCTACTTTAGCTTGTTACAGCTTAAAGTATGATTAACTAAGCATGTCTATATTAAAAATTGTGCTTGATATACATATGTCCCGCATGTAAAGCCGAGGAATAGCCTGAGGACTGCTTTTGGGGCACCTCAAGCCTGCCTGTATCATTTTCATGCACTGCAAAAAAAAAAAAAAATATATATATAATGCAAGTGTATTAGCACAATCAACCAAACGTGACAAACCATGCAAGAGGTTAACTTAAACATTAGATGCAGAAAGGACAGATCTGCCAAATTCATTGGATTGACCAGCCTTTACGTCTAAACGATAATGTCTGATAAATATATTTGAAGAGGACCAAGTAGCTGCTTTGCAAATTAGTTCTGTAGAAACTTTTGCTGCTGCTGCTGCCCACAATGAAGAGAGAGAACGTGTAGAGTGTGCTTTTAAATCTTCAGGGATCCTTGCCTTAGATGCTTTATAGGCCTGGATAATAGCTGAAACTATCCATCTGCTGATAGTGGCTTTAGAAGCTTGAAGGCCTTTAGGAATGACAAAAAGCCTTTTAGAAATACGCCATTCCGAAGATCTCTGCACATAGATCTTGAGGCATCTCACTAAGTCAATATTGTTCCAATTAGAGTCTCCTCCGCAGTTTGGATCTTCTGAAAGTAATGCTGGTAGCACTATTTCCTCATTTATATGAAACCCCGAAGTAACCTTAGGATGGAATTCTGGGACTGTTCTCAGAATGACTCTGTCTTTATGAAAAATAGTAAAAGGTTCCTCAGAAGATAGAGCCTGAAGATCTGATACCCTTCTACCAGAAGTTAAGGCTACTAATAGAACCGTTTTGATGGTGAGAAGATGATGAGAAATAGATTTCAATGGTTCAAACGGATCTGTTTTGAGTGCCTTAAGAACCAGTGGTAATAGGTTTAATAGGAGGCTTGATTTTTAAGACTGCCGTCATGAATCTTACTATGTCCAAATCAAAGGCCCATTTGTGATTAGTTAAAGCAGAGAGGGCTGAAATATGGACTTTCAAAGTATTATAACTCAACCCTTTTCCCAAGCTGGATTGTAGAAACTCCAGAATATCTTTGGTTGATGGTTTCTGAATATCCATAGGTCTTGAACTGGAACAAGAAGAAAATACATCCCATATTCTCTAATAAGTGGATGAAGTAGGCTTCTTTCTTGCCTGTAAAAGGGTATCAATTACTGCTTGTGAGAACGCCTTGCTTCTTAACCCTTCCCTTTCAAGTACTAAGCCATCAGATGAATGGATGCTGGATTTTGATGAAGGATGGGACCCTATTGCAGTAGGAATGAAACTTCTGGTAAACACCATGGGCCTTTCTTGCAGAGACTCAATAGGAGTGGTAACCAAGGCCTGCGTGGCCAAAAGGGGGCTATCAGAATTAACGAGACCTATTCTTGTCGTAGTCTCCTCAGAAGTGGGAAGATGAGAGGAGTCGGAGGGAATGCATAGGCTAGCTTGAATTCCCAATTGCATGATAGTGCATCTCTTCCTATGGCTTGAGGATCTGGAATTTTTTAGAAGAAATTCTTCACCTTTCTGTTGTTGCTTGTTCCCATCAGATCTACTTGCAGAAGACCCCATTTTTCTGTAATCTGTAGGAATATCTTGTTCGAAAGACTCCATTCTTCTGGGTCTATACTTACCCTACTGAGAAAGTCGGCTACCGAATTTTGTATTCCTGGGAGGTGAATTGCTGAGATGCCTGCCAAATTCATTTGTGCCCAGGACATAAGAGGTCTCATTATTTTCATCATTCTGTGATGCCGTGTCCCTCCTTGATGATTTATATATGCTACAACCGTGGCATTGTCTGTCCTGATTTTGACCCACTTGTGAAGTAGAAGCTTTTGGAAGTGTTTCAGGGCTTTGAAAACTGCATGAAGCTTTAGGAGATTCGAAGGTGTATTTGTTGCAAGAAAAGTCAATTTTCCTTGGACATAGTTGTCCTGAAAGTGGGCACCCCAACCTCATTGACTGGCGTCTGTGGTAATAACGATCCATGGGATATTTCCTAGAGGAAAACCTTGGAAGAGGAATTTCTTCTGCATCCACCACTTCAAGGAATTCTGAACATGATGAGGAATACTGATTGGCTGAGATAGACTCCCTGTTTTGAATTGGTAAAGAAAAGGTCTCATTCTCCATTGAGCCCATCTTGTCAGGCCTATGGTGGAGGACATGGATCCCAGGAGACTCATAGTTTTTTCTGCTGAGGATGGCAACATGTCTTTGACTTTTCTCTGAATCTTCGTACCCCTTTCTGGAGACAGTTGTACCAAACCTTTTGCAGTGTTGAACGAAGCTCCCAGGTAAATCATGTTCTGAGATGGAATCAGATGGCTCTAAGAGATGTTGATTTTCCAACCGTGTTGTTGGAGAAATTGCATAAATATGAGACCGTGACTTGTTAATGTATCTTTGCTTTCTGCCAGAATCAAGATGTTATCCAGATTATGATATATTGCAATGCCTTTTTTCCTGAGTTCTGCAATTAGAACCACAAGAACCTTTGAGAAAGTGCATGGGGCTGTGCTTAGGCCAAAAGGAAGAGCACGGAACTTAAAGTGACCTTCTTCCACTGCAAATCTGAGATATTTTTGATGCTGAAGAGTGATGGGAATATGAAAATATGCATCTGCCAAGTCTATTGACATAAGCCACTGGTCTGGGAATACTGCCTTTACAATGGATTGAAGAGATTCCATTTTGAATTTCCTTATGTTTAGGAACTTGTTTAGTCTGCTTAGGTCTAGTATTGGTCTCCATCCTCCTGTGGATTTTCTGGTGATATGGGAGTAAAATCTGTGTGTCTGTTGTTCCCTCTGAACTTGAACAATAACTCCATCTTCTTGAAGGGATGAGATAAATTCCTTTAGGGCGTTTCTTTTCTCCATATCTCCTGGCCAATTAGTTTTTTTGAAAGTAGCGAAGAGTGGGTGCTTTTGAGAATTCTATAAGATAACCTCTTTGGATAATGCTCAACACCCATCTGTCTTTTTATAATTGATAATTTTATTGTTTTCATTTGAAAGACATGTAGACACGACGATTATGGGAGGGTTACAGAATGAAGAGAGGGTGGGGATAGTGTTGCATAACATCATATGTAACATTTGAGTCACAGTTTTACATTGTTTGTACATCGTTGGTAGTTAACAGTGTTATCATTGACTGTTGGTGGACATATTTTGTTATCTCGTGCATCTTATCCGGGGAGGGGAGACAAGGGGTAACATATTTACATATATCAACTATTATGACATAAAGGAAACAGAACATATTCACAGCCTATGGTTCGTTCGTTTCGTATGATGAGTGGCCTTTGTTGTTTCTTCTGTATGGGCTATCGGTTGGGTCTAACTCGAGGTTATGTTACTGCGTCCTGTGATTGTCTCTGAACCCTTTTCTCTTGAGTGTGTGTTTTGTATGATTGCCACATGTCATAAACGTGTACATTCGTGCGCCCCGTGTATCCGTGATTACCTACATATCGTTCATATGTCACATTTGTGGAGGTGAGATTTAAAACTTCGATTATAGATGGGATCGTGGTCGATCTCCAATTTCTAGCAATGACCGTAGCCGCTGCTATAAGTATGAGGAAGGACAGTTTTCTATTTGGTTTGGGTATGTTTAGTGGTAGGATGTGTAGAAGATATGTTTCTACAGACGGTGAGATTCGTGACCCCGTACTATCTTCAATTATGTTGTCTATCGTGTCCCACAGTGGACGTATGCGCGGACACATCCACCATATATGTAATGTATCTCCTATGTCTCCCTGGCATCTCCAGCATTTGCTGTCGACTGTGATGTACGTTTTGGAGAGTTTGTCGGGCGTAAGGTACCACCTGTACAGTAGTTTCCTGGAGATTTCCAGGTGAGAGGCACACCTCGACATGCTCTTGTGGGCCTTGAAGGCCATGTTCCATTCTTGGGAAGTTAGTTCCCTGTCTAGGTCCTTGTGCCATTCTCTCTGGAATCCCCATGTGTGTGGCAATGGATCCGATATCAGTGTGACATAGCAAAAGGAGAAGGTTTTTTTCTGTGGTTTCATGCTTAAGCATTTGAGTTCAAATTGTGTCAATGGAGCTTCCGTGGTCTCCGTCTTCGTGTGTTGGCGGAATCCGTGAAGTGTGTGATGCAATTGTATGTGTGAGAAGTGGGCCAGGGATGGTATATGTGACTGTAGGTCAGTAAAGCTTTTCAGAGACCCCAGGTGTAGTACTTGGTATAGGTGAGTTATGTCATGGGCTGCCCATATTTTGTAGTTAAAAGAGGGATTGATTGTGTGCAATGTTTTCAGCGGGGTTGCGGGGGACCATTTGTTCGCCGAGCTCACCCTATATCTGTTTTTGTCCCATATAGAGAGCATCAGTCTAGTGGTCGGTAACATCTTTGGGGTGTGTGGTCTTAGATCCTTTGGGGCCCATAGGATGTGTGGTAAGTTTTTCCCTTCCATTCTACTCGATTCTAGGGACACCCTTTGGTGAGTGTGGGCTTGCGCGTGGCACCCTATTACGTTGGCTAGCTGAGTGGCTCTATGATATTCTCTCACATCTGGGAAGCCTAGGCCCCCGTCTTGTACTGTTCTGGTTAATAGCTTCCATGGAACTCTAGGTTTTTTATTTTGCCATCCGAATTTTAAAAGTGTGGTTTGCAGGGATTTGAGGTATTTCACAGGGATGTATATTTGTAACGTGCAAAATATATACAGAATTTTGGGCAGTATCATCATTTTGATTGCGGCGCATCGGCCCACCCAAGTGAGGTATTTGCCTGTCCAGGACTTCAGTGTGTTCTCTATTTCCGTGTGTAGTTTTTGGTAGTTCGCTGCGAAAAGTGAATTTTGTGATTTTGTCAATTTTATGCCAAGGAAGGTAAGGTAGTCTTGTCTCCAATCATATTTGAATGCAGCTTTCAGCCTGTCCATAGTGTCGCTCTCTATCCCTATCCCCATCGCCTGGGTTTTTGTAGTGTTAAGCTTATAGTAGGATTGTGTGCTGTAATTATGTAGCTCTTTTTGTAGGTTGGGGAGTGAAATAGTCGGTTGGGCGAGTGTCAATAGCACGTCGTCAGCGAACAGATTGATTTTGTATTCTTTGCCTGCTATCTTTATGCCATGGATATTTGGGTTTTGTCGGATTGCTTCTGCGAGTGGTTCTAAGGCCATTACGTAAAGGAGGGGTGATAGTGGGCACCCCTGTCTAGTCCCATTAGTAATGACGAATGGGTCGGATTGGAACCCTGAGGTCATTACCACAGCATTTGGGAGGCTGTAGAGTGCCTTTATAGCCGATTGGTATGTGGGGGGAAAGTCAAATTTCGTGAGGACTGCCTCTAGAAAATGCCAATTCAGTCTGTCAAAGGCCTTTTCGGCGTCTAGTGATATGATAAGGCCCTGAGACCTGTCCATGTGTAGCGTTTGTAAAATGTCCACCACTTTTCTTGTATTATCGGAGCCCTGTCTCCCATGAACAAAGCCCACTTGGTCGTCAGAAATGAGGGTCGGGAGAATAGTTTTAAGTCTAGTGGCTAGAACTTTGGCGTACAATTTGGTGTCCGCATTTAGTAACGATATGGGTCGAAAATTTTGGCAGTGTATCGGTGCTTTTCCTGGCTTCGGGAGGGTTATGACTCTAGCTGTGAAACTCTGAAGGGAAATTCCCTGTGTGTAGTGCGTGGTTAAAGACTGTAGTAAGATGTGGGGCTAGGATGTGTTTAAACTTTGTGTAGTATTCATTTGTGTACCCATCGGGGCCTGGAGCTTTCCCTTTGGGTAAGGAGTCAATGCAGTCGAGCACTTCGGTTACTGTAATAGGGGTAGCTAGTAGATTTTTCTGGGAGTTGTCTAGGGTGGGGAGTGAGATACCATCGAGATACGCTTGTATGCTTGTTTTCGTTGGTCTTGGAGTAGTAGGGTCATCTGCAAGGTTGTATAGCTGACTATAATATTGGGCGAATTCCTTGCAGATATCTGAGGGAAGATGTAGCTTCTGGCACTTTTTGTTGATTATGTGTGCTATCCTTGTTTGCTGTTGTCTGTCTCGTAGTCTTTGGGCAAGAAACTTACTGGCTTTATTGCCTTGGTTATATGTGCGGGTATTTAGTCTGTTTAGCATAAGGCCAAACTTATGTAGTCGGGTTTCATCGAGTTTCTCCTGGAGTGCCTGTATTTGTTGTTTGAGTATTTCTGAGGGGTGTTTTTTATTTTCTATGTGTAATTTGTCCAGTTGTGTCCTGCATTGTGTCGTTTCTTTTTCTGCCTGTTTCTTGAGGAAGGAAGCCCTACTAATGAGTGTGCCCCTCATCACTGCTTTGTGGGCTGACCACAACATGTTGGGATTTTGTTTGGGTGAGGCGTTGGTTGTGAAGTAGTGTCGGAGGTCCTCTTCCAAAGAGTCACAAAATTGTGTGTTTTTAAGCAGGGAATCATTAAGGCACCAAGGGCTTCTGTGTTTGAATTCATATGTGTTGGCGAGTGATAGCGTCACCGGTGTGTGGTCTGACCAATGAGTGGGCTCGATGTCGCATTCCAAAATTTTGGTCATGGTAGAGTCATGCATGTAGCATCCATCAATCCTGGAGTATGTGTTGTGTACTTTCGAGTGGTGTGTATAGGTTCTTTCTGTGGGATGTAGAGCTCTCCATACGTCTCTGAGACCAAATGAGGACAACAGAGATCTGAGGGCCCCGCTATGTTTTTTAAGGGTTTTATAGTGTGGGGAGGACGTGGGTCTGGTTGAGTCTAGCGCTGGATCCAAAACATGGTTAAGGTCTCCGCCTAGAACAAGGGTGCCCTTCCTCACTTTCTCTGTTTTGGTGAGGACTTTGTGCAAGAAGTTTCTCTGGTTAGAGTTTGGAGAGTACACATTCACCAGCGTGTATTCTAAGTCATTGATGGTCCCATGCCATATGATGTATCGATTTGGTTCTGTGTGGACACCGTGAGGTCTTTACTCAGTAATATAGAAACCCCTCTAGATTTTTGTGATGTGGTGGCATGTATTTGGTGGGGGTATGACCGGGGGACCAGAGTGGGGTGAGCGTCTGTTCTAAAGTAGGTATACTACATCTGCTTGAGCCCTTTTGAGTTCTCTGTCAAGGGTGTGACGTTTGTATGGGATATTCAAGCCCTGGACATTATGTGAATACAGTTTCATACTGAACTTGGGTGTTCGGGAGGAAGTGCTTACTCGGTTCGTATTATCAACTTGTACACCTAAGGACTTTGTTTCACATGGAGTGTTTTAACCCTGCTCTTACGGATATGTGAACATCGTGAGGTTTGTGTGGCTATATGTGCGACCATAGGAAAAGAAAAACATTTAACATATATACAAACATATGAACATATATAAACCCGTAGCCTGATCATTGTGCCCTCAAGTTCCCTTAGGGCTCAGGTCGTATTGCTAGTTTCTCTGACTAGCCTGGGTTGCCCGGGGGTTCGGGAGATCGGGTCTAGTCCGACGGTCGGCATGATGACCGCAGTCCTGTCTATGCGGCTCTTATACTTGCTTTATATGGGGAAGTAAAGGGTAGGGGTGTTGAAATCACACCTAACTAAGGTTGTGGGCAGGGGTATCTTCCTTGGACCGTTTATAGTAGGGGTGTTGTGTGCTTCAGCCTGTCTTAAGCCCTTAGAGGTTAGTCGGGCGGGTATTTATAGTAAATCTCTTGTTTTTTTTTTTTTGTTTGTTTTTTTTTTGTATATATTTTTTTTTTTTGTACATGCCTGAGAGGAGAGTGGAGTGCATCTGCTGTGGTAGAAGTATACCAGCATCTGGGATCTACTACGGAATGGGCAGCGGTTTGTATAGGATTAGTCATGGGTACTTTAGTGTGTTGCAGCGCCCATATCTGTGTCCCTCTCTCGATGGCCCCTCTTAAGTGGATATCCCTCCCAGGCATGTGAACATACATAACACCTGCATATACATCACAAATTAAAGCTATTAATATTTACTAAAAATATTACCCACTCCTGACCATTGGCGGTTCAATACAATAGATCCCAGTTCAAAGGGTTTGTTTGCGACTCAGTCCTTGCGGAGTTTTGTGACCCAAGCAGTCTGGTGAGTAATAGCTTGTATTCCGCAGTTAAGTCACTAGTCGGTGGTGTTCCTTGGTGACTTGGGGTGTCTGACTCTTTGCCAGTCCGCTTGGAGCTTTGGTATCTGTTTGGGCCTTTCGTCCGTCGTGGTTGTGGGCATGCCCCAGGAGCGCAGTAGTCGGGTGCCGGCTTCTGCATCAGTGGCTGCATACGTTTTGCCTTCACGGAGAATCAGGAGTTTGATAGGGAATCCCCAGCGGTACGGAATCTTCTTATTCCTCAGTTCCGAAGTGATCTCCCTAAAGGTTCTCCTGCGCCGGAGCGTTTCAGCTGATAGGTCTGCATATATCTGGATGGACCTGTACTGTTCAGGTAAGTCTTGTGCTGGCCTTTTAGAGCGGATAATGTCGTGGTGATGAGGCGGGTAAGTGTTGAGGTTTTGCCACCCTATGTGCTCTGTCCATGAGCATCAGATTAGTCGGGATGTCGGGGGCTAACGCCTGAAATAGGCCAGTAAGGTAGGCCATGAGGTCTGTCGTCTGTACCTCTTCAGGTACCCCTCTTACCCGTAGGTTTTGGTGCCGGGATCGGTCTTCGAGGTCCATATTTTTAATTTCTTGCTTTTCCAGCCGTGCCTCCAGTTCCTCTATTTTATCTGTAATGTTGTTATGCGATTCGGTGTATTCGCCATCTTGCACTCCATGTGGGCTGTGCGGTTACCTAATTCGGCTATGTCTCGCCGTAGGTCCGCTATTGCCCCTTGCACGGTAGCTTGAATTTTAGCCGCCATTTCATCCAGCATTCTCTGGAATAAGTCGCCCTGTATTTGCATGGTGTCTTGAGGGGAGTGGGGCCGGGATGACTCCCTGTCATCACCACTGCCGTCGCCATCTTGTGCAGCGTGCACCGGTGTTTTAGGGCATGCCGCTTTTGTTGTGAAAAACGAGTGTTTTTCTTTGTTGTCTGATGCTTTTCTAGTTCCCCTATGTGACATGTTGGTTATTATGTTGGTTGATTATGTTTAAGGTAGGGGTGATTTTACGCTGATTGCCGCTAAATTATAATGCTTCTGTAGCCGCTAGCTCGGGAGCTCCGTCCTCACGCGTCCATGCAGCTCGAGCGCCGGCTCCGCCCCCAACACCCATCTGTCTTGAGTTGATCTTTCCCATATCTTTGGAATAATAGTAGACGGGCCCCATCTCCTCCAAATTGGGAAGCGAACTTGTCATAAAGGTTTCTTGTGGAAAGAAGGACCTCTAGATTTACCCCTTCTGATGGATGATTGTCCTCCTCTCCATGGCTGAGATCTCCCATATACTCTTCCTGGTCTATAAGATCTGGTGTCTCGAAAGGAAGGATACTCTGAATATCTTCTAGCTCGAAAGGACCCTCGGGTTTTTCGATCTTGGGGAAGAAAGGCTCTTTTCCCTTCTGCTGCTCTTTTTATACATTCGTCAAGATTTTTTCCAAACAGCATCTCACCATGAAAAGGAAGGGCGCATAGACTAAATTTCGACGACAAGTCTGCGTACCAAGATCTCAGCCACAATGCTCTCCTAGCTGCTACAGAAAAAAGCCATATTTCTTGCAAGTGCTTTCACCATGTCCACAGAGGACTCTGAGGTAAAGTCAATGGCCAGCTTAATATCATTCAAGCTTTCCAGAAGAGAAGATCTGCTTCTACCATCTCTGATATCCTCTTCCAGGTTCTCAATCCAGATTTTTAAAGCCCTAGATACTGATGTGAGGACTATTTCAGGGTGAAAGCATGAACCTGCTGCTACATATGCTTTAGAAAGGTGTAAATCCATCTTTTTGTCCATTGGGTGCCTGAATGAGCCTGCATTGTTGACTGGTAATGTGGTTTGCTTTTCAAGTCTAACTACTGCAGCATCCACCTTTGGGGGATTATACCAATGGCATAAGTCAGAGTTCCCAAATGGGTAGAGGCGTGAGATTCTGCCTTGTGCCGAATTTGTTTTATCTGTATTGGACCATTCGTCCTTAATCAATTCTTTGATAGTATCATGTACCGGAAAGGTTGCTCTTTTTCTCCTTAAAGGACCACTCTAGTGCCAGGAAAACATACTTGTTTTCCTGGCACTAGAGTGCCCTGAGGGTGCCCCCACCCTCAGGGACCCACTCCCGCCGGGCTCTGGGGGAGGAAGGGGTTAAACTTACCTCTTTCTCCAGCGCTGGGCGGGGAGCTTTCCTCCTCCTCCTCTTCTTCCTCGCGACGTCATCGGCTGAATGTGCATGCGCGGCAGGAGCCGCGCTCGCATTCAGCCGGTCGCATAGGAAAGCATTCATAATGCTTTCCTATGGACGCTTGCGTGCTCTCACTGTGATTTTCTTTTATCACAGGCTTCGCATCTATTCGTTTTTGGTGATTTTCCTTTGGATGATCTCACTATCTTCATTCCTGTAGAACTATCATGACAGGAAACATATCATATTAGCTTTCTTTTGTTTTAATTTTAAACATATTGGAATTTGACATAAGTTATTAAAGGAATAACATGGTTTACCTATAGCTTTTAGAGTGTGACCTCTTTTTATATACAGAGGAGTCTGAATCAGAAGAGACGGTTCCCCTTTTTTATTTCTCCATATTGGTATGAGAATAGCTAAGAAAAGGAATTAACATCAGTATGTAAAAGTAGAGGGAGAAAAAAAAAATCTGTATATACTTTTAAAGATGAAAACATACCTTGATAACCAAGAACTTTTACAATAGGAACAAAACCGCTGATATGGAATGTCTTGAGACCTGAATTAAATTTTGCCGCTTAAATAGGCATGTGACATCATTAGTGACCTCACCGTCTTTCCCATGCATGCTCAGATCGCGGCAACAACAATTGAGCAATTGCGCAAACGGATAACGACATTCAACACCCATTTGTCTTGTTTGACGCTCGCGGGCGCTCGTCCTCACTTATGTACGAACACTTGCACCCAGGACATAATAGATTTATTTCCCGTTTGAATCGGGATGTTAGTATGATGCGTGCATGCGCAAATTTCATGCACATGCGCGAATCCCGCGCGCATGCGTGGATGGAATACTAGGACGCCGAAAAAGTGACATGGAAGAATGAAAAGCAATTTAAAAGAATGATGCAAGTAAATGAAGGTAAATAGGCAGGAGGGGTAACCCACATATATACTAAAATATATGATATAAGAGTATTTTATGTATACATACATGCAGGCTGCCAATATGGAGAATTATAAGGATGCTTCCAGGATAAAATCTTCTCGCCACTTCCTGCTATCTCTTGGTCACTGCCGGGAATAAGATTATTGGCATTTTTTTCTCTTGCTACCCCTAGGGTCACAGCAAGCAAACCCCCGGTCACTAAGGGGGTATCTTCAGGGGGACCCCTTTGCGCAGTGCCGGATACTATAGCTTCTCAAGGAAGAGAGGCTGAACTCCGTTGGGGACATAAGGTAAAGACCCTCAGGTAAGCCAAAAAGAAAAACTGATTATAGTCCTGAAATAGACTATTTGATCGTACAGGGATAGGACAGGAACAAAAAGACTGAGGGAGGAGGAGGTAGGAGGGGGTACTTGTACCTTTATTTTAATTAGTTCCTGTCTAATTAGAGATAGGGGAGGAGCTACCCATTGTTGTGCTGCCTTGGATATGGCCAAGAAACTAATAGTGCAAGGAGTGCCAAATATCTTAAGCAAATGTTCAAGACCAGTTCAAAATAAAGTTTTAATACCTTTCAGTGTCTTGATTGAAGATTGTCTTTCTTCTTCTACTTTATCTTCCAAAATGGCAAAAAAAAAAAACTAAAAAATACTATCCTGACGTATGTGTGAAGATGTACTTGGCAGTTGTTAATAACAAGAGCTTGTGGCTGATATTTACCAACAACACTGGTAACGATCTTTAATCAGTTTCTTAACTAAACACTGAATTGTAATTCATTGGAAACCACATGACAAAATGTCGACATAAATAGATAATTTATGATAATAATAAGATAATAATAAGAAAAAAATTAATTTAAAAAAATCTCTGACTCGGCTGTAAATGCAAGTCGGTTATTGAAGTCTAATGTTTGTAGATCAGGTTTCAATTTCCCATGACTTGGTCTTCAGAAAACCAAAGATTGGCAATGATAAAAATAAAGATTACTATCAACTAAATCCAGAGTTTTTCACAACCGAGATGATTAGTTACTGCCCTCGAAATTACAAAGAGTGAATTCACTTAGAATTCTCACATATGTGAATAATCCTGTATAACTTCTATTGAAATTTGTGTCTCCACTCCTGCACAATTAAAAAAAAATAAAAATAAGCAAGTCACAAAAGCTGGTCAGATATGGTCTGGTATGAGAAGGGTAGAAGAGAAGGAAAACATTAAGGGCTACTCAATAAAGTGAGAATTCAAAGTGAGTTTCAAATTTGAGGTCAAAGTAGCCATACTGGAGGCATAGCTGTTTATCTTGGCCTTAAATATGAATTCTCATTTTAGTGAATAATCCTGACCTTATAATTGCTTTAATGTTGTGCCAATGTATTTTATTATTATTATCCGCACTCTCTTTTAAAGCCACCCTCCCTTTTCCACGTATTCAAAATATGTTCCTGTGACTTTACAAATATATAAATCTAATATCATCTATTTAGAATAATTAATGTTACTGCTGCTGTTCTTCCTGATATATTAAAACATTAACTCACAGACTATCAGATAATATATAAAATAATAAAGACAATATTACTTTTTAATGTGAAGAGATTTTTTTTCATCCATCATGTTACATAGCATTCTAACTGTAAAGAATGGAGTATGCTTTTATAAGTCTTCTAATCACAAACTCTTCTATTTTTATTTTTCCTCCAAAGGGTTCGTTCATGTGCACACAATCTACAGCATATGTGTAGTGTTTTTATGTCATTCCAATTTTTTGTCATCGGCTCAAACCATTTGCTTGTAATTAGCATTTAAATATAAAAAAAAGTAAGGACAAGGGTTTTTAAGCTCAATCCTTAAGGGGCCCACCCACTAATACACAGTGCTTTAAATTCATTTTTTTATTTAATAAAAACTACCTTAAATCCATGGGGGAGAATCCATTAATGATTGTAGTCTTTAGCTGGTAGAATTTTACGGCTGACGCTGGAGCTCTTTATAGACTTGTCTCAACTGGGAGAACTCCAAGTGGGGATCTAAATTTGGCTTGCTAGCTTATTAATTTATGGGTATAAAGACGGTATTATATATGCACTTAAAAGGTGAAGTCATTATTTCAGTTTGGCAATGCATTAAATGTCTGTGTGCTGCCAAGTCAGTAAATGTATTACCAACGAGGAGATTCCAAAATGGGTGGGGTACGAAGAGAGCATAGAAAAAAAGCCCATCTTTAGTTTTGGAGGAGTGTGCTTTAACAGTCGAGTGGTGCATTTTTACTCCAGGCGTGAATATGACTATATTTCACCATCGGTAGAAAAATGATGCATTGCTTATTAAGTTCGTAAAATAAATTCACATTTACATCAAGAGTAAAAAATATCTAATGTTCTTTGTGCTGGTTTGTAAGTGGAAGGACTTGCAAGTTCTGACTATATCCACGTGAGTAGATACAACTGCATTTAATGATTATTCGTAGGCATACATGGAAGTATTGGTGATTCTGTGTGTCCTGTATCCTCTTCCTTTCACTCCTGACTTTCAGTCCACTATCCTTGGTTGATAGGATTATATAGCGGAATTTCTAGGTTTGAGAAACACCAAGAGCTTCATCCATAAGCAGAACTCATTGAACTCTTCCTTGATGCTTCATCTTAGGCAGTCTCTTTATTTTTGACATTCCAACTTATGACACCTATCATTCCACCCCACATTCAGTTAACTCATCATTTCCTATTCTCTCACCAAAGTGTTAAAGAAACACTGTAGGCACCATAACCACTGTAGGCAGCTTGAAGTTATTATGGAGTCTTTAAGCATTAGGTCCTGCATCACTACTAAACAGTTTACTCACAGATTAGAAGAGATTCTTGGTCCACAGTAGTTTGCAGACAGCTTCCAATTTTAAAATGGCAGAGGTAGAGCGATACTCCGCTTTATACCATACCAGGGGTAGTGAGCAGTGATTGGCCGAAAGTGTCAGCTCAGTTCTTTCAACCAATCACTACCACAATCCCAGATGTCAACTGGTATGGTACAAGGTGGAAGCGTAGCTCACCCTCCACCATATAATCTTAAAAGGCCGGGCTGCAGTGGACCAAGAATCTTCATTAAACAGTGCGTAAAACATTTAGTAGTGATGCAGGAGCCAATGCTTAATCACCCCAGGCACCATAACTACTTTAATTCAAAGTGTTTCTTTAATGATCTTTAATTTCCACCACATTTTCCAATCACCATCAACAATTTTATGTGCCCAGTCATTCCCATGTAACGCCATCTCTTCCCCTTCTTTGTGACTCCCTGTATCCTCCTAGTACACATTATTCAAGTAGCATGTCCTTCACCATTTGTAGGGATCCTCCAGAGCTAGAGATTCTTTTAGCCAAGGCTTCATTTATCAAAGCCCCTCTTTGGTCGCCCGGCTCTTGGAACGACAACAAGTTATCACTTATGACGTTACTCGCTTTCACCAAGAATACAGATGACAGAGACGTATCATTTTTTCCAAAACTCAGTGGAATACAACATCCACAAGCATAACGTTCAAACTGTAGTCTATTATTATTTTTTTTTGCCACCTTTCATTTTTTTCATTCAACACTAGTACACTATAACAATCAGACATACAACAACACATTTTGTCAAGCCTTTCAACCATACCCAGTCTTCTTAAATGCTTTCTATAAAGATGGTAAGGTATAAGTAATTGGTTCATCACTCCACAATAACATACATAGATGGGAATTCCGGGAAAAATCAGACTCCCTAGACAACATTCGTACCACATAACCCGGTCTTAAACTTCTGGGCCTTTATACTTCCAATGGTTATGGAACATAAACTTCACGATCACTGCTAAATCAGGCTAGCAATCACGTCCCCTCAAGGAAGATTAATAAGGTAAAAGACACAAACTCATGACACGCCAACATTCAATCCAGACAGCTAGACACTCAATCTACTAAATAATCCCCTAACTACCTCTAAAAAAATGGTTCTACATTCGTACTCCTTGCATTAGATAAAGTTGGGACCCTTACTCCTGTTAGGACATCCATTCAATAAGTACCGCATCCAGTAGCAGTACGCCGGTACACATAATTAGGATTACGAGAATCAGCAACGTTTTACAGAACATGCCACAACGGATAAGAGGTAAGACAAACAAATCTTATGGGATAATTATATTGCAATAAGTGTGTCTTTTCCGTTTTTCTTTTGCCCTCTTTTATAAGCCTAACCCCTACGTCAGTTCCGGCACACCACGCCGACTTAATTCCAATCACAAGGTATTTCACTGTAACAATATTAACCGACCACAAGTTTAAGGCCGAAGGCCTGTATTTGTGGGAGGAGTTGGCGTTCCTATATAAACGCTACTCCCCCCTTCCTACCTTGCTGTAACGCACGCTGTTCACCCCACCCACCTCACCCTCTTATAATCCATTCAGGAGGGCCCTCTTTTACAGTCCCAACCCCTACGTCGGTTCCGGCAGACCATGCCGACTTAATTCCAATCACAAGGTATTTCACGATAACAATATTAACCGACCACAAATATAAAGGCTTGGCCTGTAGTTGTGGGAGGGGCTTGGTTTCCCTATAAAAGGGCTACCAATCCACTCTCACATTACCGTCAATGGTCTGGCGAGTCAGAAACGTTACTTCCGGTTCTGACCGCCATCTTGGATTTCCCCTTACCTGTTCATCGTGGTCTCCGGGTCCGGTGCCCTCCTGAGTGGTCCAGGTTCTCCAGTGCTTTTGCCGCCGCCGCCGCCGCTGCCGCCGCCGCCGCCGTCCGCACAGCTTTCCGGTACTCACTGCCGCCAAAATAACCGTAAGTTGGGCCCGCCGTAAAGCAAACCGCTTCACATTCACGGCGGAGCCCCTATTCACTTAACCGCATCCGGAACTATTTTCGCGGCAATCACTCCGCCGCTAAGCAAAATAATCCCTATCTTTAAAACGATTAAAACAATCAATACATTCGTTAATATACTTAAAATTATGCTACTAAACGAAACGGTTTATGAATAAATTAATCACACTATTTAAATCCACTTTTTTACTCACTATTTATACACGATCCTGCATCCACTTCTTAGGTGGAATCTCGCCCCCTACCAGTCTATAACGATATTACACCTAATAAAAAAAAATAAAAAAATTTTATGTTACATTTAATTAGATTCCTGATTTCTGATATCTTCCCACAGGTTTTCTGACCAGAATTCATATTAATATTTGGGAACCCTGAGATCGGTATCATTTATATACGTTATAGGTTGGTAACATTGTCATATGACCCATGTTAAATGACCGTATAAACATATGATATTAGTTAAAATATAATTTACTCTCCTAGGTTTAGTCATTGGAACGGTAGCTTTTACAAGCAAGAAACCGGTTTCTCTCGCTTATATCTCCTCCGCAGTTATCGGGTAGGTTCTGGTTCTAAGGTCCACGATCTGGCCTAGCCACTACCCCAGATTCAGATATTTATATATCATCTTATACCCACAGGTTAACCTACCGACAAAATCACAGATTCTCTTCAATTGAGAGGCAAGCCTGACTCACTTTTCAGGTACTACGCCAGATCCCACTATTTCCAAAATATTATTTGAGGGGTACTGGTCCCAGGTTAGGGGGGCCAATTAGATAAATATTTTCTGGTCTTAATCCATAGGCTAGTGGTCCCGCGAGGCCAACATCCCTAACCTCACACTCGGAGGTGACACGTCCCTCGGGCCAAATCATAGCTAGCCGCCTCGCATCAATGTAAAGAGAGGGCCTCACCTGTCACTCCCAATCTTTCTTATGCTTTAAATGACACCGAGAGGCCAACACCCCGCCACAACGTTCGGTGGCCTCAAAACGTCCCCTCGGGCCCACTCATAGATAGTGCCTCTCAAGCCGCTTGGCAACTAGCAGGGCCTCATCTGTCACGTTCAAAAAAGCTTAATTGTTTCACCGCTTGGTATTTTGTTAGCCCACCAGTACCCACCCACAAAAACAATTCATACGACTGACTATATATATTTATAATTTCAGTTATGTCACTAACGCCAGATATTCCTGAAGAACTGTCACTACCTAGCACACCCGCTAGGCCTGCCACCCCTGGTCCAAGTACAGACGTGAATAGCCCGGCATCCCTTAGATCGTGGACCATACCACGTCTTACAGCTGAACTAAGAAGACGCTGCATCCCTTTCCCAGCTACAGCTAGAAAGGCGGAGTTGTATAGGCTTCTAAACACTACCACTGACAACTCCGAGGCAGGGGAAGGCCCTAGCGGGTCTCAAGTACCAGCATTTCATACAATGATGACGTCCCTTATGACATCCATGGGGAAAATCACTGACAGGCTGGACAAATTGGAGGCCGGTAGTGCTACTCACTCCACTACAAATACAACGGTCACCACTCAGCCTCTTGCTGATACCTTACCCGGTAATACCCCACCAGCCACGGGTGACATAGAATCTATTGATCCCTCACACATGGTCCCAGCTCACCTTAAGAAGGACATTCTGGAAGGCAAGGACGTTAACCTAGCTTCATTGCTTATTGCCTCCCAGGATGTCCTTGAGAACAGGACCTTTGCTTGTGGGGACATTTCTGTAGTCCTTAAGGCTAGGGACCCTCGCCTGAACAAAAAATTGAATATACCAGAATTTGTGTTAGGTTTTGGCATCTATAGGGACGTATATTGCACTGTATACCCAGGGAAAAGAGCCGAGCTAGATGCGTACATGCACAAGTTGGTGGATTTGGGGCACAAATACGGTGGTACAGCGTTTTACGATTACCACCGTTCCTTCTCTGCAAAGGTGGCCGCAGCTCTGGCTCAGTTCAATTTAAGCATTAAGTGGAATAAGTTGGACACTGAGCTATTCTGTAGGCACTTTGCAGGCCTCAAGCCCCCAACTTGTGCAGTATGCTCATCAGCAACCCACAGCACTAATTTCTGCCCTAATACAGCTGAGGTAGAACAAAACCAAGCAACTACTAACCCCTCAAGGTCAAATAAAGGTTTGAAAGACAAATTAGGAAGAGATATTGTCTTCTTAGGGAAATCCCAGGTATGCAACAATTTTAATGCTGGCAATTGTGGGTTTAGTTCGTGTAGACTAATGCATGTCTGTTCACATTGTTTTAGGGCTCATTCCAAGACAATGTGCCCAAATAAAGCTTTTCCTAAACCCTATCTCACATGCGTGAACCTCAGCTTATTCACTGATTTACTACATCTACACCCATCACGACATTTTAGTGACTACCTCATAACAGGTCTATCGGAGGGTTTTCACACAGGGTTGATACATTTACCTACAGGCACATTGGAATGTGACAACTTACTTTCCACACGAGATGACCCACAGCTGGTACATAAACTTATCACAATTGAGGTGGACCAAGGGTTTTTGCTGGGTCCTTTCCACTCACCACCTTTTACTTCTTGGAGAACCAATCCCATTGGGATTGTCATGGGGAAAAACTCACTTAAACCCAGGCTAATCATTGATTTATCCGCACCACATTCCTCTACAGTCCCCAGCTTAAATTCCCTCATACCAACGGAAGAGTTTTCACTGCATTACGCCACCATCGACCATGCCATTGGGGCTATCATTAAAGCAGGCACAGGGGCATGGTTAAGTAAAACGGATGTAGTGAACGCCTTCAAATTACTTCCTATGCACCCTACACTTTGGCACCTTCACGGCATTAAATGGGAAGGGTTATACTATTTTTTCACTCGCCTCACTTTTGGCTCTAAAAGCAGCCCGCGTATTTTCGACACATTTGCAGAGGCCTTATGTTGGTTGTTACTCAATGTATGTAAATGTCCCTCAGTGATTCACTATTTAGACGATTTCCTCACAATTGAGAACAACACACTTCCACCCACAAGTTTAAGACACATGTTGGCATTATTCGAGTCACTTTCTATCCCAGTCTCCCCACATAAGACCCTGGGGCCTGACACTCAGATGCAATTTCTGGGGATACAACTAGACACAGTACACATGCAGGCTAGCCTCCCTCATGAGAAAATTGAGCGTATCCTGGCAAGCATTGACCATTACCTACAGCAAGGTTGTTGCACAAAAAAAGATCTACAATCATTGCTGGGATCGCTTAATTTTGCAATGAGAATCATTCCTCAGGGGAGATCATTTATTTCACATTTGCTGTCACTATTTCCACAATTTACCTCAGACACATCTTACATTTCATTAGACAACCACGCAACATCCGATTTGCGCATGTGGAGAATTTTCCTCACTTCTTGGAACGGGCGTGCCATGTTTATACCACCTCACTCAGACACTTCACCTACACTATGGACAGACGCTGCAGCAAACACAGGTTTCGCAGCCATATGGGGAGACCAATGGCTTGGGAGGCCGTGGCCAACTGAGGTGAAAGCTCTCACAAAATTCACAGAGACCTCAGCTTTATTTGAGTTGTACCCCATCGTGGCAGCAGCCGTTACCTGGGGCCACCAGTGGTCCGGTCACACGGTTTGGTGCTATTCTGACAATATGGCTACTTGCCATATTGTCAATAAAGGCCGGTCATCATCACTGGTAATTATGAGGCTCTTGAGACGACTCACATGGGTAGCAGCCACTTGTCAATTCTTTCTAACATGTATTCACGTTCCTGGGTGCACAAACATCAGTGCTGATCACTTGTCTCGATTTCGTTTTCAGGAATTCTTCACGACACTGCCCACCGCTTCCAGACTGGCAACACCAGCCCCACTTTTCACAGACATGATAATGGATTAAAAGCCTTGTTAAATCACGCACGTCACATTTCTCACCTTGCACTTTCTGTAAATACAAGAAACACTTACGACAGAGCATTTCACATATTCAGGAATTTATCACTGATTTCCACATTCACGACATGTTTACGATAGAAGCAATCTTGGGTTTCACTTCTTTTTGCCACATCAACCTAAAACTATCATTCAACGCTATTAAATTATACCTCACGGGAATTCAACACCACATGCTTATTCAACAACCCAAAGCCACTAGTTTCTTGTCATCATATCAAATCCAGACAGTTCTTAGAGGCATTAAAAAATTAGACACACATGTCCCAGCAAAACGACTACCTATAGATAACCGTATATTTCATGCACTAAGCAACTTGTTAGATTCCTCCCCGTTTGAGCCCAGGACAAACACGGTCATAAAGACAGCCATATATCTAGCTTTTTATGGATTCCTCCGTCCCAACGAATTCACAACCAGGACTATTACGACCACTGATTACTTAAGAACCTTGGACTTAGAGAAACATAACGACCATTACCTACTCATACTCAAACACTCAAAAACCAGCACCATGGGTCATACCGTTACGATCCCTTTGTACCCTACTCATAACAAATGGTGCCCGGTACAAAATGTTGACAATTATCTGCAATCACTCCACAAACAACCATTACAACCTTTGCTAGAACTGCACGGTAACGTTCTAACTACAGCAAGGTTTATGCTCTATGTAAGATTGCTGTTGACTAGACTCGGCTTGAACCCTAGTCAATTTTCAGGTCATTCTTCCCGAATCGGGGCAGCATCCACAGCCTCTGCTAACCACATACCTCCACACATCATCAAAACAATGGGACGCTGGAAATCTTCCGCTTATACTCTCTATATACCCAATCCTGTTAAAGAATTAAGACTAGCTTTTTGTGACTTATCTAAATAAAGTTTGGTCAACGTATTATGTCTTATGGTATTTATTTTTGCCCATTTTTTACAGGCCTACTGCTCTGTCGGTTTCGGCACACCACAACCGACTAATTCCAACTAATGGGTATTTATGTTATTATATGTTATTATATGTTATGATCTCATATACGGCTATATGGCCACGACCACAAATATATATATACAGGATTATTCACTAACGTTAGGATTGTTGGGAATTCAAGTGAATTTCAAATTTAAGGCTAAGGTAGCCAAACTTGAAGCATAGTTGATTTTCAGAATTTTTCCAAATGGCCCTAAAGTTAAAATTAACTTTAAATTCCTGACAATTCGCAATTTCATGAATAACCCTGTATGAAAATATAATTCCTGAAAGAGATATCTGTTTGGGTGACAGAGTTCCTGATATGTCCCATTATCACATCTTTTTTGACAAAGGTTTGATTTTATAACCATTGTATAAAATAAAACATTCTCAATGAAGATCAACATTGCCAGTTTATTGATACAAGGAGAGGGAAAGGAGATATTTTATTTATATAAATGTTTAAAATACAAAGGGCCAAAAGACTAGCATTGTTTTTTTAATGAGCTCAAACATTCGCCATAATTACGACCAGAATGTGCTAATTTTTGGGATAAATAAAAATTAGAATTTTCAATATTATGTTTACCTATACTCGATATTTAATAAATATGTATCTGTCGGGTGTGAAAAGGGAAATTAAAAATAGAAACCCACACTTATGTGTCCTAGGGTGGATGTCTCCATCCTATCTCTTTGCCAATCATTATTATAAGCTCTGTCCTTTGTACCAGGCAGTGAGAATTGTAAATAAAAAGAACATTAGGGACTGATGGCTAGCCACCATATTTCAACTTTAGGGTTCTTAGTCTAGGTACCTAAAAAACTGCACTGTTATGGTGTATAAATAATTTCTAGATAGTTCAAGTGGTATTATGTTTAGTAAGATGATTAGTGAATTAATACATTTTCCAGATTTTTGATACTGGATGTTGCACACATATTGTACACCATGACTAAATATCTTGATCGGATAAGGTTCCAAAATAGCCACTGCACCTCCATGCACACATTACTGGATCCGCTGCCTGGATCCGCTGCCCAAGCACCCCTGCCAAAGCACACTGATTGCATTCTCGTTGTCTGTGAGGTAATGCCAGTTCTGGAGGGATGGTCCTAAAAATATTTATTGCTTAAGCTCGGGCAATATTTTATTACATATACACACAGGACAGGTGCATACATCATCTCAAAAATCTTAAAATGCACAAATTCTCTGGCAATACCAGTGTGCCAGCAATTAGCGGAGAAAAATGTATTTCAACCTAAAATAATCTTCTGCTGGACCTTAGTAGCTGACTTATGTCTGTTGACGTTTGATTAATGATTTAAAAAAACAAAAATAAAAAATGTATCTAATGGTTTTTTAAACTTTGAAAGTAAAAAAAAAAGTTGCAATATGGATGACCTTAAAGTAGAATAAAAAATGTAATATAATAAATACTAGAAATAAATAGCTTTAAAATAATGTCAAGAGATTTTTTTTTTTATATACTAAAATACTGGCATTTTATTCCTAATTAAAAATAATACCACGTCTGAAATTGTTAGGGGTGTCAAGACTATGGAGCATTTTTTTCCTGTTGTATCATCCTTAATGAACTAGACCTCTGATTTATTCACCATGATTACATTCTCCCTAGAAAAGATTATATTCTTTTATTTTAATTCCTTCTTTTGCAAATAAGATGTACAGTCTTTTTTTATAGGAGTTACCTAAAAACTGATGAATGTAATGACTGTTTAGAAGCCAGATGTAACTACTACTGCAACTAAATTACTAATGTTTCATTGGAGTAAGTCCAAAGAAGGTCCAAAATGACAGAATGTAACTTAAATGGCATGATTTTTCGGCAACTTTTTTTTTTTGTATTGAAATCATTATTAAATAATCAAAAATCAAAAAAGGTAATTGTTAAGAAGGAAATCATTTATTTTAAAAATAATGTAACACTTACACTGTTCTAAATTCGCCCTAACGTTTAATGAAGGCACATGCTAGTAAAAAGACCTTTAGAGAAAGGTTGGCATATTTTATTAAAAGATTGTTGTTATTGGACAACATCTGGGTACTAAGCCGCCTCTACCATTTCTCAAAGGAGCTAATTCAACGGTACGCAGCTAATTCCTCAAGGATTGGTGACAGGCCAGGCATTTGGACTTTTCTCACATTTCTCCAAACAAGATTTGATTATACTAGAGATCCCATTATATTTAATGCAAAAAATCCAGACACGTATATCTTGAATTCCTTTTTATCCAGTCATACAGCCTCAGTTTTATAATAGTTATGGACATTTGCCTGGTTATCATACACGCTGTATAGATATATACAAACTTAAAAGGCTATCTAGTCCACCTATTATAAAATCTTAGACCTATATTGCATATTTGGTCCTCGTGATAGCTTAATGCAGACTCCAAGCGCTCTATTCGTCCATGTTAAAACTTAAAGGACCTCTATAGGCACCCAGACCACTTCAGCTCAATGAAGTGGTCTGGGTGCCAGGTCCCCCTAGGTTTAACCCTGCAGCTGAAAACATAGCAGTTTCAGAAAAGCTGCTATGTTTACACTGCAGGGTTAATCTAGCCTCTAGTGGCTGTCTACCTGACAGCCACTAGAGGCCGCTACCGAGATTTTCAGTGAGTAAATTCGCACTGAAATGACGCTGGACGTCCTCACGGAGTCCAGCATCAAATAAAAGCCCCATAGGAAAGCGGGTTTGTTTTCCTGGCACTATAGGATCTCTTTAACCCCTTAAGGACTGGACTTTTTTTGCGATGTTGTACATTTGCGACCAGGCATCTTTTTACACTTTTGTGGTGTTTGTGTTTAGCTGTAATTTTCCGCTCTCTCATTTACTGTTCATATACAAATTATATATTGTTTTTTTCAGGACCAAAGGGGCTTTCTTTACATACCATTATTTATATAATCTCATGTAATTTAATTTTTAAAAAATGAAAAAATATGATGAAAAATTGAAAAAAAATACATGTTTTTTGACTTTTATGTGAAAAATCTTTTATTCATCTACAAAAGCGAATGAAAAAAACTGCTAAATAGATTCAAAATTTTGTCCTGAGTTTAAAAATACCCAGTGTTTACATGCTTTTTGCTATTTTTTTGCATGTTATAGGGCTATAAGTACAAGTAGGATATTGCGGTTTCAAAACATATATTTTTAAAATTTATCAATAGTGACATTGTAACACTATTATCTGTCATAAATCGCTGAATAACACCCCACATGTACATATTTTTTTTAAAGTAGACAACCCAGGGTATTCAATATGGGGTATGTCCAGACTTTTTTAGTAGCCACTTAGTCGCAAACACTGGCCAAAGTTAGCGTTCATATTTGTTTGTGTGTGAAAAAAGTAAAAAACTAAATTGAACGCTAATTTTGGCCAGTGTTTGTGACCAAGTGGTTACTAAAAAAGACTGGTCATACCCCATTTGCAATACCTTGGGTTGTCTTCTTTCGCAAATGGTATGCCATCATGGGGGTAATTCTCATTCCTGGGCTACCATACGCTCTCAAAGGCAACGTAACCAACCTGGTCATTTTCAATGTAAAAATATTTGACCCATATATTTGACCCTGTAACTTTCAAAAACGCTATAAAACCTGTACATGGGGGGTACTGTTATACTCAGGAGACTTTGCTGAACACAAATATTAGTGTTTCAAAACTGGAAAATGTATCACAACAATTATATCATCAGTAAACGTGCTGTTTATGTGTGAAGAATGCAAAAAAAGTCACTTTCACTGACAATATCATCGCTGTGATACGTTTTACTGTTTTGAATCACTAATATTTGTGTTCAGCAAAGTCTCCCGAGTAAAACAGTACCCCCCATGTACAGGTTTTAGGGTGTCGTAGAACGTTACAGGGTAAAATACAGTGCTAGCAAATTAAATTCTCTAGACTTTTGGCCTGGGTTGGCAGGCAGGTCCCTTAAATTGCAATCAATAAAATAACTTAATTACGTAAAAATATTACATAAATATGCATGTAGAATTTAAATATATATGCATATTTATATATTTGAAGTCTACGTGTATATTTATATAATTATTTATGTCATTTTGTATATGGACATATGAATAGTTTGTATTCTTTTTATTTATTTATATATACATAGATATATATACAATTTCATTCTAAGTGTATTTTGATATAAATATATATATATTAATATCAAAATACAGTTAGAATAACATTTCGTATAGATATATATATTTTTTTTAATTTTTATTATTATTTTTAATTTTTTAAATTTAATTTAAATTATTTATTATTCGTATTTTATAATAATATATATATACAATATATATATAGTTATTATATATATTATATATATACGTGTGTAAATTAATTATAAGTGTATTTTTATATTAATATATGTACATATTAATATAAAAATACACTTAGCATGACATTATATATATGATATATAGACATATATTATATAGGTATAATATATGTCTATATATCATATATATACACATATATAATAATATTTTTTTTTTATTCACTATAACTTTAATTTTTTTTGGATTTTACACTGGCAGGGAGACTGCCTGTCAGCACAGACAGTCCCCCTGCAGGCAGAGTCTAGGACACCTATTGTGACCATGTGGTCGCCCTGTTGGGCGATCACATGGCCACAGGGGTCCTAATCCGCCATGGGGAGACTGTCTGGGCTGCAGGCAGTCTCCCCACAACGGGAGCAACGCCGATCGCCGCCGGGGGAACGACGGCGATCGGGTAAGTACCTCTTAAATTTAGGACGGTTCAGGACCGTCGTCGGTCGGCAACGCAAAAATGCCGATGACGGTCCTGAACCGTCCCGCGTCCTTAAGGGGTTAAATATTTCCAGATTTCTTTAACCTTCAGTACTGCAGACATTTGAAAATTCTTACCCATCATTTCCCACTTCATCCTAAGCATTCTGAAATGTTTCCATGCATTCTAAATGTCCTTCATGTTCACGCTCATCAATCTAAAATTCTAGATATCCTATCCCAAATATTCTAGATTTCTCTTTATTCCCCACCCTTATTTTTCTAGAATTTGTGTTCCTGGTAGGAATCGCTGAGTGATAACCAGACTTCTTGTCAAACTCTATGATTCATAGGCTGCTAAACTGAATTGCACAATTTATCTTTCCCCATCCATCTAATATTTTGCACATTGTATAATAATAGTAAGCTTGATATGGGAACTGTCTCTTCCCAGGCAAATTATAATTAACCCTATAATTAACAAATATGTATTTGTGAGGTTACAAATAAAATTAAATGTATACATCCACATCTCTTTATCCTGCAACTGGGTACCTCCATCTTAGCTTCCTGTCAATCATTGTTATAAGCTTTGTACCTTGCACCTGGCAATCAGAATAGAGAAAACAAACAGAGGAGAAATGAAACAATGTTTCTATTTTTCATCTACATAAATATACAAGGTGTGCCCTGACTGTGCCTTGTCTGAACTGGATCGTCATATCAAAAAATGTGGTTTTCTGGTATGCCTATTGCAACACACAGGGATGAGGGAGTCTGACTTTTGGTAAAATGCTCAAAACTGGAAAAAACAGGAGTTCACCAAAACCTGTCTAAAAGTGCAATAGTAAAACTGACAACCTGAATTGGTGTATGTATTCCAGGAGCTAATCCACCTAAAATGGCTTTTGATGTATCACCAATAGGAAATTAATAGTTAGAAATAGACCAAGACGTAATTCAATATTTCAGGGAAAAAAACAGTGCAGCAGTAATGTGTGGTGTGTACACCTTTAAATCTGCTACAGGCAGAATGATTGGAGTATGCACCAAATGTTATACTTCATAGGTGAAGTTGTCAACCATATAGAATAGAGGTATAGTATATAGAACTATTCTCTATATTGTGATGGAATTTAAGTCACCTGATTTTGTGAAAAATACAACCATATAAGGTGTGTACGTCTTCTAATCTGTTATATACAGACAGAGTGAAGTGTGCACCTCTATGATATACTTTATAGTAAAATGGTTTACATCTTTTTACTATAGTTTTACTATTGGATTGTCATATCAGTTGCAAAATCTTTAATATACATTTTAAAGAAAATGAAAAAAGGTTAAAGTAAGTTATAGGTAATTCTCAATGTTTTATTCAATGCTGTGTATTCAGAGAAGTTACCATTGCTCTTTAAATAGAATTCTGGAATATAATATATTGATTTTACTTTGTGCCCTTTTGAAGACCAGGAAACCTAGGTCTCAAATGGAATAGATTAAGGAACATTATTCTCACCCTTCACGGCAAATACACACACGTATATTTATGTCATTACAGTCATGAGTGAAGTGCACTGATTGTATAATTGATTTCCTAAAATAAATGACATTATAAATATTAAAGAGTCTGGCATATGGTTAATGCAGTTGGGCTCTGAGATGCATGTAATTTTTAAGATGAACAGAGTCTTTCTTTTCTTCCCTACCTTCCTAAACACAGCACCGTAATTTACTTCCAGTAAGTGAATACCATTGCCTTTAAATCTTTCTCCTCTGAGCTACTTGCAACATTCCAAGAGAATTAAATAGAAAATATGTTCGGGCCATAGTTAAGGTGACAGCACTTCTGTATGAGACACAAACCAAGCAGAAAAGAGATTTTCACAGGCAGAAATGTAGGAATGAATTCATAGCTTGAATAATACGCTATAAAATACGTGCTACAAATATAGGTTCAAGGATTAAACATTATATTTAATTATCCGATTCTTATGAATATAAAATAGTGATTTTAGATATATAACCCATGATTTACAAAACCCAGGTCTGTTAGACTAATTTTAATGATTCTATTTTTTAAACGTGTTGGCATTATTTGACTTTACGTGTACACTGCCAGTACTATTTCCCACTCAAATAGCCCACTTTAGCAAAAAGCACAGAATTAGCATTTTAAGTGCTTTCTTTTTTAGTGTGTGACTCAAAATTTACCTGTGATTTAGATTTAGTAGTAAACTCCTTGTGGGCTTTATGCGCATTTTACAATTTATGTTGTTAATTCATGTATTTTTGATGCTAAGTGTGTAACTGTTTCTTGTTAGATCTGTGAGGGGTTTGCCAGTTAAATTGTGTCAGTAGTCTGTCAGTTTTGTTTTTCACGCACACACTCAGCCATACAACATTACTTTTTATTTCACAGTTACAATATATTCTGCTGCAATAAAAACGTGTCCACCTATATTTCCCGAGTAAAGCTATATCCTCTGTATTCTGCTTTGCTGTGTTTTTCTGGTGTTTCAGGACCAAATTATATACCCGACTATTTACATTTTCAAACTTTTCTGAGCATCTCTCACACTGGGCCTTTTTAGCACATCGTCAATTCAAATTTCACATTAAGCATACCCACTGGAAGTAGACATGTTGGGACAGTTCTCATTGTGTATTATAACCTTAAATCATATGGCCATTTCTGGATTTTTTTTTAAAGGTTATGGTATTTATATTTTGCGGTTTTGCTGTGTAAACCTGATGTGTGTTGCTGAACCACCCCCGTTTCCCCCCCCCCCCCCAAATTGTTCTCAACTGCAACTCATGAGTACAGAAATACCCTACGTATAGCTTCACCAGGTTTTTGAGATGTTACTGGGCCCAATTATGTACCTGTCCATTTTAGTTTTCAAACTTGGAATTTGCTGGACCGATATCCTTTGTTGGGACATTTTAACAGATCGTCAATTCATGTTACTCCAGTAAGCATACCATTGTTAAAAGTAGACACATTTTGCATGTTGAAATGCAATTCAACTGTATATTGTGTAAAACAGATATGTGCCACTTCAGTATAAAAATTTAAAACTTGCTCAGCTCTGTCTCCTAATTGAAGTATTAGCCCCCCTCTTGCCATTGCCAAGTTTTTGGGAAATTATTGGGACAATATTTAATTTGTTTTTCATATATATCATTTATTTTCAAACACAGAATATTGATGTTGGACCATGTTACTTGTTTGCACATTTTAGCAGCTCCCACATTTAAATCACCTTATGAATGCATAACATTTGCCAATGTAGGTCTCTTACAAGATGTATTTTGAGGTGGTTTTTGTTAACAGTTTTATTTCATATGTCTTTACATGCAGTTCAGAATATTGCTATGTATTTAGTATGTGATAAAGCTACTCTGGTAAAAAATAAAAAATATCCTGTTCAGCAATAGCCCCATGAACACCTTTCCTATTTTTTAAGCTATAGGGCCAAATTATAGCTGCCTATTTATTCCAAACCTAGTTAATTTCTAGTTGTACCCAGGTCCATCTCTCTAGTACAACATACCTCCTATGTATACCTTTCACAAGTGTTTGTGACGATACACAGCCAAGTTCGGTCATTTTTATGTTTTGGTGCTATGGCATAACAATAGAACATTGGACACAATATCTCAGAATAGCAAAAGAGATAACAAACATTGCATTAGTAACAACGAAAATCCAGCGCACTTATCCACAAGTAAGTAGCTCATGAAGCAGACATTAGACTGCTAGAGTAGGACCTGCCAAAGATGGTCTACATTGACGTTGTGGTAGGCTTGTACAATTTATGATCATATACTGTAACTAAACCCCTCTTATTTTTTGCCTAGATTAGGTTTTTTTTTTAAAGAAACTAACAAAATCTGTCAGCACCGAAGTTGATGTTTAGTTTAGTGGATAAGGGAGTGCGCTGGATTTTCATTTTTATTTTATAAATTGGCTCCCAGCATCACCCTATTTATGCATGTTTAGGTGAGTGCAGCCAGCCCCCTGTTTTTCTCATATATAAACATTGCATTAGTGCTATGTTTAAATTGTAAAGGAAGTTATGTATACAGTTGTGTATCCGACATAATGATCCACCCAGGAGGCCCCTTTATTGGTCATATAGTGGGTAAATAAAAAATTAAATTCACAGAATGCCATGCTCCCTGCAAAAGCACATTACTAGACCACCAGGGGTCATCAGTGCCTGGCGGGGAACCCAGGTAAGGTGAAAAACAATTTCTAAATGGCATCATCACCACTACAGGGGGCTATAGTAGTTATGATTTCTGAGTTATGAGTTATGATCTGTGTATTAGTTTTACCTTTTAGACATGTTCAATTCGTTTCGGTCCGAATATGAATTCGGACGAATTTCGGGCAATTCGGACATTCGGGTACTTCTGAATGTCCGAATTACCAAAGTGCCGAATTACCGAGGTCCCGAAGTTCCGAACCGAATTTCTGAAGTGTCGAAGTTCCGAAGTTCTGAAGTTGCCGAAGTTGCCGAAGTGTCAAAGTGCCGAAGTTCTGAAGCACAGTATTGCCTAAGTACTAATATACTTACACAGTGAAAGAAGAAGAATGTAACATTGTATACAACTTTAAATAAAAAGTATACAAACATAGCCAGTAGTGACGTCCCGAACGGTTCGCTGGCGAATAGTTCCTGGCGAACATAGCTTGTTTGCGTTCGCCACTGACAGCGAACATATGCGATGTTCGGTCCGCCCCCTATTCATCATCATTGAGTGAACTTTGACCCTGTACCTCACAGTCAGCAGACACATTCCAGCCAATCAGCAGCAGACCCTCCCTCCCAGACCCTCCCACCTCCTGGACAGCATCCATTTTAGATTCATTCTGGAACTGCATTCTTAGTGAGAGGAGGGACAGTGTAGCTGCTGCTTATTTAATAGGGAAATTGATAGCTAGGTTAGTGTATTTAGTGTCCACAACAGTCCTGAAGGACTCATCTGATCTCTGCTGTAAGGACAGCACCCCAAAAAGCCCTTTTTAGGGCTAGAACATCAGTCTGCTTTTTTTTTCCTGTGTAATCTAATTGCAGTTGCCTGCCTGTCTGCCAGCGTGTGTGTCAAGCTCACAGCATATACTGTGCCCACTTTTTTGACTGTAATATAATAGCAGTCAGTTTCCTTCACACATGTGCGTTTCAGGGCCTGCCCAGTGCCACCACTCACTCACTGGTGTCACAATAGCTTGCATTTAAAAAAAACAAAACTTTTTTGACTGTAATATAATAGCAGTCAGTTTTCTTCATGCAAATTTGGGCAAGTTGACACATGTGCCATGCATGGCACATGTGTGTAATCTGATCGTAGAACGCTTTGTGCATGAGTACCCAGGCTTACAGGACGTCCTGAAGCAGGCCAGGAAGGTGTGTGGCCATTTCAAGCGTTCCTATATGGCCATGGCGCACTTTTCAGATATCCAGCGGTGAAACAACATGCCAGTGAGGCGCTTGATTTGCGACAGCCCGACACATTGGAATTCAACACTCCTAATGTTCGACCGCCTGCTCCAACAAGAAAAAGCCATTAACGACTATTTGTATGACCGGGGTGCTAGGACAGCCTCTGCAGAGCTGGGACTTTTTTTTGCCACATTACTGGACGCTCATTCGCAATGCCTGTAGGCTCATGCGTCCTTTTGAGGAGGTGACAAACCTAGTCAGTCGCACCGAAGGCACCATCAGCGACATCATACCATTTGTTTTCTTCCTGGAGCGTGCCCTGCGAAGAGTGCTGGATCAGGCCATAGATGAGCGTGAAGAGGAAGAGTTGTGGTCACCATCACCACCAGAAACAGCTTATCAGCATCGCATGCTGGACCTGCGGCAACGCTGGAAGAGGATTGTGAGGAAGAGGAGTCAGAGGAGGAATGTGGCTTTGAGAAGGAGGAGGAAGACCAACCACAACAGGCATCCCAGGGTGCTCGTTGTCACCTATCTGGTACTCGTGGTGTTGTACGTGGCTGGGGGGAAGAACATACCTTCAGTGAGATCACTGAGGATGAGGAACGGGATATGAGTAGCTCGGCATTCAACCTTGCGCAAATGGGGTCTTTCAGGCTGTCGTGCCTGTTGAGGGACCCTTGTATAAAAAGGCTGAAGGAGAACAACCTGTACTGGGTGTCCACGCTACTAGACCCCCGGTATAAGCAGAAAGTGTCTGAAATGTTACTGACTTACCGCAAGTCGGAAAGGATGCAGCAGTTCCAAAATCAATTAAAAAGTATGCTTTACACAGCGTATAAGGGTGATGTCACAGCACAACGGGAATCTAACAGGGGAAGAGGTGAAAGTAATCCTCCTCCTCCCACGACCACACCGGCAAGGACAGGACACTTTACAGACGTGTTGTTGATGGAGGACATGCAGAGCTTTTTAAGTCCTACGCATCGCCACAGCCCTTCGGGGTCCACCCTCAGAGAACGACTCAACCGACAGGTAGCAGACTACCTCGCCTTAACTGCAGATATCGACACTCTGAGGAGCGATGAACCCCTTGACTACTGGGTGTGCAGGCTTGACCTGTGGCCTCAGCTATTCCAATTTGCGATAGAACTTCTGGCCTGCCCCGCTTCAAGTGTCCTGTCAGAAAGGACCTTCAGTGCAGCAGGAGGTATTGTCACTGAGAAGAGAAGTCACCTAGGTCAAAAAAGTCTAGATTACCTCACCTTTATTAAGATGAATGAGGGATGGATCCCGAAGGGACTGACAGTGGGCGATACATTCGACTAAAAAAGGCCTGATGAGGGGGACTACTTAACACACCACTCCTATCTGGTGGCACATTAGATTACACGCGTAGTTCCCCAAATTTGAAGTAGGAGGACCAACCAAGCATCTTTTTCCATCTCCCGGTTCCTAAAATCGATGCCATATACACGTCTCCTGATAGGGGACGTAACAGGGATTAAACTGATAAGAATAGTACTACTTAACACACCACTCCTATCTGGTGGCACATTAGATTGCACGCGCAGTGCCCAAAATTTGAAGTAGGAGGACCGACCAAGCATCTTTTTCCATCTCCCGGTTCCTAAAATCAATGCCATATACACGTCCCCTGATAGGGGACATAACAGGGATTAAACTGATAGGAATAGTACTACTTAACACACCTTATAATATTGCAGAAAGAGGCAATGCAGAGAGAGGAGTCTGAAGAAGAGGAGTCAGAGGAGGAAGGTGGCTTTGAGGAGGTGGAAGACCAAACACAGCAGGCATCCCAAGGGGGCTTGTTGTCACCTTTCGGGGACCCTTGGTGTTGTACGTGGCTGGGTGGAGGAAGAGACCTTCAATGACATCAGTGAGGACAAGGAACGGGACATGGCTAGCTTGGTATCCAACCTTGTGCAAATGGGGAGTTTGCGGTTGTGCAAAAGGACTGTTTGCGGTTGTTTGCGGTGCGTTAAACGGGGAGTTTGGTCTGTCACTGTGAAGCGGGCGTAACCCTTACACTACCTGATCGATACAACATCATACCTGATGTTTTTTTTTTTTTTTTATAAATTCTTTATTTTGAAAGATTTTTGTTTTATGGGGTGGGGGTACAGAAAAGAAAATTGGGAATTGGTTTGTGGTACAGTGTTTACATATCATACATCTACTGTTATAGCAGTCGTTCACCATGAGTATAAGTGCTAGTCAACAGTCTTAGTTACAACAGTTGGGTATTGCCTTTTTTTTTTTTTTATAAATTCCTTATTTTCAAAGGTGCTTATTTAGGCTTACGTACAGATCATGACATGGTGGTACATCAATTAAAGCCGGTTTCCTAACACTGTCTCGTTGTTCATGGTAGTGTTGCTGTTGCTAGCTGCTGAGTCTAAACAGTTCACAAATTTATCCCATGTCCAATCTGATTGATTTGTGTACATTATCCTTTTAACCGGGTAGGGGTGAACTGGTTTACTTGGTCCCGGGGTCTATGAGCTTCTCTTGTTGGCAGTATCTCTTCCCGTTTCTGTTGGGGTTGTGGGGGAAGGGGGTACCGTAGAGGAGGAGGGAGAGAAAGGAGAGGGAGAAGAGAAAAGAAAAGAAGAAAAAAAAAAAAGGGGAAGAGGGGGGGGGGGAGAGAG
Source organism: Pelobates fuscus (assembly GCF_036172605.1). Classification (NCBI taxonomy): domain Eukaryota; kingdom Metazoa; phylum Chordata; class Amphibia; order Anura; family Pelobatidae; genus Pelobates; species Pelobates fuscus. The sequence goes on from NC_086320.1 coordinate 42,719,144, forward strand.
AAGCCAGGGTCAGTGATTTGTTGTGGTGCGCTTGGCTGTCCGCCTAAGCGTGTCGGTGGTGGGGGGTATTCTCACTGTTTGCTTCTTCCTTGGTTGTGTGTGGGGGTGTTTGAATGTGTAGTCGGGGGGGGGCCTAGGGTGGAGGCCTAGTGTCTTCGGGGTTCTTCCCGTCGTTGTGCGGTGCGGGATCCCGCCTCTGGCCTCGGTATCTGGTCTTTGTGGACCATTGCCATGCCTGTTGTAATGGTTGGGGCCGTGGAGCTGTGCCGTGTTGGGTCCTACCTGTCTGGTGCTGAGGCTCTGGGCGGGTGTTCGTCTTGGTTGGGATTCCCATTTTCGTCCCGTGGGGTGGCAGTAGTTCGGTTGTTGTGGTCAGGGGCGGGTATGGGATCTGTCCCGGGGTGCCCCCTTTCTTTCCTGGGCTTTCTCCTCCTCTAACAACTGGGGAGTCCTGTGGTGGGGTTGTGGGTATTGTTCCCCCCGGCCGCCCGCGCCCGCCGGGGCCCCCCCCTGGGGGGGGGGGGGTGAGGGGAGTGGGTTTGGGGGGGAGGGGTGCAGACGTTGGTGGGTCCGCTGTATGGGGTATGGACATGCCGCGAGGTCCGCCAGGTGGTGGGGCCGGCTGTCCGATGGAGCGTTTACACTCTGACCATGGTGTCCAGCGTTGGGTAGTTTATGTCCCAGGGATCCCAGGTTCGGTGAAATGCTTTGTAAGAGTCGTGGATCTGCGCGGTGAGCTCGTCCAGGTCTCGGGTTTCTATTATCTTGTTGATGATGGTTGAGAGTGCGGGAATTCGGTGGTCGGCCCACCGCTCCGCGATCGCTCTTCTAGTCGCTAGTGTTATCCTTGCGGCTAGCTTGTTCTCGCTCCTGGTGAGGGAGTCCAGCGGTTTGTTGAGTAGTGCCGTCCACGGTAGCGCCGGGTAAGGTTTGTTGAGTATTTGTTCTATGAGACCGCTGATTGCCGCCCACAGTGGTTTAAGTTTTGGGCAGGACCACCAGCAATGTATGTAGGAGCCAGCTTCGCCACACAGTTTCCAGCACAGGGTGTCTGTTTTTTGTCCCATTTTGTGGAGTCTGTACGGTGTCAAGTACCACCGGAACAGCGTTTTGTACGCTTGTTCCTTGTGGGTGACACACACTGTCAGGGAGTTTGTTGCCTCCCAGATTTCGGCCCAGTCGCTCGGTTCTTCCGGTGGTCCCAGGTCCCTTTCCCATGCAGCAATATAGGTGAGGTTGATGTGTGAGGTATGCGTTGTTAGGGTGGCGTATAAGCTGGAGATTTGCCCCGAGTGCAAGGGTGCGTCGAAGCATCTTTTCTCAAATGGCGTTAGGGGCGAGGTCCCCGCTTGTTTGATGATTGGCTGTCTGGCTAGGTCTCTGAGCTGGATGTAGCGGAAATGGTCCGCAGTTGTAAGTGTTTCGTTGTCCGGCAGGTCTTTGTAGTCTATGATTTTCCCTTGTTGATATAGGTGTAGGAGTCTGGAGATGTCCCTCTGGTCAAACGCGCGGAAGTGTTTTGCCACCATCCCTGGTGGGAAGAGTTTGTTCCGGTATATTGGTGTTACCGGGGAGATGAAAGAGGACAGTTCGTATTTGAGGTTGAGTTTATCCCACAGCGCTAGCGGGTGAGTGATTGCCGGAGAGGTGGGTGGTGGGAGCGGGCGATGCACGGGGGGCACCCACATATATGATGATGGTAGATCCCATCCCATGACATCATGCTCCAGGTCCACCCATCGCTTCGTGCTCGGGGGGGCGTGCCAATGTTGGACGTGGGCCAATTGTGCTGCATTATAGTATTGTTGGAAGTTGGGTAGTCCGAGGCCTCCGCTGGTTTTGGGGACATACATGGTCGATCTACGAATGCGTGGTCGTTTGCCCCTCCAGACAAATTTGTCAATAGCTGCTTGAAGGTCTGTAAATTCTTTCTTCTGTATGGGGATGGGTAGTGTTTGAAAGAGATACAGGAAGCGTGGTAGTAAATTCATTTTAATGGTTGTGACTCTACCAATCCATGAGATCCCTAATTTGTCCCAGCGTTGGAGGTCCTGGTGAGCTGCTGTTAGAAGTGGTTTGTAATTGAGGTCGTAGGTATCTTCCAAGCGTGGGGGCAATCGAGTGCCCAGGTATGTGAGATGAGACGTAGAGATTTGGAAGGGAAATGATTTGCGTAGGAGTTGGATTTGTTGCAATTCCATTGCCATTGGTATGAGAACTGATTTTGTCTGATTGATTTTGTACCCGGAGAAGCTGGAGTATTCGGCTATTACTTCGAGCGTGGCGTGTAGGGACGGTATCGGGTCCGCGAGGGACAAAAGGACATCGTCCGCATATGCCGCCACTGCGTATTTTTCATTTCTAATTTGGATGCCTTTTATGTCCGGGCGGGTGCGTATGGCCTGTAGAAGTGGCTCCAGGGAGATTGCAAAGATTAAGGGTGAGAGGGGGCAGCCCTGTCTGGTCCCGTTCTGTATGGTGAAGGTTCGGGCCTCGATGTTGGGTAGAAGAAGTTTCCCTGTGGGGCGATTGTAAATTGCTTCTAGGGCGTTCATGAAGCCGGCCGGGAATTTGAGGTGTGTGAGTATTTGGAACATGTATGGCCAGAGAAGGCGATCGAACGCCTTCTCTGCGTCCAGCGAGAGCATGACCGCCGGGATGTTCCGATTCTGGGTGTACCAGATTGTGTTGAAGGCTCTTCTGGTGTTGTCCGATGCCTGTCGCTTCGGAATGAAGCCGACCTGGTCGGGATGTATCAACTGGGGGAGGAAGGTGTTGAGACGGTTGGCCAGGGCTTTGGTAAGGATTTTCAGATCTGTGTTTAGAAGTGATATGGGCCGGTAGTGGCCGGGTTCTAACTGTTCTTTGCCTGGTTTGGGCAGGAGGCATATGTCGGCGGCGAGCATGTCCGGGGGGAGCCGATTACCTTGGAGGATAGAGTTAAAAGTTTTGCACAGGTGTGGTAGGAGCGTTGCCTGGAATGTTTTATAGTAAAGTGCGGTGAAGCCGTCCGGTCCTGGGCTTTTCAGTGGCTTCAGCGTTTTGAGGACCTGGGCAAGTTCCTCGCCCTCCATGGGTGCTTCCATCAGTGCCTGTGCCTGTGTGGATAGGGTGGGCAGGTTGAGCGGTTGTAAGAAAGATGAAATTCGTTCTCTTTGGGACCCGTCCCCTGTTGAGGGGTCGGCATGGTTGTATAGTTTTGTGTAATATCGCAGGAATTCTTGCGCTATCGTGTCTGGGTCCTTCGTGAGCTCCCCCGTGTTGGTTCTAATTTTGGCAATTCGTTTGTTGTCCTGTCGTTTTTTGAGGCAATTAGCCAGGAGGGAGTCTGCTTTGTTCCCCTTTTCGTAAAAGCATTGTTTGGCCCACATAAGGTTTCGTGCTACGTCTGCTGAGGATAGCCGCCGGAGGTGCTCTCTTATGGTGGTAAGTTCCTGTAACACTTTATCAGAGGGGTTTTGTTTGTGCAACGTTTCGAGCTTAGTTAGGTTAGCCAATGCTTCTGTGAGGTCCTGGAGGCGTCGTTTTTTGTGGGTCGTGGCGATTGCTATCAGGTGGCCTCGGATTGTCGCTTTGTGCGCTGCCCATACTGTTGCCGGGGCCATGTCTTCGGTTGTATTTATCTCGAAATAGGTTTTGAGGTGGTCGGTTATGGTATGTACTGTTTCTTTGTCCCGGAGGATCCACGGATTGAGTCGCCAGCGCCACGGACAGGATAGCCGTGGGATTTGAAGGTCCAGCGTGATCTCCGCATGGTCCGACCACGTTATGTTGCCAATTTGTGAGTGGGTGGTCCAGGGCTGGATCGCCTGCGAGACCAGGAAGCAGTCGATACGGGAATATGACCGGTGTGAGTGGGAGTAGAAGGTGAAATCTTTATCTGCCGGGTGGTGAGCTCTCCAAACGTCCAGGAGCGTGGTCTCGTGGAGGAAGTTGGCATATAACTTGTCATTCCTCGTTGGGGCCGGTATTGTGTTATCACGCGCTCTTCGGTCTATGGCGGGTGTGTGTGTCGCGTTGAGATCCCCCCCTATGATGAGGTGTTTGGCCGAGATGCTGCTGAGTCGGGACTTGAAGGTGCTCCAGAAGGTGGGGTCCGGCGTGGCCAGTGCATAGAGGGAGCATACGGCGAGTGGGGTTGTACCCATGTGTCCTGTGAGGATCAGATATCGCCCGTCAGGATCTGGATACGTGTGTATATCTTCCAAAGGGCAGGAGTTGCGTAACAGGATTGCAACTCCTTTTTTCTTTGGGTCCGGTGAGTTAGCTAAAAAGTGTCGTTTGAAGCGTCTATTGGTTAGAGGGAAACGTTTCCGGTCCGTGAAGTGAGTTTCCTGGAGTAGGATTATATCTGCCCCCGTGCGGTTGGCCCATCGTAATAACCCGTGTCTCTTGCCTGGGGAGTGTAGCCCCTTCACATTGAGGGAGGTTAGGCGAATCTTCGTGGAAGGTGGCGCCATGACCCGCACTGCGCCCTCGGTGGTGGCGGGTTGAAGGTAGGGAGGGGTTGTGGGTTGGGGGGGGACCCCGGAGCGCGCGGCTGTAATTGGGGCGGGGGGGGTAACTGGGCTTATCAATCTGGCCAGTCGTCTGGTTGGCAGGAGGGCTCGGTCTCCTATCCGCTTAGTGGGATTAGAAGGTGCAAGTCCTGAGGGAGGGTTTTGGCGGGTCGTGGCAGTTCCTGCTTCCGGCCTGCCTAGTACGGGGCTGTGTTGGCTGAGCTCTGAATGAGGACTAGGGGAGTGGTGCGGGGTTGTGTGTGAGTCCATGGTATCCGTGGCTGCCCTGAGTGGTGGGGGTAGCGTGCTCGGGGGCGGTAGCCCCTCGTCCTTGCCGTGGTGGGTGTCCCCGCCTGAGGTCCTGTGACGCCCGTGTTGTAGCTGTTGGTGCCTCTGCATTTATTGGTAGCGTAGTGGGTTATAATGTGTGGGGGGGTGTTGTTCGGGGCAGCTCGGTACCCGGTGTCTTCCTGTGTTTCTTGTTTTATGGGGAGGGAGGGAGGGAGGGGAGGGAGAGGGGGGAGCACGGGTAGGGAGGAAAAGGTTGTGGCCTGTGGCCATAGTAGCTGGCCAACTGCTCTTCCCTAAGGTTTGGAAGGTGTTGGCGCCTCGTGTGGTGGTGCTGAGCTTAGAGGCTTGTCAGTGACAACTTTTCAACATAGTTTATGCAACATTTTCATAACATCATTAAAACATATTAGTTGTAGCTTTGGTAATATAAACAAGTAAACAAATAAACAAAGAACCTGGTCATTGCAATAATAAGCCTTGTAATATGCATGAGCAACCATCTCGTCACCTGATGTGTTGTGTGGTTTCCTGCATGTGCCATGTGGTGTTGGGTGGTACTGAGGTGCCTGTGGCGTGACGTGGTGTTCGTCCGGCCCCGCCGTGTTTGTTTTCGTGTGTGTATGTCAGCGGTGTTCTGCTACTATTTGGGTTTGTTGTTTTGTGGTTCCCTTTGTCGGTCACCTGCCGTATTGATATCTGGGCTGAGGGTGCAGGTCAGTTAGCGTGGGTGCTAGGTTTGGTGTGTGCGTCTAGGTTGCTTTAGCAGTCTTGCCCCCCGCGTGGTGTTCCTGGTCTGTTGCTGGCGTCAAGCGCCTCGTCTCGCTGGTGGCCATGCGTGGGTAGGGCCTGAGCTCCCCATCTATGTGTCTCCCCATGTGTTGTCACCCGGGTCCCGTATTGTCCTGTCGTGGTCTCTCTGGTTGGAGGTCAGGGGCCCCTAGTGGTGTCTTGTTGGGACGGCGGCTGTGGTTGAGGGTTCCGCCGGTGGTTGTCTGGGCTCCCCCATCTAGGTGCTCCAGGTCCCCTGTCGTGTGTGCCCGTCTGGTGGGGTTGGGGGTGTAGCGGGTGTTAGTTTGGCCCATCAGCTGGTCTCTCGGTCGTGCTGTCCGGGGGGGGGGGGTCATGGTGTGTGTCTCCGGCCTTGTTGAGCCTGGGTGCCCATCCCGGAGCCGTCTGGTGACTCCGGTCTGCTGGCCCCCTTAAGACGTGCCTGTGGGTACCGCGTGGGCGGCTGGGTGGGTGTGTCCGGTCAGCTGGTTTCTGGGCTTGGCCCGTCTCTACGGGTTCTGTGGGTTGCATAGCGTATGAGGACTTAGGGGGCCCCTGCTCTACGGTCCAGGGGGTAGTGGGCTATAGTGGCCGTCCGGTCCCTTCCGTCTGGTTGTAGCCCCCCGGGGAGCCTAGCTGTCTCGATGCCCATTGTGCTCCGTGAGGGGGGTCCCCCAGTCACCCAGTTGCCTTCCGTATGTTCCCCTGGTGGTAGGGGCCTGTCCATACTCCGGTGTTGTGGCGTCAGTGTTTCCCCCCAAAAACGCTTTGCTTTGGCCCCTGTGAGCCTGTTCGTCCCCCCCCATCCGCCCACCCACCCCACATGCCCTCCCCCCTCCCCCCCCATCCGCCCACCCGCTCCACATGCACTCCCGCCTCCCCCCCCCCCCCAGAGAGTTCAATTACTGTCCCTGGTGTCTTGCATGTATGTATGTATGTCTGCCCCGTTATACTTGCAGCCCAGAGTCCAGTGTCCAGTGTCCGTCTATGAAGGGCTTCAGAGGAAGCTGTCCATGTGGGTGCCTGGTCGTCTGTTGCTGACTTGAGCTTCAGGGGGCTGCGAGTGGGCAAAATGAGTGCGGTCTTCGTCGTGGCATCGGCTTCTGTATCCCAAGGGTGGCCACTGATGGCGGCTCTTTTGTGCCCCGTGGGGCCGGCCTGTGTAGGTGGGTGGTTCAAGTCCTGGTGTCCGGTTGGTGCTCATGCTGCGTCTGTGGCCTGGTTCCTAGGTGCGTGCGATGGCAGGCCTCGGCTGCTCTGCGTGGTCGTGGGATCCATCCCGGCGTCTGGGCGGCAGATTGCGGCTGGCTGTTGGTAGTGGTGCTGGGGGGCCTGAGGCCAGGTTGAGTGGCTCTGGGAGCTGTGGCAGGCCTAAGTGTTCCAGGAGGGCAGGGGCTTCTGCGGCGTGTGAGATTGAGTGGAACCTGCCCTCCCTGCGTACGATAAGTTTAAACGGGTGGCCCCAAGCATACCTGAGGCCATGCTGAGTGAGGTGCTGCGTGAGGGGGCGCAGGTCTCGGCGCCTTTTCAGGGTGGTTGGCGCCAGGTCTTGATATAGCTGGACCTGGACGCCTTCCACCTCTATGGGAGTGTCTCTGGCGGCCCTCATTATGCGCTCCTTGACATGATAGAAATGGAGCCTCACGATCACGTCCCTTGGGGTGGCAGTGTTGTTGCTGGGGGCTCTCAGTGCCCTGTGTGCGCAGTCCATTAGCAGATCTGCATTGGAGGCTTCAGGCAAAAGGTTCCTGAATACGTCTGTGAGGGTGTCAGTCAGGAGCTCAGTGGAGACTGTCTCTGGTATGCCTCTCACCCTTATGTTGTTTCTCCTTGTCCTGTTGTTTAAATCCTCATTCGATTCTTCCAGGGAACGCAGCTGTTCGCGGAGGTCCTGCAGCTCTCCTCCATGCGCCTGCACAGTCTCCATAGCCTCCGCCATCTTGGTCTCTGTGGCCTGTGTGCGGGCAGTTAGATCCGCCATTCCCGCCATGATTGGGCCCAGTTTCTTTTCCAGCTCCTCTGCTACTGACCTCCGGAAGTCGGCGAGAAACCCTTGCATGTCCCGCCGGGTTAGTGGTGCCTCTGCCCGGTCCGGGATTGCCTGACTGCTCATCTCAGAGTCAGAGTCCGTTGGTGAGTGCTCTAAAGATGGCGCCTGGGCCTTCTCGGCCTTTTGCCGGAAGATCGGCGGCAACGCGGATCCTCGCGATTTTCTGTTTCCTCCCATTGGGGGGTGAGTGAGGATGGTGAGGTGGGTGTCCGGGGTATTTTTTAGCGGGGTTTGGGGGCTCAGGTGCTCTCGATGGCATGTGATTGCGGCGAGGCCTTGGCAGAGCTCGGGGATTATGCCGCCATTTCCCTGCTCGGTCAGGCTCCGCCTCCCATACCTGATGTTTTAAAGCACGTTATTCCAAAGAATTTAGGAATGTTAGGTGATTTATGCCCTTTATGGATTAAAACCAAACTCTGCATCAACTATGTAATTTTCCAATGGGAGTTTTGCCATGGATCCCCCTCCGGCATGCCACAGTCCAGGTGTTAGTCCCCTTGAAACAACTTTTCCATCACTATTGTGGCCAGAAAGAGTCCCTGTGGGTTTTAAAATTCGCCTGCCTATTGAAGTCTATGGCGGTTCGCCCGGTTTGCCCGTTCGCGAACATTTGCGGAAGTTCGCGTTCGCCGTTCGCGAACCAAAAATTTTATGTTCGCGACATCACTAATAGCCAGGATTCACCTGTAAGCATTTGCAACACTTGCAACAATCAAGTAACATACATTCATATAAAATTTAAGTTACTTGGCCAGTCAGTGTAATGACAGGAATGAATGAGTAGATAACTCCCTAATTCCCACGGTATTAGGGAGCTATCTACTAAAAGGCTGAAAGTCCTAAATTGGTCTTTCAGCCAAATTTACTAATACTAAGTAAAGATTACTTAGTATTAGTAAATTATGCCCCTACTCGCTATACCGCGAGTAGGGGCATGTGTATTAAACAGTGAGCAGCCTGCGGCTGCTCACTGTTAAAAAAAAAAAAAGGTAACCTACTGCCCCCCCTTCCCCCACCCCTGAGCGGCGGGTGGGGGCCCTAAATTATAATAAGGTGGGGGGACCTAATGTCCTCCCCCCTGGCCCCCACCACTAACCGGTGGGTGGGGGCCCTAAATACTAATAAGGGGGGAGACCTAATGTCCTCCCCCTGGCCCCCACCCCTGAGCGGTGGGTGGGGGCCCTACAGTAAAATAAAGGGGGGGACCTAATGTCCTCCCCCTGGACCCCACCCCTGAGCGGTGGGTGTGGGCCCTAAATACTAATAAGGGGGGGACCTAATGTCCTCCCCCCTGGCCCCCACCCCTAAGCGGTGGGTGGGGGCCCTACAGTAAAATAAGGGGGACCTAAATACTAATAAGGGGGGACCTAATGTCCTCCCCCCTGGCCCCCACCCCTAAGCGGTGGGTGGGGGCCCTACAGTAAAATAAGGAGATGACCTAATGTCCTCCCCCCTGGCCCCCACCCCTGAGCGGTGGGTGGGGGCCCTAAATTATAATAAGGGCGGGACCTAATGTCCTCCCCCTGGCCCCCACCCCTGAGCGGTGGGTGGGGGCCCTAAATTATAATAAGGGGGACCTAATGTCCTCCCCCCTGGCCCCCACCCCTGAGTGGTGGGTGGGGGCCCTACAGTAAAATAAGGGGGGTACCTAAGGTCCTCCCCCCTGGCCCCCACCCCTGAGCAGCGGGTGGGGGCCCTAAATACTAATAAATACTAAATACTAATAAAGGGGGGGACCTATTGTCCTCCCCCTGGCCCCCACCCCTGAGGTCATTAGGTCCCCCCCCATAATTTTACTTAAGGGCCCCCACCCGCTGGGGGGGCTATTTTTTTTTAAAGCAGTGAGCAGCCACAGGCTGCTCACTGTTTACTAGACAGGCAAAATTTACTAATACTAAGTCATTTTTACTTAGTATTAGTAAATTTCTCTGAAAGACCAATTTAGGCCTTTCAGCCTTTTGGTAGATAACTCCCTAATACAGTGGGAATTAGGGAGTTATCTACTAAGGGCTGCAATAGAAGTGCTGAAGTGTCGAAGTTGCCGAAGTTGCCGAAGTTGCCGAAGTTCTGAAGTTCCGAAGTGCCAAAGTTCCAAAGTGCTGAAATGCCGAAGTTCCGAAGTTGCCGAATTTCTGAAGTGCCGAAGTTCCGAAGTTGTTGAAGTGCTGAATTGCCGAAGTCCCGAATTGCAAAAATTCAGAATTTTGGAATGCCGAACCGAACCGAAATTTCCCCATGCACATGCCTATTACCTTTGTGGAAAGGGAATAGTAAACTATGTTTAAGAAAGTTTTACTATTTTATGCTGAGGTCTGTAATTGCATTATCCATTTCCAACAATTCCTGGTTTAATAAACAGATACATTTAACAACTTCCTGTAACTCCAAGTATGATATGTCACATTTTACTTTGTGCATTACAAAAATTAAATCAAAGACTGTCATTTGATTTTGTGATCTGTGTACTTCCCATCCTTTGGTGTATCAAGACAAATAAACCAAAAAAATATGTTGACACTTTCCCTTTAAGTGAAATGCGTAGGCAGTAATATTTTCCCCACATTATAGTAAACAAACTACCAACTGCTATTGCTCCAGTGCTGTAAGGTTTTGGATATCTTTTCTCTGCCATTATTGCTTCCCCAGGATATAAATTAATTGAATTTTGATTAAAACAAAAGAGAGAACATTGTGGTTTACCAAATACATCTCGTTTCCTCGTAGTCGATACAATAAGCAGCTTCCTACATTTGAATGAAGGTCACTTTCTAGTGCAATTATTAATTTGTAGGCAACACTTCACGTTTTATATGTACAAACAAACAGGAATCCAGATGAATCACAAGATATGGAAGCAAAAGGTCCAATGTCAACAACAGAACAGTTGACTCAATTGCCTGAAGGTTTCAAAATCTCAAAACCTTGGTTTGAATATTTTTCATGAATCACTCATTGGCGAAATTGGGTACAGCTTTAAGTCCAAGCCTAGAACATATTTCAATTCACCAATGACAATAGTTAATTAACTAGACAAGTGCACAGGGAAGAATTTTCATTTTGGTTTATTAATGCATTCCGAATTTATTCCCATTTCAGATCATTAGAAATTTGTTCACATAACTACTAGGCTCAACCGGAACCTGTTAAAACATTTAGTTTACTTTATGAATTTTGTTCAACCATTAATCTCTATGGAAATGAATGAATTGTGTTTGTAAAACAGGACTATGTAAAAGCAAAATATATTACTTTTAAAGAAAGGCTACGATTATATGAAATTGCATCCACACACTCACAGCCAGATAAAGTGGAACATCTTTAAATATATTTGCATAATGAAAGTCTGAAAAAATGAAATGGAAACAAAAAAAAAAAGTTAGTCTTGAGCCAAGGAAAAGGCAGTGTAGTGATACGCAATACATAGTGTGCTTTATGCACCCGTGCCCTAGAGTCCTTACTGTTTAGAGAAAGAGAGAGTCTAAGGGGAGATTTTTTAAAAAGGTCTGGATGAGCCGTGGGATTGTTAGTCGTTAGCTGCGGGAAAGGTAGTGAGGTGGAGAGAGAGTCTATAGTTGATAGCAGCAGTTGACTTTGGCACTTGATACAAGAGCCCAGGGAAAAAGCCGCAGCCACACCTCTAAAGAGAGACATTATATTTACTTAGAACAGCCGCAACTGCAAATGTGAATGTGAATTCAGCCAGAAACTGAGTGGAAGTACTGGATTCCACCTCAATGAGAAAATATGTCTTAATCCATGAAAAAAAAAGGATATAGGAGATCTTGACTGAAGCTACATCACAGCTTAGGTAATATATTGGGAAGGAATTCATCAATCTGACTCATTTGAAGGCACAAAATTCTCAATCCCCCCAATTTTCCCCTTCCCAACCCCAAAAAAGTGTAATTATCCTTGACCATTTTATATGATAAAAAATTATTGCATCATCACACACTTAGAGAGTTTGGTGGTGTAACAGTGTGTGTGAGAACTGTTTTGTGGTGACTCTATCCAATCAGGAAAGGTCTTTTTTTATAGATGCCTGTGACTGGATTCTTTAACCTTGTTATGGTTCTCTGTCAAGACTGAATCACACAAAATTATCCTACCCTTAAATACATTACGGGAATATAAACTTACAGGCATTTCATGAACTGAACTATTAGCCCTTGTTGTCAGGGTACCTGCGGTCTCCGAAAGAGGTAGAGACTTAGCTGTTCCTCCATCCAGACGGCCTGATGGCTCCCTTCCCCACGGTCTATCCGGTCATGCAAGGCCGGCCGCGAGGGAGTGACTGCCTTTTACAGCATCTAGGCAGGAAGTTGTCATCAGGACACTCCTCCGGAACGACCTGTCACTCAATTGCTGCAGGACCAATCAGGACGCCTCGGAGGCGTGGTTACTGCTCTGAACAGGGTATTTAACAGAGCTTCGTTCATTAGCTCATTGCCCTGTCGTGGTTCTAGCTTGTTCTAGTCACTCAGTGCTTGTGTATTCTATTATCCCTTTTGGTTTTGACCCGGCTTGTTTACCTTACTCTGCTTATCTCTGTTACCCTTGATTCGGCTTGTCTCTCGCTTACCTGTCTTCTGTTACCCTCGACCTCGGCTTGTCTTTGACCATTCTATACTGTACTACTTACGTTAGTCTGGCCATACTAAGGTCCGGTATACGTATCTGGCTACTGTTTGTACTCTGCGTGTTGGATCCCTGTCCCGATCCTGACATTACGACAGGGCCAATGGATCCTGCAAGTACAAACAGTCAGCTTGCTTCTCCTGATCCTAGGTTTGAAGCCATGGATCACAGAATGGATCAGATGGCGCTTGCGCTACAGGCTCTATTATCTCGTGCCAATAACCCACCAGAGGAGATACGTAATACCCCTGTTTCTCGTATAGATGAACGTTTAAGAGAGAGACAGAACACTCGAGAGAGGAACCGGAGACCTTCTTTTAGGTTAGCCCCCGCTTTTCCAAGTCCTGACTCCACGGTATCTTTGCTTCCTGAACCTATGCAGATAGGGTATACCCGCTTCTCTGAGGAGGAAAGACAGTACAGGAGAAGAGAGGGTTTGTGTATGTATTGTGGAGCTAAGGGTCATTTACTCTCGAACTGTTCTAACCGCCCGGGAAACGCTCGCACCTAAGTCTCTCTAGAGGACAGGCCTTGGGTGTGTCTATTTTGTCCTCTACTCCTAATTATAAAGATCACAGGCTTCTGCTACCAGTTTCCTTAACTTGCGGGAGGGAAGTAGTAAGGGCTATGGCTTTGATAGATTCCGGTGCTGCTGAGAATTTTATCGACCAAGCCTTTGCTAGTAAAAACAATTTCCCATCCCAGCTAAGGGAGACACCATTGGCCGTTGAGGCCATAGATGGTAGACCACTACTAGACCCTGTTATCTTTCGTGAGACCATACCCCTTGAGTTAAATGTTGGTATCCTACACGTGGAGAATTTATCTCTTCTGCTCATTTCGTCTCCTTCCGTTCCCATAGTTCTGGGGTACCCATGGTTGAAAGAACATAACCTTATTATTGATTGGGAGTTAGGGGAGATACTCTCGTGGGGCCAGGGCTGCCAGGATCGGTGTTTGTGCAAGGTTTCTCCATTAGCTAATATTAACATAAAGGAGAATCCTACTCAGTCCACAGAAAGACAAATACCAGACCTTTACTTAGACTTAAGGGCAGTGTTTGACAAGAAGAATGCCGATTCTTTGCCGCCACACAGGTCATTTGACTGTAAAATTAAGCTTCTACCCGGGACTATGCCTCCGAGGGGCCATGTATATCCTTTGTCTGTTCAGGAAAACTCGGTTCTAGAGGAGTATATTCAGGAGAATTTAGAAAAGGGATTCATCAGGAGGTCTTCTTCTCCGGCCGGGGCGGGGTTCTTTTTCATTAAGAGGAAGGATGGCACGCTGAGACCTTGTATCGATTACCGAGGCTTGAATAAAATAACTGTCAGAAATGCCTATCCTATCCCACTGATTACCGAGTTATTTTATCGTCTTAAGGGCTCCAAAATCTTCACCAAGTTAGATCTCAGAGGGGCTTACAATTTGGTGAGAATCCAGCAAGGTCACGAGTGGATGACGGCATTCAATACCCGGTATGGCCATTACGAATACACTGTTATGCCATTTGGACTATGCAATGCTCCTGCAGTATTTCAAGAGTTGATTAATGAGGTCCTTAGGGAGTTTCAGCATGATTGTGTTATTGTTTACCTGGACGACATACTAATACACTCTAAGGAGATTGAGACTCACCATAGACAGGTCAGAAAGGTGTTACACAAACTTCTGCAACATGGTCTATACTGCAAATTGGAGAAGTGCAGTTTTGATCAGTCTCAGGTAGACTTTCTTGGGTACGTGATTTCTGGGGAAGGTTTTAAAATGGATCCTGGTAAACTCCAATCTATTTTAGACTGGCCTTTGCCCAAAGGACTCAAGGCTATCCAAAGGTTTATTGGTTTTTCCAACTACTATAGGCGCTTCATTAAGGGTTACTCCTCTATCATTGCGCCTATTACCAATATGACCAAACAAGGGGCTGATACTAAGTTCTGGTCTGAGGAAGCTCTTGGTGCTTTTAAGACTCTCAAGGAACTTTTTGCCTCAGCTCCCATTCTAGTTCATCCTGATACGACTCTGCCTTTCTTGCTCGAGGTCGATGCTTCTGAGACAGGAGTTGGGGCTGTTCTGTCTCAAAGGTTAGGGGTGGATAAACCGTTACACCCTTGTGGTTTCTTCTCTAAAAAATTTTCTGGGCCTGAGAGCAGATATGACATCGGGGAGAGGGAACTGTTAGCGGTCATTAAGGCTTTAAAGGAGTGGAGACATTTACTGGAAGGGACACTACACCCTGTTACTATCCTAACGGATCATAAGAACTTGTCTTATATTGGGGAGGCTAAGCGCTTGTCCGCCAGGCAGGCTCGCTGGGCTTTGTTCCTCACTCACTTTAATTATGTACTTACGTATAGACCTGGTTCTAAGAACTCTAAAGCCGATGCTTTGTCTCGTCAATATGAACCATCCACTATAACTGAACCACTTCTGTCCTCCATAGTTCCTAAGGGGAGTATCATCGCGAACACGAATCTCAGGATTCACTCTCCATTGCTTTCTGAGATCATGAAGTTTCAGCATTTGGCACCCAAACAGACTCCTGGGGATCGACACTTCGTTCCTGCCGCTCTCCAACTGGAGGTGCTACGCTGTCTCCATAACAGCAAGGTGGCTGGGCATCCTGGCATCCGCAAAACTTATGCGCTGGTCTCTAAAGATTTTTGGTGGCCTGACTTACGCAAGGATATTAAAGAATTCATCGGGGCATGTGAAGTTTGTACCAAGACCAAGCTACCCCATTCGCTTCCATGCGGATTTCTGCACCCTTTAGAGGTTCCTGAAAAGCCTTGGTCCTGCCTGGCAATGGACTTCATTGTTGATTTGCCTATCTCTAAAAAGCAGACTGTCATCCTCACTGTGGTAGACAGATTTACTAAAATGGCTCACTTCATTCCCTTACCTAAACTCCCATCTTCGCCCGAATTAGCGGAGATATTCGCCAGGGAGATTTTCCGTTTGCATGGGATACCTTCCCAAATTGTCTCTGACAGAGGCTCCCAATTTGTTTCCCGTTTTTGGAGATCATTCTGCTCCCAACTAGGCATCAAATTGAATTTCTCCTCTGCCTATCATCCTCAGTCCAATGGAGCTGCTGAACGCACTAACCAAAAAGTTGAACAATATTTATGTTGTTTCGTTTCAGAACACCAGGACGATTGGGTCGGTTTGATTCCTTGGGCGGAGTTTGCACATAACAATCTCATTTGTGATTCTACGCATTCTAGCCCTTTTTTCTTGAATTATGGCTTTCATCCTTCCATCCTTCCTTCGGAGTCTTCTTCTCAAGGGATACCTTTCGGTGGATGTTCATGTTGCCAATTTAAGAGAGTTGTGGGATCAAACTCGACAAATCCTTCTGCACAATTCTACGCTGGTTAAAAAACACGCTGACAAACGTAGAAGGGCAGCACCGGTGTTTGTTCCAGGCGATAGAGTATGGTTAAGTACTAGAAACATTCGGTTAAAAGTGCCGTCCATGAAGTTTGCTCCTCGATATATTGGACCTTACAGGGTACTGTCTCAAATTAACCCAGTTGCGTATCGTTTAGCGTTGCCTAATGCCTTACGCATTCCTAATTCATTTCATGTTTCCTTGCTAAAACCATTAATATGTAACAGGTTCTCCTCCACGATCGCCCCTCCCCGCTCAGTTCAGGTGGAGGGTCAGGAGGAGTATGAGGTCAATTCCATCGTTGATTCTCGAATCTCCCGGGGGAAACTGCAATATCTGGTCGATTGGAAGGGTTATGGTCCTGAGGAGAGAAGTTGGGTACCTCAGGAGGAGGTGCATGCTCCCCGTCTCCGCAGGGCGTTTCACTCTCGATTCCCTTCTCGCCCTGGTGTATTCCGCCCGGTGGGCGTATCTGAGAGGGGGGGGTACTGTCAGGGTACCTGCGGTCTCTACCTCCGAAAGAGGTAGAGACTTAGCTGTTCCTCCATCCAGACGGCCTGATGGCTCCCTTCCCCACGGTCTATCCGGTCATGCAAGGCCGGCCGCGAGGGAGTGACTGCCTTTTACAGCATCTAGGCAGGAAGTTGTCATCAGGACACTCCTCCGGAACGACCTGTCACTCAATTGCTGCAGGACCAATCAGGACGCCTCAGAGGCGTGGTTACTGCTCTGAACAGGGTATTTAACAGAGCTTCGTTCATTAGCTCATTGCCCTGTCGTGGTTCTAGCTTGTTCTAGTCACTCAGTGCTTGTGTATTCTATTATCCCTTTTGGTTTTGACCCGGCTTGTTTACCTTACTCTGCTTATCTCTGTTACCCTTGATTCGGCTTGTCTCTCGCTTACCTGTCTTCTGTTACCCTCGACCTCGGCTTGTCTTTGACCATTCTATACTGTACTACTTACGTTAGTCCAGCCATTCTAAGGTCCGGTATACGTATCTGGCTACTGTTTGTACTCTGCGTGTTGGATCCCTGTCCCGATCCTGACACTTGTTGATAAAAAGCATATCACAATGGCGTGTTTCCTGTTGCATAAGAACTTCTGATATCCTCAAGGATCATTGAATATACCTTCATGTTAAACGCACAAAGCTTTATTTAAATCATATTAGCTTTAGCCATAGTATGTTCTGCCAAGGAAAGATCCCCAAGTCTCTTGGGTTATAGGTGCACCTGTGGCACCAACCCATATGGAACTGGGCTGCTATAGCCAAGTAGAGGCAGAAGCAGATGACCTCCAGAATGCACCATTTTAGCTACACATTCCCATTCTTATGGAATAATATACTAGAATTAAAGGAAAACTATAGTGTTAGGAATACAAATCTGTATTCATAACACAATAGTGTCCCTCTGCCCCCATGGCACTCAAGGGGTTAAATAACCCTTAAACCACTTACCTAATGCTACACGTGCATTAGGCCTTCCCTATAGGCAAGCATTGAATCATTGCTTTCCTTCGGGGCTTTTGAAGACGTTGGACGTCCTCATGCAAAACGTGAGGAAGTCCAGCGTCGTTTAATGGAGTTAAATACCATGAATCAGCACGAAGTCTTAGCACTGCAATGATTTTCGGGACCAAGATTAAGGGGAAAGTGTCCCTTTAAGCAAGTTTTATACCCAGCAAGTTAAGAATTTGGGAACATCAGTGTAATAGAAAAGACAAGGTTCTGGCATATTTAATAAATATTTGTAGTAAAAATTCAAGATTGACTGGACGTTTTCTTTCATCCTGAGCCGTTATGTAAGTATGAAATTTGCGTTCAATTATGCAAGGTTCTGACATCCTATTTCAGCTATAAACAGCTTGGTAATTTCACTTTGTATAGCATAAGATTTCTTCTAAACCGTGGATTACCGAAAGTACATTTTTTCACATCTCGCTGTATATTAACTTCTTTTTACAGATCATTTGTAAGCATACAAAGCAGCTCTTATTTCCCAAACCTGCACCTATTTTGGATGCGCTGCTCAGAATTTATTATTTCGATTTATTTTTCTTTCCTTTGTTAGCTCGTCTTTTTCAGCATTTACACTTTTTTTTCATTTGTATGTCCTCCATATTAGAATTAATTCATGCTTTAATCTTCGAATTTTAGTTCTGATTTAAAGGGGACATTTCAGTTAAATAATATTCTAAATTCCGCTGAGTTTGTATATCAATAAATAAAGAAGAGTGCATTAAATGAATTCTATTTTCAATTTTGTCACATGCCGGTCACCTTCTAAATGCTAATCTCACCTCTTTTTTATTAAAGAAATGTTCTTCTACTCATCAGTAATGCTGATTTACAATAGTGTTTCTCAGTCTTTTTCAAACATAAACCATTGTAAGATGTTATTCAGGCCAAATACAACAATGCCAACCTTGTAGGCAACAAATTACCCCCCCTCGAAAAAGAAAGTGTCTTTATTTTTATAACTGAACTTTATTAAAGGGACGCAAGGGATCATAAACACTACAGTGAACGGCAGTGATTATTGTGCCAGGAACATGTAGGAGCTGTCTGCATGCAAACTGTTTAAGAATGGTTTGACACTTACCGTGCTGTTTTGGGCACCCACAGTCATTTCAGTATGGCTTGGTCTTTTATTATTATTATTTTTAGCTTTTATACAGCGCCTACCAATTACATGGCGCGTTACAATTTTATAAAAGGGGTACATGTAACAATAAATGAGACATTTACAATCTGTTACAGGAACAATAAGTTGAGGATCTTGCTCAAACGAGTTTATAGTCTAGAAGATATAACGAAAGCTCAAAATTCTGCATTGTCACACCAGGTTTAGACAATATTCATAGGATGGGAGTGATGTTCAGGGCACAAGGACCCTGCAGAGAGCACTGTAGCAGTGGGCTCTCAGTGGGTCGGCCTGAATTATCGGTATGCAGCCTGGAGTGTTCATTTCATCATGTTTTTTTGGGGAGGGATGACACTATTCTGGGTAAATTTAGCTGCAATGATATGTGCCGCGTTTTCTCCCTATATTTTGCTCACCACTGTAGATTACAAGAAAATAAACATGTTCTTTACAAGTAAATAAACTAATAATTAATGGAACACACTTGTTTTCCTGATCCTATAGTATAGTGCAGGACTAGCTCATTGGCTGAGAATGTCCCCTTATCATTCTCAGTTTGTGCCATCCTTGAGCATGTGGGCACCTACAACTCTCCATGTATCTTAGTCAGTGGCAGCTCTAGACTTTGTGAGGCCTTAGCCGAAACTCAAACATGAGGCCCCACTAACACTTAAAGGGAAAAAATATATAGGGGTTGAATTGGCTTTTGTAAAGTGCTGTAGTTATATTGAAGGATGGGCTTGCAGCGCTGGATACAGAGAGCTAGTCCTTGTATTCATTGTTCAGAGGCTTGCATCATTGTGGCTCCCTGTGCCTCTGCATTGTGAGCTCTCTGACTGTAGTTATGGCATAATGTGCAAGCGAAATTAATTTGAAATATCAAATGTAATTAGCAATTCTGCTTATCGTTTATACACGATTGCGGGGTATGGTTACATAGCCTGGCAGTCGTATACACATAAGGGCCGATGTGTATATTTCTGAGTGTGTCTGGCATTGTCTACCTGTGTATGTGCCTGAAAGTGAGTGTCTGACAGAGAGTATCCTTGTGTGTGAATTTATGTCTTTGTGAGCATGTGTCTGGGACTGTATATGTGTGTGGGGTTGCTGCTTGCAGTGTGATGTGTTTGTGGGGCTGCCTGTGGCCTTTATGCATTGTGTTATGACAGAGTAAGGTTTTTATAACTGTACGTGTATAATGAATATCTTCAGTTGGTGGCTGTGACAGGGTGAGTAAAAGTATAACTATGGCAGGGTCATGGGGGTAAATGAGACAGGGTTGAGGGGGTGAGTGTGACAGAATGACAGAGGGTGAGAATTATAGGGCCGTGACTGTGACATTGTTTGAGGAGGGAGTGTGACAGAGAGGGGAGATTAATGCTACAGCTTTGGAGGAGGTTAATGTGACAGGGTGAGTGTAGCATAGTTGGGGGTGTATCACAAGGTTGGGTTCAACGTGCCATGTCTGGAGGAGGGAGTGTGACAGAATGAGGGGAGGTCAGTGTGACAAGTTTAAGGATGGTTAAGGTAACAGGGTGAGTGTGGCTGGATTATAGGCATTAATGTGACAGGGTGAGTTGGGGGAGAGTGTAACAGGGCTTTTGGTGAGAGTCGAGGACAGGGTTGGAGGGGTTTGGGGGTAGGATGAGTGTGGCAGGGTGAAGGGGGTTAGTGGGACACACTGATAGAGGATGAGTGTGACAGAGTTGGGGGTTGAGTGTGACAGTGCGAGAGAAGGTGTGTATGACAGGATTGGGGGGGGGGTTAATGTGGTAGGGTAAGTGTGGAAAAACAAGGGTTGGTGAGTTTTGTATGGTAACGCTCTGATTGGCTGGAGATCGCCAGCCACCTCAGTCTGCAGCTCTGCACCGGGCAGAGCTGCAGACTGGAGGCGCTGGCGCTCTCTCCAAGGGCAGACTGCATGGAGGGGCCTCTCACCTGGCGGCCTAAAGGGCAAGCCGCTGGGACCCCTCCTGTGTCGGGCCCTTGGTCATAGACAGAAGACCCAGCAGTTCAGACTGCCATAAGGCGATTTAGGCAGCCTTAAATCTTCGTGGAATGTAAAGGTACACTCCACTGCCCAAATTGAAAAAAAAGGAAAAATGTAAAATCACTGTTTAGTATGTTGAGTGCCGTTAACTTAGGCATCTTGTGTTTGGGTGTATATCTAAAAACAGCTTGCATAAGTTGCAGATCTCTTGTCTACAGCCTTTGCAAGCCCTCCCATTCTAACTCCGCCCAGACTTTCTGTGGCTGTCCAATCACAGACTTCACAATGCAACGCAATGAGAAGCCTTTGCAAGAAAGGTGCTCTTGGCAGTTGTCTGTCTTTTGAGTTTAGCTCCACTGCACTAAACAACCAGGAAGTAACAAAACCAGTTGTACTCGATTGACAGTAACAAGGTTAATTTTTGGCATAACAAGCGCTCCTTGAGAAAGTCTATAGCAGATGAAATCTGATCAGACACTGAGCATCTTAATTCCATCTTTGTATTACACCAGGAAAGAACAACATCTTTCTAAGTGTCCCTTTAAACAATTCATTTGTAATATCTGCAATATTCAAACAAAATATAATATCTAGAAATAATTTTCAAAAATTACCTTTTGCATCTCTCCAAGATATAGATTTTTTTAAATTGACCTTTGAGGCTAGATGTTGTTTTATGTCACTTGATGGCTATATAGGCCTAAAATTAAATGTGAGATATTTTAAATATTGCTAAAAGAATCAATTAGGAAAAGGTGAAGACATTAATCAGTGCCAATTGTTTGAGTTTGAGTTCATTTTGTATTTATAACACGTAGAGGCCAGGCCCAGAAATGAGAAGTGATTTAAGTATGAACGATGTTCATTTGCTGTCTGGTGAAGCAGTTAAGGTAATTGTATCCAATAGTCTACTTGTTAGAAAAAAGGCTATTAGTTAAAAGTAATTTTCCATATGTTGAAATAATGTATGCGTTTCACTGAGCCGTGTCATGCATTTCATACACCAAAAAGTATGTGAACGAGCAGAAATAAATACTTCCGTGATGGGGATCATTTTAACAGAATACTGGAATATTACAGACATATCCAGACATATCATCTATCTAGTTGGTATTAGACGAATGTGTCAGAGACATTTGGGATCTATTATAATACAAATATCCCTTGTGATTGCAACACATACCAAAACAGCTCAGAAGCCATCCCTAAGACCTTCAACGGTTTAAAGCAAGAAGAAATAAAAAATAAAAAAAAGAATCCAACAATATTCTCACGAACGAGTGCAGGTGGCAGTCATTTTAATATAAACATCAACAATGTAACAATTCAGTCAATTGAATTATTAAACATACAAGCAAAGCAATAGCGAAATGTGGTGGTAAAAAAATAAAACCCAAAGTGTATTTGTAAAGGAAAACATGACCTGGTTAAATGAAACTTGCATCTTCACAAATATTTTCCAATTAAAATGACATTTTTTTTATTTATATGGTGGAAAACATGTTCCGCAGCGGTGTACAATATTCTAAATTCTAACAAAACATGATTGGCATACTGGAAGATACCGGAACAGTGGGTGAAGAGGGCCCTGCCCAAACAAGCTTACAATCTAAAATATTTTGTTTGAATTATGAGCGAATGCTTTTTCAAAATTCATTATAACTTTTTCCAAAAATAAATCAATCCATCTACTTACCTGTTAAAATAACATAAAATATCACTTGTGACAATAAGATATATAAGAAGGCTTAGATACAATTTCTAAGAAATCCATTGGTACGCCTAATAAAAACCCAAAACCCAATTCATTTGGAGGGTAGCAGATGGCAGGTTTTTTGAGCAATCTAGTCAGTTTGATTTTAATATAATTAAGCCTACATCTCTATATTTTCATTACTTTGTAAGTATGTATAGAAGCAATCTATAGCATGACTAATACATTTGTGTATTGTGCATTTTTATGCATTGCAGATTCAATTTGCAAAAGAGTCATATTCATATAAATCTTACTAAAATCCAAGTTAAAGGTCCAATAGAAATAAAGGGACAGCTGGGTATATAAATATGTCTCTTTAGTGAAATCACTATAAATATGGTGTTTTCTGACCCTTTACTTATTTTAAAAAAAACGACACTCACATCAAAACTATGTTTAATATAATAATGCTTTTATCGCATATTGAAATTAAATGCTTTAAAAAAAAAATAATAATAAAGTATATGGAAAAAAAAACAGAAAAATGAAACAAAATAAGCAAATTAAAGGAAACCTCATCCCTACCCTTACCATATGACAGGATCCATCAGTCATATACATGCACCATTGGTTGGACAGTGTTTGAATACTGATTGTTAGTCTCTATGGTCTTACCTGTTCCCTGCTTCTGTGCAGAGAAAGAAGCAGGGAAGATCATAGAGACTCATATAACAATATAACATAAGAGTACAACCTATATCTTAAAAAATAATAATGTAATAATAATCCAATACACATATAAAAAGTAATGAATGTTGCGCCGTGCTCTTACGGGAACCATTCAGAGTCACTGCTCGCCGCTAAGGTAGTCTTGGGCGCTCCCGTGGACCTTAGAGCAGATTTTGGGCTGCCACTGCTGTTAATGAGGCTCTAGGAGTCTGATCTTGAGATGGCCCTTCTACGGCTCCGGCCTTTCATGCTTGTGGAGCCTGAGGGAGTTTCTGCATCATGCCATGTGATCATCCGTGTCGGACTTTGTAGCTTACCCTCTGGCTGGGTTTCTGGGTCGGAAGGTCGCATACAGGCCTCTAGCTTCTCCCAGAATGAGCTGAAAATTGTAGCAAGTCGGAGCTCTGTTTCTTTCCTGGTGCTGCACAGGGCTGCAGTGTGGGAGGCCTGCCAGTTTATATGCCTCACCAGGATCCTCAGTGCATCGTGTCTGTGTTGCGGTCTCACCACCTAGCTGGGGGATCGAATGGGGTAAACCGGGATAACCCCCTCCGGTCCAGGGGAGGTGGAAACGAGGGCCTGGTGTCATGTTCTCGACTGGCCGAAGCAGCAGGAGAGCGACCGTCTCCCTGTGCCTGCCATGCTGGTAGGCCTTGCCATAATTTTGGGTGTGCCTTTGTTACATTGCCGCTTGGGTGGTGTCTGTTTGTGCGCCCCGGTATCTCCCGTCACTTGGTGCCTTTGTGTGCCATTTCAGTGCCATTTTTTTGCCCCAAATAGCAGGAGCTGTTGAGGCGTCCTCTCAGCTCTGCGGCCAGGCCCCCCCCCCCACCTGCTCAGTTTTATAAGCCTAAAAGGATATTTATTTTTTGATATTTGATATTTTATAAGTTTTTGAGTTTTGCTTGTATCTAATTTATTTATTATATATTATTTTACTAATTTATTTAAAATATAAATCAAAATATAAAAGAAAAAAAACATTAATAACATTAAAAGCAGACAGATAATGAAATAATGTAATAGAAACATTCCAACTATAGAAGGTTATCATGTTATTTCTAGACTGTACACTAGATACCTTATAAAAGTTTACTGTCCTAAGAGAAAAATTAAGTAAATGATGTTACCAGTATGCTCTATTTTCCAATTATGTCCTGCCTGCCCTCTTAAGACCAGGAGCATATACTAGGACCATTGAAGTTGCTTATAATGAAATCGTCTTGATACTCCACGCGTGTGATGATAATTCTGGAACAGAAGGTTCTTTGAACATGAATCGTGTTAGGGTCAAAAGTCAGTCTATGAAAGTAATATCCCCGTAAAAGTCATCAGAAAAAAAAAAGTAAACTAAGAAAGTTCACATAAAAGTTCTTCAAAATGTCTTTCATGTAGTCAGTTTCCACTAGTTATTTTCCATTTTTTTCTCCTTTTTTTTTTTTGCCGCAACCTAGCTCTGCAGAGAAATGAATAACAAACAAAGTGCTTCCTGGAATCAGGGACAGTAGAATTTCTCATCCTACCTGTCACAAACAGTGATAAACATTTTGCATGTAGCTCGTAATATTATTAAAATAAATCAAGGTAATAAGCAGATGGCTCAGGTCTGCAGTACTTAGAAAATTCTACAGAAATTTGTAGTACAGGTTCCTTATTAATTGCCAATGCATTATTTAGTTTTATTATATAAAAAAGTCAAAGTATAAGGGCATCGGTTTGTTTGCATATAATGCATTTGGGATGTGTCGCTAAATATGATACATTTGTTTAATGCATTTAATTTGTAGGGTAGCCTGTATGATAGCATTGTATATAGATAATGGAGGTAATTTGCGTCTCTTAGAGATCACATGGTTCCGAAAATTGGAAACGTTGTTCGCTGGCTGCAAATAATATTTGTAGAAAATCAAATTTAGGTTTGTTCATTAACTAGTGAAATGCGATAATTCCATATATTTCCAACGTTTCTGTTTTAGCATAAGTTTGTTGTCTCTCCACAATTTAGTAACCGGAGAAGTGAATAGATTTTGTTGCTTTACACCATAACACAGACTGGGAAAAGTGGATAAAAGTAGGAATTTTTATACTGTGTTCTTGTATCCCCTATATTGGATAAATATGTATTTGTGAGGTTTGAAAAAGAAAAGCATTATTCTTTATCCTACAAATGGGAGCCTCCATCTTAACTCCGTGTCAGTCATTGCTATAAGCCCTGTCCTTTGCACCTGACAGTAAGTATAGAGGACACTTGCAAAGAAGATGAGAAATAATATAATGTTTGTATGTCTTCTCATTTGCATTGTGTGCCTTGGCTCTGCCTGGACTTAGTTGGATTGCGATGCAATATGCCAATTTTTTACATAAATGTAAAAGAAAACTTTATGAAAGGTTGTTGCTATTGCAAATGTTTACAATATATTACAGCGTAGCATCACCTATTTTATTAGCATTCACAATGTGCTAAATAATGTAACAACTTTCAAAACAATATGTGCAATTGAACTAATGTCTCTAAATTCTAAATATGTTCTGTATATGCATGTATTTGCTTTTAGTTGAAAATGCCCATATTCTGTCAGTCAGGTGGATGAAATGTAATATAATATTTATAGTCTTATTTCAATGTTCACTCTAAGCGCCATAACCACGTCATTTTGCAGAAATTCTTGTGATCCAAAGATCTGTCCCTGAAATATTTTAATTTCAAAAACTGTTTAATTCTGGAGGTTGACCACAAGTTGATGGAGTGAAAGGCTTAGGCATTGCGCTTCCGCTAATGTACACCTGACTTTCATGGCCTCTCTGCTGAGGCTTTATCTCCTTGAATGTACTCCTGAGGTCAGAAAGTAAATGAAGACTACAAGATTACCCTCTATAAAACACATGTTGGATACATTGCAAGTTTCTTTGCAAAACAGCTTTAAAGACGTTGCAGAAGATATCTTTGGTGGCATCAGGATTCTTGGTGAATGCATGGATCATACAAAGAGAAGTTGTTAGATGATTACAATTCTATGGCCAAGGAACTTGTGTTACTTAAGAGGTGCTCCAAATGTGTCACGATTCGGGAACCTAACACGCTAACAGGTCACAGAAAGTAAAGGGTGCAATACCGGTCCTTAGAATGGCCGGGTTAAGCACACTAAGAATAGTCAGGAGACAAGCCAAGTAAAGGGAGCCAAAAAACAGGAGAACGAGAAACAAGCCGAGGTCAAAGGAATGGAGAAAACAGGAAAATCGGAATAACAAGCTAAATAATCGGTAAGCAGAGAGACGCACGAACAGACTGCAATACAGGTATCACAAGACCACAACAGGGCACTGAGAGACAGGAAAGGTAAGTATATAAATCCTATGGTTAATTCTGATTGGATAACTTCCAATGAGAATTAACAATCACACGTGGGAGATATTTACACCTCCCACTGTGATTATGGTACTGTGACTTTAACGCCGGGTCACGTGACCGACCCTGGCATTCGTAAAAACGTGCGGGCTCCCAGCGTGCAGCGTTATACATGCTGCCGCTGGGAGGCGAGGAGGAGGACGCGAGCGGCACCTGGAGCTGAGAGGACGCCGCTCACCGACAGGTAGGGGAAGGGGAGACCGCGGGCGTCGAGGGACTGAGGGTGAGTTCTGCAAGTGGATTCAGCCTCCCCTTACAGCCGCCCGCGGTGCCCTCACAAAATGTAAGATTAAAAATATTTATTTCATGTGGAATAATGTCCACCTGAGAAGTGTTACTGAAACTATTTTCAACTCAGTTATATGAGTTACCTAGCCAATCACCTCTATAGTCTCTTACAAGTAACACCAACCATCAGTGGACAATTTAGATCCTCACACATTCTTGTGTGTTACTGTACTTTCTTATCTATTGGGAATATGTTTTTTTTATGTGAATATGTTATGTTATATATTTTTGTCTTTCTTCTTTCCTTGTAACGAGTGCAGCCCTCTATCTATATGACTGGGATAGATACTTTGTTGTTTGTTATGTTATGGCTACAGTGTTTTAACAAGTGGTGTATGAAAAGTTTTGTTAGACCTTTTATTAATGGCATTTTTTAATGCCATTGACCTTTTTTCTCCTTTATTGTTAAGGACTCAACATGCGTCGTAACCAATGTTCGGTACATTCTGAAGCACTGAAAGTAAAAGCGTGGATAGTTTTTTTTGATAGGAAACCTATTTTGCCTGGGGTAGACATCCTTATTCGTTATCCTTTCTGCCACAAAGCCAAAAAGAGAGATGTCTTTTTACTTCCCAACAGTTCTCTAGATTTTCAACTACTAACAAAATGATCTCAGAAAAAACAGACAATATCTAATTTTAAAAAGTACCATCCCACACACATCATTTAATGTATTTGACCCAATTTAGTCCATATTTCTTTTTTGGTCCCATTTGCTCTGCCTCTACTAATCATGACCCCATAGTCAAATGTAACAGAGGTGACTGCAACTTCATCTTCCACCCAGTCTATGACACAACTACTCCAGTTAGCACTTGCTAATCTGCTTCATAAAAAAATTCTGAATACATTGTTTTTGACATACAATATAATTTATATGATGCAAAGTGAGTGTCATTTACTGGGGAAAAAGAATCAAAAGTCACAAATTCCTGTATAAGCTAAGACAGGTTTTTAATATCTCTGTCTTCCACACAGAGAATATGTTTCAACTCTATAGGTCAGATCACTTGGGCCGATCCTGTCTTGATATTTCTTCACTTGACTGAATCCTTCCTCTTGAGAGGCACTAGTATTTGACATGAGAGGCACTAGTACCTGACTTAATGAGAGTTTTCCAGCAAAATGCATATTATGAAACACATAAAGTAGGAGTTGCTATCACATTTTCAAATAAATGATGGCCCTGATACTACCATTATCTTGCTCCATGTAGCCCGTAAGACCTACTTTAGAGAAAAATGTTAGAAACATTTTTCTTCTCTCAAGCACACTAGGCTGGCTGAGCAAAACGACACTCCATGAATTCTAAAACCTATCTACCAGTTATAAACAATATCTCTCTCTGATATATTTACGCTGCTATTAAAAAGATTTAGAACAAATTAATCACATTTTAAGTTTTTAATGCAGATTTAGGGACAGAGTTTTTTTTATTTGGGCTAAGTTGTTTAAATATAAGGTGGGCTCCTCAAAAACCTCATACCTGAATGATTCCTAAGATCCAAAAATATAAATCCCAAATCCATAATAAATGTATCTTCTACATTTTATACAGGACTCTTTAACTTATGCCACAATGAGGGTACTCATCAACCCTCCCAGTTAGATATGTCTAATTTTAGGGTTCGATTAATATTTTTTTTTTTTTTTTAATTCTTTATTTATAGCGTGCAGGGAATTACAATCATGCATGGTGTGCCACGATAGCACGAACAAGGATAAGCATTATACATTTTCATGGCTGTTTTAAACAAAACTGCACATTTTATAGTTAATATAGACAAGTTAGACTAAGCATTCTTCATTTTAAATGGTTCACATGCTGATGTTGAGTATGTCAGTTTACGTGAAATCGTACTTAGGATGGGTCATAGCTATGAGATGTATGAGGTATGCTTAGGCAGAATATGCACATAGAGCGATAGAAGAACAAGAATAAAAGATAAGCATGCTTTTAACAATGTAGGAGATGGCTAGTAACCATGTACCGGCTAAATAGAGCCGACTAACAGTTAAACGAGATGCTAGCCACGGAATTTTACTCAGCTAAAGTAATGCAGGGGTCGATAGGCTAACAGAGTTACTTAACAGACAGTTGACTCGTACCCCTAGCTATATCTTAGTGCCTACATGTCATACTAGTTTAAGTAAGCCTTATGTGAGTGACTCCGTCTGGATTATGAGCTAGGCGTTAGAGCAGAAATTATACGCTTACAGTGTGAGAGCTTGCAATTAGTGAGACCTAGAGAGGTGTGCTTGAACACATTTATGCTGTTGAAAATAATGTTGTTATGAGTTAATCTTGCGGTGTTATACCAATGTGGGGCAAAATCCCTTACAGTGGCAGGGACGTGGTGGCGTGGTGATGGGCCATCCAGCAATGGGGTATTGATAGGCAATTAGTGCGGACAAAAAAAGCAAATTTTTAACAGTTTGAGTCCACTCTTTGAACTGGAATGTCCGCCTAGCCCCTTACGGTGGTATCAGCTCCTGTCCCCGATCAGCCGACCCCACACATGGGCCACTTGGGATGGATAGTCTCTGTGACTGGCGAGGTTATGGGCCCCTCTCCGGCGTAGGTTCTCCTGGTAGTCTGCTGTACCTTGTCTTGGTAGGATTCGTTAGCTCTGGATTGCAGAGTGTTGGCTTGCTGGCCAAAGATGCTGTGTTTCGGTGCATTGCAGGGGCTTTGTGGCTGCCCGGTGTTCCCGCTTGCAAAGACGTGGGAGCGGGTGCTTGGTTGCTGCCTTTTGCCCTGCCGGGTGGCGGCTTTGTGGGCTCGTGGCAGGGGCCTATAGTGGCTGCGCCGGGTTGTGGGGCGGATCCAGGTGGCCACCGTTCTCACTGCTTGGTCGTGGGTTAGCCCCCGTTGACAGAGTAGTGCCCAGAAGCTCTCACAGAGCTGCTCAAAAGTGTCCTGGGACCCGGCTCTTGACCTGGTGTGTTTGGCTTTTGAGTCGGGATGCTGTTGAGCCGCCATCTTGGCCGGGCCTTGAAGGCGCGGTTTTCCCGCGGGTGGAGACGCCGGTGAGTGTGTCGTCTGCTGCCGCAATCTGCTTTGCATGTGGGGACTAGGATGGCCCCCGTCAGTGTCCAGCGGGTCTCGTGGGGAGTCGTTTTTGGCGTCCGCCATTTTGATCGGTGCAGCCAGGTAGGCCTCGAAATCCAGGTCGCTTGTGGGGTGTTAAAGACCCTCTTGGTGGGAAGCTTTGGTCTGTGTGCGGGTGCCGTGATTTCCCTCACAGGCAAAAAAGGGGGGGGTAACGGAGCCCCTTCCACCTCCCTAGTGCCGCGCTGCTGGTTGCAGGGAGACCGGCCGTATCTCCTCCGCTGTGCCCGCATGCAGGTCCCAAGGGAAGCTTCGGGTTGTGACCACCTGTCGAGTGCCGGGACGTCTTATAAGGTGTCTCTTAGAGTTGCAGAGTGGTTCTAGTCGGGAAAGAGCCCTGTTTCTCGGGTGAGAAGTCGTATTTTTCAATTAGTTTGCTTTCCCTTTGCAGGAGCTCCCTTCACGTGCGACTTGTCTGCATGGCGGTCAGGCCCCGCCCCCCTCGATTAATATTTTTGAATACGCTTTTTAAATGATTTTAACTTTTAAAAAAAATATATTTTAATGTTTTACTATTTCTGATATTTTGATACATTGATACTTTTCTATTATATATGTCGTACTTTTTGATATATTAATGTTTTTAAAAAATATATTTAAAACGTGTATTTAAATTTTTTATATAATTTAAAAAGCTTATCCAAAAATATTAAATCAAGGCTTTTATAAGCTCTAGCTGTCCTACACACAGATTACATTTCTGTTGGCACACTTTTACCAACTTTCTTGTTCAATGTTTCTGAAAAGCACAAGGTGTCTTAAAGGAACACTATCGCTTTAGAAATACAAATGCGACCATTGAGGGGTACTGGAAGAAAGATAGTCTATCTATTCATGGTCATAGGTGATTTTACATTTCATATCTTGTTACTGCATTTTATTAAACTGTCTTTGTCTAAAACGGTTTTTCATATATATGTGGAAAGCATATGCCTGAAATTGTGGGAGGGGTTATTTCTCTATTTAAATCCCCAGTAACCCCTGCTTACCTATTGTCGCTGTTTGTAAGTTCCTCTCTTAAGAGCACACATTTTTCCCTACTGTATTTTCCTTCTATTCTTCGGTTCGCATCACAACCGGTAGTTCATCAGATGCCTTTTTCAGTCCTTTTCTCTCTGATTCAATCCAGTTTGCTCACGCATGTATGGTTATGTTCATGCTCATCCACAACGAGACAAGCACTGCCAAGGGTAAGAAGAACTGACCGTAGTCAAATAAATATTCCGCAAGGCCAACTATCCACTTCAACATGAAGGTTGCACCCAACGGCCCAACTCGGAATTAGTGCCTCACATACTCTTCTGCAGGGTCTTAGGTAGGGCCCCACATGTCACGGCCACACGTATTGTCTCTTTTACCATCACCAAGAGGTCAACACCCTGCTACAATGCATAGAAGCTACAAGTCCATACGGCCAAAATCAAAGGTAGAACCTCTCACAGCCACTTGGCAAATAGCAGGGCCGCACCTGTCACTGGGTAGTTAATATCTTCGCCCATCAGTACTAGTTAGCAAGCCAGCTCTAAACAAGGGATATTCCAATTGGCATCAAAGTTTTGCATGGTTAACACTTTTTTTTTCTCCTCCTTTCTTCCTTACAGGATGCTACAAGAAATAGCTCCAAGTGATGTTCTATCTTTAATAGACACTCTAACCCCGTCATCCCAGGTACCCCGCAGAATCCCCTGTCTTAGCCACTCCTAAAGTCCTGAAGTCTGCCCTTGCTTAAATGTAACGGTTGAGCTTAAAGAACATTCAACCCAGAGATCCTCTGCAGTTCAAAAATACCTAATCATGCCTTAAGTTAGAGTTGTTATCAATTACGCAGGTAGATTTGTCTACCAATACTAAGGAAGCTTACTCTAGTGCTTACGATATGTTTAACCCCTTAAGGACCAAACTTCTGGAATAAAAGGGAATCATGACATGTCACACATGTCATGTGTCCTTAAGGGGTTAAGAATTTTGTATGATTTCAATATAATATATGCGTTCCAATTGTAAATGGTTGCTTTCACAAATTTTTGCCACATCTCTTTGGAACTAGCCTAAAATACAATTGAAACTATACTTACAGGAATTTAACAATACATGTAGACAATATACCCCAACAGCTCTCATTTTGTTTTCTTATTCAGTAAAGGTGTGCTGACAGGTGTCAGGGATCAAAAACTCCACAAATCATCCAATACACTCCCTATCAACAGTAACTCTTAGGGGGAGTCTTCAAATTAACCGTTAAACGTCCGTTTAATAACCCTACTAACATAGTAATTAAGTCGGCAGCTTACTTGGCTTTCTACGGTTTCTGGAGGCCAAAAAGAAAGAATTTACTGTCGGAAAGCATTCGACCTTCACTCATGCGTCACGAATTCAGGAAATCAACAATCATTACATTATATCTACTCCTCATACCAAAACATATCAGTCAGGTATTTCTAAATGGTGCCTGGTTCAAACTTTATACTCGTAATCAAAGACCAGGTTAGCTAGGACCCTAACTACCCCTTACTATCCTTAATAACTATGATATTTTTTACGTTAATACTCCACCCAGGCTTTAATCCTTCCCCCTACTCAGGCCACTCATTCCGTGTCAATACAAAACAGCAGCCTCTAATGGGCATTTTACGTGACACATAATTAGGAATATGGGACATTGGATTACAATAGGAACATTCCTAACCCAGGATGGAAATCAGACTTTCTTTCAATAATGTGACTTAATGATTGCTAATTGTGAAATAATAATTAAACCTGTTTTTATATTTTTGCCCTCTTTTTGCAGGCCTAACCTCTCGTCGGTTTCGGCACACCTCAACCGACTTTGGTCCTTATCGAACTACATACTTTTAATTGTACGTCCTCTAATTACCCCGTAAGGCATATGCCTGAAATTGTGGGAGGGGTTATTTCCCTATTTAAATCCCCAGTAACTCTTGATTATCTATCGTCGCCATTTGGAAGTTCCCCTCCCACCTCACCCTTTAATATTTACATCAATATACCAGGTGGGCCCTCTTTTTACAGGCCTAACCTCTCGTCGGTTTCGGCACATCACAACTGACTTTGGTCCTTATCGAAATACATACTTTTAATTGTACATCCTCTAATTACCCCGTACACAAATATATATATAAATATATTCTTATAAAAAATAATAAAAAGAAAGAAGAGCTAGAAATGGTATGGGGAATGAAGGCTTTAGAAGTCCCCATTGTGATAGGAGCACTTGGAGCTGTGACTCCCAAATTGAGGAAGTGGCTTCAACAGATTCCAAGTGGGGCATCTGAGATCAATAGAGGGGTAGGTGGAATATCAGTACTTGTAATTATAGTATCTGGCTGCTGAAACTTCTCAAAAACCAGAGTCTCTTCTTTTCTGGTGGTACGATGGATGTAGATATTAGGATCAGGGAGCAGCGCCTGTGATGGAATTCTCATGCTCAGAGCGATATGGAGGAGGGAAGAATAAAGACACGGATATAGTGTAGTATGTTGAGATCTTAAGTGATAGTAAATGAAGGGAAAGGAATTGCACTTACAATTTTCTGGGGCTTATACTCAGCTCCAGATATGTGCGCCTTGACGGTACAATCCCCGTCTATGGATAAGTAGATGGTCCTTGGATGTCCTCAAAAGGGGGTCTCCAGTGGTAGTAGGGTATATCTCATTTCCAATTGCAGTAGGCTTGTATTCAAATAGTTGGTGATATATAAAAAAGAGGATAGAAACACAAACTAGTGCTCTCTGGATAATACAAAATAAAATGATAAAAGACGAAGGTTAATACAAAATAAAATGATAAAAGATGGAGGCATCTGAGATCGTTGTCCTGAAGATACTGCTCAGAACCCTCAGGCTCCCAGTGTCAGGATTACTGTTTGATCCAGCACATAGAACTGTATAGCATGGATGACAAATAAGTAAATAAGTAACGTATTACCGGTCCTTAGAATGGCCGGATTTAACATACATAGAATAATCAAAAATACTAGCCGAGGTCAGGGAACACAGAAAGGGACGCAGCGATGAGGAAAGCCAGGAGTCAGGATACCAGAATATAGAGAAGTCAATAAACAAAGCCAAAGTCAAAAACCAGGTAGAAAACTATAAACAGGAACGCTCTCTCGGACAACCACAAAAGAAACCACGACAGGGCACTGAGCAGGATGAGAACTGGGCCTAAATACCCCTCCTCTAGATCTGATAGGCTGTAACCGGCCTTTGACCCCAAAGTCAGTTACCAGGTTTCATTTGCATAATTGCTGCTCAGCATTAACCCTTCTGTGGATTAGGTTGCTGCTCGGCACAACTTTTCCTGTGTGGACAGTAAATGTCATTAACCACATTTCTATAAGCGGATGAATACGTGAAACCAGGTTTCATTTGCACAATTGCTGCTCAGCATTAACCCTTCTGTGGATTAGGTTGCTGCTCAGCACACCTTTTCCTGTGTGGACAGTAAATGTCATTAACCACATTTCTATAAGCGGATGAATACGTGACACCCAGGTCTCTGGTAAAGGACCCAAGAATGAAGAATACATATACCACCCAGGAGGGTAAGAAAATCTATTTTATATATATATTTATTGAGATTTAGGGATTTGTATATAAAAAAAAAATCATACTTTGGTGTTAAGTTAGTTTAAGTGCATTTTTAAAGGAACACTTCAACAATATACATATTGTTGAAGTGTTCCTTTAAAAAATGCACTTAAACTAACTTAACACCAAAGTATGATTTTTTTTTATACAAATCCCTAAATCTCAATAAAACCACCCATCTGAATAAGACACTTTAGAATGAAGATTTGTCTTCAAAGCTTCTTTATGAGAACCATCTGATTGGACAATACCCACTAACAAGGAAGTCCTGAACAAAACGGGCATGATTCTTCATCAGCTGTGTCTGTAGCTAGTGAAGGGAGACAAGTTTTTATGGAAATATTTGTGTAAATTTTAGTGAACAAAATATGTATTTTTTTAAAAACATTGACAGAGTTATTCACTAAAGTGAGAATTCCCATTGGATTTCAAATATCAGACCAACGCAGTCGCACAGGAAGACCGAGAATTTTTCCGATTAGACTATTTTGACCTTAAATTTAAAATTCACTTCATATTCCTACTTTGGTGAACAAACCTGTAAGTTTGGAATTTGTTTTCTCCCACTACGGTAATACATCACTTTATGATGATCTGCTTTACAACACTTTACTTTTCAGAGTTTTCGTTAATACAGAGCTTTTCAAATATAGACAAATCTGCTTTTTTTAACTTTATCAAGATATATAGTGGTAGCTTTTAAAAAAAAAAATTTTTTTACTTTTATATATTTTTTGGTCTAGCACTGTTACATTAATAACTTAATTAACAACGTTATCTTAATGAAGCAGTTTTAGTGTAGATCATGCATCTCAGGTTTCTCTGCTCAATTCAATGCCATTTAGGAGTTAAATCACTTTGTTTCTGTTTATGCAGCCCTAGCCACACCTCCCCTGGCTATGATTGACAGAGCCTGCATGAAAAAAAAGCTGGTTTCACTTTCAATCAGATGTAATTTACCTTAAACAATTTTATCTCTTGCTCTGTAAACTGAACTTTAATCACATACAGGAGACTCTTGAGGGGTCTAGCAAGTTAATAATATAGCAGGGGACAAGAAAATCTAAATTAAATAGAACTTGCAATAAAGGAAGGATACACATTAGATGACTCTTTACAGGAAGTGTTTAGGAAGGCTGTGCAAGTCACATGCAGGGAGGTGTGACAAGGGTTAATAAACAAAGTGATGTAACTCCTAATGGCAGATAGTTGAGCATTAAGACTGCAGGGGCATGATCTATACACTAAAACTGCTTCATTAAGCTAAAGTTGTTTTGGTGACTATAGTGTCCCTTTAAGGCTTTTACTGTACTAGCAAATGAAAAAAACCAAAAAACGTCTTTACAGAAATATTCACTTTGCAGAGGTGGTCTGGAACCAAACTGGTGGTATTAGTGAAGTATGTCTGTAAATAAACTTTGTAAGATGCTCGATTGAACTTGCACAGGAATGACTTTAAGTACTAATTTATTTAACATTTAAAAAAAGCATTTGTAATTTGGCACCTTGCCACTAAATTAAGCAATAATACTATCACGAAAATGCCACTTACTGAAGCAGTCTGCATTCAAATCATTTGTGCATTTATTACCGGTGCAGTTCAGACGACGAAGTGAAAAACTGTGTGAGCTAATGCTTTTTGTTAGATGTAGCACTGGTTTTATAAATCACATAATTCCTTGGTTTGTATAATAAAAACATGTTTTGCAGCTCTAATGTCACTCGTCAAAGGTACCGTAAGTACTCGTGCACAGTTTGTAATAGGAGAATAGTTTCTAACTATAATAAGCCGGAAACGATTAATGCGTAAAAATGCTTCATTTCAAACCAAATTCCTTTATATCACTTCGCATTTATACTACTGTATATTTAAACTTCATATATTGTGATTTTAAAAAAACTCTTTCATTGTCAGAATTAGTGATGTACCGAACTGTCCGCCGGCGGACAGTTCACGGCGAAATTAGCTTGTTCGCGTTCGCCGCGGCGGGCGGACACATGCGCAGTTCGATCCGCCCCCTATTCGTCATCATTGGGCAAACTTTGACCCTGTGCCTCTCGGTCAGCAGACACATTACAGCCAATCAGCAGCACTCCCTCCCTTCCACACCCTCCAACCTCCCTCCCAGCATCCATTTTCGATTCATTCGGAAGATGCATGCTTAGTGAGAGGAGGGAAAGTTTAGCTGCTGCTGATTACATAGGGAAATTGATAGCTAGGCTAGGGTATTCAGTGTCCACTACAATCCTGAAGGACTCATCTGATCTCTGCTGTAAGGACAGCACCCCAAAAAGCCCTTTTTAGGGCTAGAACATCAGGCTGCTTTTTTTTTTTTTTTCCTGTGTAATGTAATTGCAGGTGCCTGCCTGCCAGCCTGTGTGTCAGGCTTACAGCATATACTGTGCCCACTTGCCCAGTGCCACCACTCATATCTGTTTTAACAATCGGTTAAGCTTTACATTTAAAATAAATATTTTTTTTTCACTGTAATAGAAGAGCAGTTGCCTGCCTGCCAGCTTCTGTGTGAGGTTGGATGCCTTGCCCATTTGCACAGTCAGTGCCACCACTCATATCTGTTTTAACAATCGGTTAAGCTTTAGATTTAAAATAAATAATTTTTTTTCACTGTAATAGAAGAGCAGTTAGTTGTCTGCAAGCATCTGGGTGTCAGGCCTACTTCAGCGTGTGCCCTGCACAACCCTGCCAGCGTGCTTTGACAGTTGCCAATCATATCTGCTGTCTCTTTAGCGTGCTTTTACAAAGAAAAAAGGTTTCCAGTGTAAGCTAATAGCAGCCAGTCAGTGTCCTTCAAGCGGCTCTGTCAGGCCTTCCTTCAGCGTGTGCCCTGCACAACCCTGCCAGCGTACTTTGACAGTTGCCAATCATATCTGGTGTCTCTATAGCGTGCTTTTACAAAGAAAAAAGGTTTCCAGTGTAAGCTAATAGCAGCCAGTCAGTGTCCTTCAAGCGGCTCTGTCAGGCCTTCCTTCAGCGTGTGCCCTGCACAACACTGCCAGCGTGCTTTGACAGTTGCCAATCATATCTGGTGTCTCTTTAGCGTGCTTTTACAAAGAAAAAAGGTTTCCAGTGTAAGCTAATAGCAGCCAGTCAGTGTCCTTCAAGCGGCTCTGTCAGGCCTTCCTTCAGCGTGTGCCCTGCAAAACCCTGCCAGCGTACTTTGACAGTTGCCACTCATATCTGGTGTCTCTATAGCGTGCTTTTAAAACCAAAACGTTGTTTCCACTGTAATAGAAGAGCAGTTGCCTGCCTGCCAGCTTCTGTGTGAGTTTCACAGTGGATACTGTGCCCTCTTGCCCAGTGCCACCACTCATATCTGTTTTTACAATAGCTTAAGCTTTAGATTTAAAATAAATAATTTTTTTCACTGTAATAGAAGAGCAGTTAGTTGTCTGCAAGCGTCTGGGTGTCAGGCCTACTTCAGCGTGTGCTCTGCAGACCTGTGCCAGTGTGCTTTGACAGTTGCCACTCATATCTTGTGTCTCTATAGCGTGCTTTTACAACCAAAATTTGTTTTTCACTGTTATAGATTGAATAGCAGTTACTTGTCTTCAAGCGGGTGTCTCAGGCCTACTTCAGCGTGTGCTCTGCAGCACTGTTCCAGTGCACATTGCCAATCATATCTGGTGTCTCTATAGCGTGCATTTAAAAACAAAATTTGTTTTTCACTTTTATAGATTGAATAGCAGTTACTTGTCTTCAAGCGGGTGTCTCAGGCCTACTTCAGCGTGTGCTCTGCAGACCTGTGCCAGTGTGCTTTGACAGTTGCCACTCATATCTTGTGTCTCTATAGCGTGCTTTTACAACCAAAATTTGTTTTTCACTGTTATAGATTGAATAGCAGTTACTTGTCTTCAAGCGGGTGTCTCAGGCCTACAGTGTGTGCTCTGCAGAACTGTTACAGTTCACATTGCCAATCATATCTGGTCTCACAGTAGCTTGCACGCATAGTACCACTAATCCCCCAAAAAATGACAGGCAGAGGCAGGCCACCCCGCAGGGGCCGTCGTGGTCGTGGTGCTGTGATTCCCTTTTGCCCTAGAATAATGCCCAGTTTTCAGAAGCCACGTACCCTGAACTTGAAAAGTTCTGAGGACATAGTTGACTGGCTAACACAGGACACCCAATCTTGTACAGCCTCCGCTCGGAACCTTGACGCACCATCCTCCTCCAGCTTAGCTTCAGGCACCTCTCAAGATAGCACTCACCCGCCTGCCGCCACCACCAAAACTAGCACCACAGCCGCTTTACTTGGTATGTCAGAGGAGTTATTCACACACCCGTTTGAAGAAATGAGTGATGCGCAACCATTATTGCTAGAGGATGTAGATAACAGGGATATGTCTCAGGCAGGCAGCATTAAACACATGGAGGTACAGTGTGATGATGATGATGTTGTACCCGCTGCTGCTTCCTTTTCTGAATTGTCAGATACAAGCGAAGTGGTTGATGATGACGATGCGTCCATGGATGTCACGTGGGTGCCCGCTAGAAGAGAAGAAGAACAGGGCGAAAGTTCAGATGGGAGACAGAGAGGAGGAGGAGGAGACCAGTTGGAAGCAGGGGGGGGTCGTCGCAAGGAGCTAGTGGCACAGTCAGACAGCATGCATCGGCACCCGGGGTCAGCCCGACAGCACGCCAATCAACGCATGCTGTGTCCACCACCAGAATGCCGTCATTGCAGAGCTCAGCAGTGTGGCATTTTTTTTGTGTGTCTGCCTCTGACAACAGCGATGCCATTTGCAACATGTGCCAAAGGAAACTGAGTCGTGGGAGGTCCAACACCCACCTAGGTACAACTGCTTTGCGTAGGCACATGATCTCACATCACAAATGCCTATGGGATCAACACATGAGTACAAGCAGCACGCCTACTCTAAGCCGCCATCCTCCTCCTGGTCCAGCATCTTCAGCCACGTCAACCACTGCTGTCCTTCTTGCCCCCTCTCAACCATCCGCCACTCCGTCTCCCGCCTTGAGCAGTTCCCGCTCATCTGCCCACAGTCATGTGTCTGTCAAGGACATGTTTGAGCGTAAGAAGCCAATGTCACCAAGTCACCCCCTTGCCCAGCGTCTGACAGCTGGCTTGTCCGAACTATTAGCCCGCCAGCTTTTACCATACAATCTGGTTGAGTCTGAGGCGTTAAAAAAATTTGTAGCTATTGGGACACCGCAGTGGAAGGTACCCGGCCGGAATTTCTTTTCACAAAAGGCAATCCCCAACTTGTACTCGATTGTGCAAAAGGAAGTCATGGCATGTCTGGCACACAGTGTTGGGGCAAGGGTCCATCTGACCACTGATACCTGGTCTGCAAAGCATGGTCAGGGCAGGTATATCACCTACACTGCGCATTGGGTAAACCTGCTGACGGCTGACAAGCAAGGAATGCGTGGCATTGCAGAGGAGTTGGTGACACCGCCACGAATTGCAGGCAGTCCTGCTGCCACCTCCTCTACTCCTCCTACTCCATCCTCTTCCATAACCTCCTCGGCTGAGTCCTCTTGTGCCGCTGCTTCTTGCTCCACATCAACGGCACCCCCCCAGCTCCCCAGGTACTATTCCACATCCCGGATACGGCAGTGTCACGCCGTCTTGGGTTTGACTTGCTTGAAAGCAGAGAGTCACACCGGACAAGCACTCCTGTCCGCCCTGAACGCACAGGTGGAAAAGTGGCTGACTCCGCAGCAACTGGATATCGGCAAAGTGGTGTGTGACAACGGAAAAAATTTGATAGCGGCATTGAAGTTGGGCAAGTTGACACATGTGCCGTGCATGGCACATGTGTGTAATCTGATCGTACAACGCTTTGTGCATAAGTACACAGGCTTACAGGACGTCCTGAAGCAGGCCAGGAAGGTGTGTGGCCATTTCAGGCGTTCCTACACGGCCATGGCTCACTTTGCCGATATCCAGCGGCGAAACAACATGCCAGTGAGGCGCTTGATTTGCGACAGCCCTACACGTTGGAATTCAACACTCCTAATGTTCGACCGCCTGCTCCAACAAGAAAAAGCTGTTAATTAATATTTGTATGACCGGGGTGCTAGGACAGCCTCTGGGGAGCTGAGAATTTTTTTGCCACGTTACTGGACGCTCATGCGCAATGCCTGTAGGCTCATGCGTCCTTTTGAGGAGGTGACAAACCTAGTCAGTCGCACCGAAGGCACCATCAGCGACATCATACCATTTGTTTTCTTCATGGAGCGTGCCCTGCGAAGAGTGCTGGATCAGGCTGTAGATGAGCGTGAAGAGGAAGAGGAAGAGTTGTGGTCACCATCACCACCAGAAACAGCCTTATCAGCATCGCTTGCTGGACCTGCGGCAACGCTGGAAGAGGATTGTGAGGAAGAGGAGTCAGAGGAGGATTGTAGCTTTGAGGAGGAGGAGGAGGAGGAGCAAGACCAAACACAACAGGCATCCCAGGGTGCTCGTTGTCACCTATCTGGTACCCGTGGTGTTGTACGTGGCTGGGGGGAAGAACATACCTTCAATGACATCAGTGAGGAGGAGGAACGGGAAATGAGTAGCTCGGCATCCAACCTTGTGCAAATGGGGTCTTTCATGCTGTCCTGCCTGTTGAGGGACCCTCGTATAAAAAGGCTGAAGGAGAACGACCTGTACTGGGTGTCCACGCTACTAGACCCCCGGTATAAGCAGAAAGTGACGGAAATGTTACCCAATTACAACAAGTCGGAAAGGATGCAGCATTTGCAAAATAAATTAAAAAGTATGCTTTACACAGCGTATAAGGGTGATGTCACAGCACAACGGGAATCTAACAGGGGGAGAGGTGGAAGTCATCCTCCTCCTCCTCCTCCCACGACCACGCCGGCAAGGACAGGACGCTTTAAAGACGTGTTGTTGATGGAGGACATGCGGACCTTTTTAAGTCCTATGCATCGCCACAGCCCTTCGGGATCCACCCTCAGAGAGCGACTCGACCGACAGGTAGCAGACTACCTCGCCTTAACTGCAGATATCGACACTCTGAGGAGCGATGAACCACTTGACTACTGGGTGTGCAGGCTTGACCTGTGGCCTGAGCTATCCCAATTTGCGATAGAACTTCTGGCCTGCCCCGCTTCAAGTGTCCTGTCAGAAAGGACCTTCAGTGCAGCAGGAGGTATTGTCACTGAGAAGAGAAGTCGCCTAGGTCAAAAAAGTCTAGATTACCTCACCTTTATTAAGATGAATGAGGGATGGATCCCAAAGGGACTGACACTGGGCCATACATTCGATTAAAAAAGGCCTGATGAGATGAGCTGCCTTGGGCTAAAAATTGTCCACACGCTGCTGTATTTTAGCTCTGAATGACGTTTGACTTGCGTGACTTATCCGCCACCAACTAGGGTTCAAGCCGCCATGTTTTAGGGCACTTTCTGCCTGTGAAACAAACATCAATTTTTCTGGACGCTGCTACAGCAGCGGCTGCAACAATACCAAATTTTTCAGGCATGTGTACATGCCTAATTTTTAGGCCCACTGGTGCAAGTGGACTGATTACAATTACAGGGCCTCTAAAGAGTCCTGTATTGTTATTTGTCGTCACTACCTTCCCGCGTCGGGAGTGGGTCATTTGCGCCCCTGCTGCCTTCCTTGCATGTGGTAGCTGTTTGTCAGGGATTTGTCAATCCATATCTGCCAAGTGACCCTATGTAGGGGGAACAGTCCCTATTCTGCTCTGTGTCAGTGTGTATCATGGTCTCTGTGGACAAGGAACAGTCTCTATTCTGCTCTGTGTCAGTGTGTATCAGGGGTTTTGAGGACAGGTGTCAATCCATATCTGCCAAGTGACCCTATGTAGGGGGAACAGTCTCTATTCTGCTCTGTGTCAGTGTGTATCAGGGATCATTAGGACAGGTGTCAATCCATATCTGCCAAGTGACCCTATGTAGGAGGAACAGTCTCTATTCTGCTCTGTGTCAGTGTGTATCAGGGATCATTAGGACAGGTGTCAATCCATATCTGCCAAGTGACCCTATGTAGGAGGAACAGTCTCTATTCTGCTCTGTGTCAGTGTGTATCAGGGATCATTAGGACAGGTGTCAATCCATATCTGCCAAGTGACCCTATGTAGGAGGAACAGTCTCTATTCTGCTCTGTGTCAGTGTGTATCAGGGATCATTAGGATAGGTGTCAATCCATATCTGCCAAGTGACCCTATGTAGGAGGAACAGTCCCTATTCTGCTCTGTGTCAGTGTGTATCAGGGATCATTAGGATAGGTGTCAATCCATATCTGCCAAGTGACCCTATGTAGGGGGAACAGTCTCTATTCTGCTCTGTGTCAGTGTGTATCAGGGATCATTAGGATAGGTGTCAATCCATATCTGCCAAGTGACCCTATGTAGGGGGAACAGTCCCTATTCTGCTCTGTGTCAGTGTGTATCATGGTCTCTGTGGACAAGGAACAGTCTCTATTCTGCTCTGTGTCAGTGTGTATCAGGGGTTTTGAGGACAGGTGTCAATCCATATCTGCCAAGTGACCCTATGTAGGGGGAACAGTCTCTATTCTGCTCTGTGTCAGTGTGTATCAGGGGTTTTGGGGACAGGTGTCAATCCATATCTGCCAAGTGACCCTATGTAGGGGGAACAGTCTCTATTCTGCTCTGTGTCAGTGTGTATCAGGGCTGGGCTTTGAGGACAGGTGTCAATGTTAGGTGATGTCTGCCCTTTATGGATTAAAAGCAGACTCTGCATCAACTGTGCAATTTTCCATGGGAGTTTTGCCATGGATCCCCCTCTGGCATGCCACAGTCCAGGTGTTAGTCCCCTTGAAACAACTTTTCCATCACTATTGTGGCCAGAAAGAGTCCCTGTTGTTTTTAAAATTCGCCTGCCCATTGAAGTCAATGGCGGTTCGCGCGGTTCGCCGGTTCGCGAACATTTGCGGAAGTTCGCGTTCGCCGTTCGCGAACCGAAAATTCCGGGTTCGCGACAACACTAGTCAGAATCCAACATGTATAATTCGTACACTCACCAACCAATGTCTACAAAGATAAACATACATAAATATTGTTTCGAGTTCCGAAAGCATAGAATTCTGGCATAGTTGCTATGATCTGTAGGATGCACTCGGAGGTATGGTGGGTACTCGCGCAGACACTCTCTACCTACAGAGTCTTTACTGTTATGCCAACAGCTGGTCAAAAAGCTGGTCAAAAAAAGTGATAACTTTTCCACTATACATAATATTAACTATTTGGTTAGCAAGTAACACCAAGTCATGTTTGTCATGAGTCATGATATAATGTAGCACAAAATGCCCACAGTATCACGTTGAAATCTATAACAAAAATCTTGACAGAACTTCTACTGACGATAGCTACTTCCTTATATATTATGGATTCATTTAAAGATTTGTTTAGGTAACTGTTGCACTTTGCTATTGCGAATTATAACTAATATGGACAACGCATGGCCCTCTGCCAAGTATTAACCCAGCATGACTGGCAAAGATTCAATGGGTGTGTAGTTCACAAACAAGTGGACATCTGGTATTTGAATGCTGTTGGGGACTTAATCAGCAATATTTGCAGACAAAAATGGGGGAAGCCAACAAATTTGACTTGACAGTCGTTGATCACATGTTTAGCCTTGATCAAATTTTTTAATTACTGGAAAACCAATTTTCGCTTGTTCTAACTACATGTCTGCTAGAATAGAATTTACAGTATAGATAGCAC
Source organism: Pelobates fuscus (assembly GCF_036172605.1). Taxonomy (NCBI): domain Eukaryota; kingdom Metazoa; phylum Chordata; class Amphibia; order Anura; family Pelobatidae; genus Pelobates; species Pelobates fuscus. The sequence goes on from NC_086320.1 coordinate 42,762,966, forward strand.
ACTGTCCCATTTTTTATGGAGTAAAGTCTAATTTAGCACTCAGTAGAACATAAAATGAGTCATGTTCTTGGAGAAAGAACAATTTATAACTTTATTTGAGATTGGTGCTTGGCATATTATCAGTCCTGAAAGTATTAGTTACAAGATAATTTCATATACTTTCACATAGAACATTATTGGCCTATTTACAGTGTGCCTGTTAGATATGGGTAGCTATTAGATATTTGCCATAAATAGTTAGGCTAATCTGCCTCTTTATAATTGGAAGATAAATCATTCTGTTCAGCTAACAATTCTCCCAAAACATTCGCAGAGGACGCACGCAGATTTATTTGATTTTGAATGCTTGTTATAACATGATCAAGTCGATGTTACTTTTCTAATCTTATAAAAAAATTTTTTAGCAGGTTCATCTTTTACTCATAACAATATGATATTACAGATTTTAAATGTGGTTGATAACACAATTTTTGAAACCTGGAAGCTAAAAAAAATGTTTTTGCTGGTGAATGTAATGCGCATTTATACAAGAAGATACTACTATACAACATTGTGCTACAATCAAAATGTTTATTGCCATATGATAGTAACATTGATGGTATTTAAATTTTAGTGTTACATGTGAAGTCTATTCTTTCTTAAGCCCTCTTTCAGAATTTTTTTTTTGCCTGTGTCAGTTCGCTGGAATGAAATTCGCCTGTGTGAGTTCACCAGTTGTAATTTGTGTGTTTGAATTCGTCTGTTTGAATTTGTGTGTTTCAATTTGTGTGTTTCAATTCATCTGTTTGAATTTGTGTGTTTGAATTCGTCTGTTTGAATTTGTGTGTTTCAATTTGTGTGTTTCAATTCATCTGTTTGAATTTGTGTGTTTCAATTCATCTGTTTGAATTTGTGTGTTTCAATTTGTGTGTTTCAATTCACCAGTTTTAACCCCTTAAGGACGGACGACGGTTCAGGACCGTCATCGGCATTTTTCCATTGCCGACCGATGACGGTCCTGAACCGTCCTAACTTTAAGATTTACTTACCCGATCGCCGTCGTTCACCCGGCGGCGATCGGCAGTGCTCCCGTTGTGGGGAGACTGCCTGCAGCCCAGACAGTCTCCCCACCCCCTCTAATAAATCCACCCCCTTTAATTAATCCACCCCTTTAATTAATCCACCCCTTTAATTAATCCACACCCCCTCTAATTAATCCACCACCCCTTTAATTAATCCACCCCCCTTTAATTAATCCACCCCCCCTTTAATTCACCCTCCCTCTAATTAATCCACCACCCCTTTAATTAATCCACCACCCCTTTAATTAATCCACCACCCCTTTAATTAATCCACCACCCCTTTAATTAATCCACCCTCCCTTTAATTAATCCACCCCCCTTTAATTAATCCACCCCCCCTTTAATAAATCCACCCCCTCTAATTAATCCACCCCCTCTAATTAATCCACCCCCTATAATTAATCCACCACCTCTAATTAATCCACCCCCTCTAATTAATCCACACCCCCTCTAATTAATCCACACCCCCTCTAATTAATCCACACCCCCCTCTAATTAATCCGCACCCCCTTTAATTAATCCACCACCCCTTTAATTAATCCACCCTCCCTTTAATTAATTCACCCCCTTTAATTAATTCACCCCCCTTTAATTAATTCACCCCCCTTTAATTAATTCACCCCCCCCTTTAATTAATTAAGTCCCAGACATAAAATACCGGTATCTACTCACAGTTCAAAGAGTCCGACCACTCGGTGCCTCACCGCCCGGAATGGATCCTTCCGCTGAAGATCCGTGAAGGCAGACTGACGGTGCTGCGCACGTTGTCATCACGCTGCGCGATGCCGCGGCCCACAACGCTCCTCCCCCTCCTCCTCATAGAAGAAGGAAGTCCTGCCGGGCCGCAAAGGTAAAATGCCTAGGTCTTATAGGGCTTATATTGCAGCCCACCCCGAAAATTCGGCTAGGGCTTATTTTCGGGGTAGGTCCTATTTTCGGGGAAACACGGTATATATATTATTATAAAATACAAATAATAAGTAATTTAAATTAAATTAAACATGTACAAATAATAATTACAATTTAAAAAAAAATGATATATCTATACGAAATTTTATTCTAACTGTAATTTGATAATTATATATATATATATTTATATCAAAATACACTTAAAATGAAATTGTATATATATCTATGTATATATAAATAAATAGAATACGAACTATTCATATGTCCATATACAAAATTACATAAATAATTATATAAATATACACGTAGACTTCAAATATATAAATATGCATATATATTTAAATTCTAAGTGCGTATTTATGTAATATTTTTACATAATTAAGTTATTTTATTGATTGCAATTTAAGGGACCTGCCTGCCAACTCAGGCCGAAAGTCCAGAGAATTTAATTTGCTATCACTGTATTTTACCCTGTAACGTTCTACGACACCCTAAAACCTGTACATGGGGGGTACTGTTTTACTCGGGAGACTTCGCTGAACACAAATATTAGTGAAAAAAAAAACAGTAAAACATATCACAGCGATGATATTGTCAGTGAAAGTGACTTTTTTTGCATTTTTCCCACACAAACAGCACTTTTACTGATGATATAATTGTTGTGATACATTTTCCAGTTTTGAAACACTAATATTTGTGTTCAGCAAAGTCTCCTGAGTATAACAGTACCCCCCATGTACAGGTTTTATAGCGTTTTTGAAAGTTACAGGGTCAAATATATGGGTCAAATATTTTTACATTGAAAATGGCCAGGTTGGTTGCGTTGCCTTTGAGAGCGTATGGAAGCCCAGGAATGAGAATTACCCCCATGATGGCATACCACTTGCAAAAGAAGACAACCCAAGGTATTGCAAATGGGGTATGTCCAGTCTTTTTTAGTAACCACTTAGTCACAAACACTGGCCAAAATTAGCGTTCAATTTAGTTTTTTACTTTTTTCACACACAAACAAATATGAACGCTAACTTTGGCCAGTGTTTGCGACTAACTGGCTACTAAAAAAGTCTGGACATACCCCATATTGAATACCCTGGGTTGTCTACTTTAAAAAAAATATGTACATGTGGGGTGTTATTCAGCGATTTATGACAGATAATAGTGTTACAATGTCACTATTGATATATTTTAAAAATGTATGTTTTGAAACCGCAATATCCTACTTGTACTTATAGCCCTATAACATGCAAAAAAATAGCAAAAAGCATGTAAACACTGGGTATTTTTAAACTCAGGACAACATTTTGAATCTATTTAGCAGTTTTTTTCATTCGCTTTTGTAGATGAGTAAAAGATTTTTCACATAAAAGTAAAAAAAAATGTATTTATTTCAATTTTTCATCATATTTTTTCATTTTTTTAAAATTAAATTACATGAGATTATATAAATAATGGTATGTAAAGAAAGCCCCTTTTGTCCTGAAAAAAACAATATATAATTTGTATGGGAACAGTAAATGAGAGAGCGGAAAATTACAGCTAAACACAAACACCACAAAAGTGTAAAAAGATGCCTGGTCGAAAATGTACAACATCGCAAAAACAGTCCGGTCCTTAAGGGGTTAATTCACTAGTTTGGATTCACCAGTTTTAATTTGGCAGAAAATTTCAAATTTTGCCCTTAATGTAACGCGCCATTTAAATAAATAATAAAAACTTTATTTTCCAAAGAAGGTGCGCGTTAGATTCGAGTAAATAAGATATTTAAAGTGGCTTTGTCACCTCAAACACACCTTTCTCTTATTGTTTCCTCTTCTCTTTCAAGATCTGTTTTATTTTCTTCATTTCTTATCTATTTCTCTTTTTCTCTATTTCTCTATTTTTCTATTTCTCTATTTCTCTATTTCTCTGCTCAACGCGTTTCGTCCCGCTTTATTCGGGACTTCCTCAGGAGCTGTAGATGGCCTCTGTTCCTTCCCGGGATCTCTTCTTATCTTCTAAGTTTCGCGCTCAAATTAGCCCTGTGCGCATGCGCAAAACGGACATCGGCTTCCGTCGGAAATGTTGCCGGAACACAACATAGATGTGCCCGCCCCCAATATCTGTCGGGAATGACCGATGCGCATGCGTGGCTGAATGCGCATCGGTCATTCCCGACAGAAGTCCCGAATAAAGCGGGACGAAACGCGTTGAGCCCTATTCATCATCCAGCCGACGTCCAGAGACCACAACATCATCACCACTGACCGAATTGCAAGTATATTTCAGCCCTGGAGGTCGCGACCAGGAGCTGTTTAGTCTATCTTTTACTTAGCTTCGGTCCATCTAGTGGTTTATGCAGGGCATTTGTTCCCAGGTCTCGTAATAGGACTGTCCACTGTCTATTACTTTTGTATTGGAGATTTTTATATCTTGTTTTTATGTTATTTTTTTATATGGATTCACTGCACTGTGATGCAGAATAAATTTCACTTTTCTAAGAGATTTCTCTAGTTTATATAGAGCATTATTTCGTTACTATCCCTTACAGGGCATTGTTCATTCCTTACGTTTAGCGCCCCCATTAGGTGGGATTTATTCCACCCTTTTGCGTTTATATATTGATTTAGCTTATGCTTATTTGGGGGGAGCATGGACTACTTGACTCCCATTCTTTCCCATTCTTTAACCTATATGTAGGTTGTTTATATGGGGATTTGCTCTTCCTTGATACTTTAGTTCGGCCCTGTCTTTGTACCTATTCAATATGTGTATACCAACCACCTTCCGACCTTTACCTCTACATCTGCCTTTTTGGCTCTACCCCAGAGACGTGGGGTGGATTTCTTGTTCTGTTTTTCAACAAAACAGGCTGCTCACTGTTTACTAGACATGCCCCTACTCGCGGTATAGCGAGTAGGGGCAAAATGTACAAATACTAAGTCATTTTTACTTAGTATTAGTAAATTTGTCTGAAAGACCAATTTAGATCTTTCAGCCTTTTGGTAGATAACTCCCTAATACCGTGGGAATTAGGGAGTTATCTACTAAGCGGCTGCAATAGAAGTGCCGAAGTCCTGAAATTCCAAAGTTCCGAAATGCCGAAGTTCCGAAGTGTCGAAGTTCCGAAGTTGCCGAATTTCCGAAGTGTCGAAGTTCCGAAGTGCTGAAGTGCCGAAGTTCCGAAGTTGCCGAAGTTTCGAAGTGTTGAAGTGACAAATTGCCAAAGTCCCAAATTGCGAAAATTCCGAATTTCGGAATGCCGAACCAAACCGAAAATTTTCCCCATGCACATGCCTAATGAAAAGCACCCTGACAAATTAATTGCCCATCAAAAATAATGCCCCCACACACAGTCCTCTTCTCCAAAAGCCTACTAGATCTGCTAGTGTTTATTTAGTACACTTTGCAGTAACACTACCCCAGCGCCTATAATTCTGAGTCACATACCATATTTTAAGGGATCTGTACTGAGAAATCTTTCATCAATACCCCATATAGCCTTTCCCTATAACCAGGGTAAATCTTATGATGTAAAGAAGGAATATCACTTTAAATTATTGTTTATGCAATGCTTTTATGGATCTGTTACTGCTAATGCTGATAACCTGAATTTGACATTGGAAACTACGAGTTCTCTGCAGGAAAAAGGCAGGTACCCAAAAGCCGTTCTGTGTTTGCACAGTTGAAAGTAAGAATGACCAATTTTTAATCTATTGCATTCTTTGTGGTTTATTTATTTTTTACATTAAAATCCAGTATTTCATGGTGAGATATTTTACTGGTGCACCCACTGTGTCAAATCTAACACTCATATAACAAGAAAAATCCTCCCTATTACCTATTTGGGTCAACAACCATCGGAGAAAGCCATATAATGTTTTTTTTTTTTTTTATGTTTCGTATCAATATGCCACTGTGCAACAAAATTACAGCTGGGACCAGTGTGAAAGCAACAAAAGACAACATTGAAGCGTGCATTTAAACACATTTAAATTAAGAACGTAAACTGAATAACAAAAACAGGAGACACGTTCTGCTTCTCTTCAAATGTCCTCCTTGAGAAGATTAAAATGTAAAACCAACATTATAATGAATCAATGACATTTCCTTTCTCCCTTTGGTCTATAAAAATACTGTCTGAACTGATAGAATTCTCCAATGGTATTAAATCTAATAAAAGACTTGTTAAAGCTGATTATTTCACTTTGTTGCTATTCATAATATATAAATCATATAACAGAGTACATAAACTAATTATACATGGAGAAACATATTATTCCATGACTTTTAGACACCACTATAGTTTATAGAAGGAGCTGGAGTTTCTAAAATGTCTTCATATGGACCCTTGTTCTTATGACCATATACTCCATTAAAATATGGATTAAATATGAAAAGTTTTAACGGAATTCTTAGGAACCCAACGTGTCTAGAAATGTACAGGTTTAAGATATTGCTCACAGATATGTGGATGATGACGGAGCTGTGTGTTGGCATACATCTCAGTGATGTCTGTATGATCTGAATCGAATGCTTCCGTGTCAGTTTTACATTTTACACAGTTATAGGGAAAACTTGCGTCAAAGTTATAACACACTCACCAAAAAGATGCAACTGCATCAATCTAGACTTGCATTACTGCTTATGGTTCTCAAATTGATGCATCCATATAAGATCTGGTATCCCGTAGACAAAGCACAGTGTCATTTTCACTAAGTCACAGCCACATAATTCTGGATTTAAATCTACTTAACTGACGCAAGATGCGACCTTAGCTCCTTTTTATAGGTTCCTGAAATTGGCATCCTGAATTCAAAATAATCATGAGCAAAACTGATGTGACACACGGGCTCAGGACTATTTAAAACTGCGTCTGTTTTATTTCTGTACCCTGTCATGGTCTCAGATACCCTTGGTGCGTTGCTGACTTATTGCTTTGTATTTTTGATCCAGATTGTTATTGTCCCTGAGTTTTCTTGTACCTATATTTTGTTCCCAACACAGCTTGCATTAGACTCTGCGTTTATAGTGATCCTGTGTTCCTAACCTGGCTAGCTTCTGACTACATTTGGTTCCTATGTGTTAGACTATGAGTATTATTCAGTGTTCCTAACCTGGCAAGTCTATAGAATTATACTATGGAATTATTCTCAGAGCTAGATTCTCTTAGTCTGGCCTGGCATTGTATAATTTAGCTTTGTTACTTCAGTTTCCTATATAGCGTTAAGCTTGACCACTCTAAGGTACGGGGATATGCCTTCCTATAAATTCCTATGTTTCTTTGTAAGGGTGCTGTCTTGTATCTTGTTGAAGGATCCCCCGTCTCCTGACAATGTCAAGCCTATGACACTGCAGTGACTTCTTGCACTCAGAGGCCTTTGAGTTGGCACGTAGAAGGAGATTTATCAAAGTGTCACTGACAATTTCAAACCTTTTTATTTATACCTGATTTATTACCTCTGGTGGGTTTTTTCAACCATTCCATTTGTTTACACTCTTAGCGTCATTTTAGCAATTACATAATTTTTTTCCTGTTACACAACTAATTTGTCAGTCTTCCTATCGCATTTTTTCCACCAGAACAGTGCTGTGTTCCACTTCTCTTATTCCCAGAACTTTTTTGTTATTTTTAGAAATTGATATTTCTGTTAAAAAAAGCTAAAAAACATATCATGCATAGACCTTCCAGGACCTTTACACTCCAACTTGAGGTCGATAAATTTCATATGGAAAATACTGTAAAATATCTTATCTATTTCAATGTATATTTGAACCAAAATGGTAGATTTTTTTTTGCATCAAGCAAGAATTTTCATCAACAGTTCCTTGTTGAGGTCTTCTTGGTGAAAACGAGTTTACTTCAGCTGTTAAAATGCAGCCCTATAGTCTCCCTCCTCTACCAGTTAAAACTGGCATTGCAATATTTAAACTTAATGGGCTAAATTGTATTCTGAAGACTGGTAATGCAGTGGTTATGTCTTCCTTTCAGAGTTTGCAAACGTTTGTGTGTAGACTAACACAATAATCAACTTGTCCCTCCATCTCCCTAGTATATATCATTAAAAACCCACTTCTTCATAAAAGCGTATCAATTAAACTGTATATAGCTCCCGACTGATTCCTCTTCTGCAACTGTCACTAGTCTAATACTATCGTTACCTTTTGTGTCACTTTATCCCACTCCCTCTAGCATGTAAGCTCATTGAGCAGGGCCCTCAACCCCTCTGTTCCTGTGTGTCCAACTTGTCTGGTTACAACTACATGTCTGTTCGTCCACCCACTGTAAAGCGCTGCGGAATTTGTTGGCGCTACATAAATAATAACATAATAATAACATAATATACACAAACTGTAGAAGCCTAAAGGTAGTTTACTTCTAAGTTGCTCCCCTTGCAGTTAACATAGCATTTATTTATTGTTGTATTTGTCCTAATTTCATTGTGGGTACTTAGTATTTATCGTTGAATGGATTCTTTTGACATACTTCAATTCTAGACAGCTGTTCCGATAGTGAGAAACTTTATAACAAATGCTGTTAAATAAAAGTGAATCTTTAATTGTTTACATGTAGTCTGCCAACAATCCTAATTTAAACATAGCTTAATTTCCAAAGCTAATTCCATTTTCAGTACATGTTGACATTATCGTAGAGGTGGTGCATTCATAGATCGAGTTTATAATTCTGTTCGGGAACAAAGATCATTTTTTCATAAATATTCGGAGCCAGGAGTCCTGTCATCACAGTAACATTGTCATAAAATATTACTGCGTTGATTACATCTTTCACGTATAATACACAATCAATCACTTTAATTCAAGCGCGAATACAATGATAATTAATATTTCTGCTGACATCAAATTCAACATTTACCAACATGCAAAGCTTGCAAAATATATCAGATAGGATTTTTTGAAACACCTGCTCAAACTCTTGCAATGATTATTTATCTTTCTTTTAAATTTGTTTAATTCATCTTTCATTAAGGTTTTTTTTTTTTTAAATGTTTTCACTACTTTCATTCTTTCTACATGCTGTATTGACCTTATTCACCTGTTTGCTAACAAGTGAGGTGATACATGACTGATCATCATTATCATTCTCTGACCCCCATGTGCAGAAAGCTAAAATTTAAGAGTGAACTGTGGGGTGGGAGTATCAGTTACCATGAAGTCCCAACTGGTTTCCAACTGTTACAAAGAGACCTAGACACTCCAGGGGACGCAACCAGCTCCAGTCACCTAAACAAAACAAGGAATATCATTGGATAACTTTAACATTAAACAGAAAGATACATAGACCCCTAAATAATAAACTTGAACTTACAACAGTTCATCTGTATAGTTAACATTTAAAAGATGCAGGGAATGGTCCAGATTCACATGAATATCTGAAGCATTTTCTTCTTTGCCTAGATCAGGGGTAGGCAACCTTCGCACTCCAGATGGTGTGAACTACATCTCACCATAATGCTCTTACAGTCATAATGATGGCAAATCGTCAGGGGAAATGTAGACCACAACATCTGGAGTGCCGAAGGTTGTCTATCCTTGCCCTAGATGGTTGTAGAGTAGTTAGTTGAGTAAAAGTGGTCTCTAGAGGAGTAGCCATGGGGTGTAGATCACCAGTGAGATTTTGTTGCTGAGCATCATGTTGATGTTGTTCTGTATAATTTTTAGACACAGTATTTTCACCCTCAGGACACTCAGGTCGACTCCACACTCAATGCCAGAAATCCTCAATATTCTGGGATTGTATGTGAAGTGGAAATCAATCAATAAATTGATTATTTTGTGTATCTGCCCCTGGCCAAATTAAAGAAACAGTGCGTGCACACTCCCTGAAGTAATTCACACCAGACACAAGTTTCAGGTTAATGAAGAACTTGAGGAATGTTTATTAGAGGGGGTGGCATGCCCCTTATAAAGCATCATAACATTGTCAGAGATAACATTGATTTATACATCAATAATTGGTTAGGGGTTAAGTGGTTGATTCATTGCTCGTCCTACCGGGTGTGATGTCACTGGCATTTTGCGGGCCTCCCCCAGATTCCAGCGCCATCTTGTTATTGAGGGTGTTATTCGATGACTAAGGGAAACTCCCTGGTCCTAACGGCCATTTTAGGCAAATTACAAAGTATAAAAAATGCTGATCAAAAATTATATAAAGTAAGTAGACATTTTACTTATTAAAAATTAGGATTATATTTCATGTCCACAACAGTCCCCCCTTAAAATGACCATTTACTAAACAGACAACTACAACTGCTCCTAATATGTCCCTAACTGGCTGCAGCACATCTGTCTTAACGGGCCACGAACGCTTCACTCCGTGGGTATCACCCAGTGGCTAACCCACTACTTCTCCCACGAGAGACTTCTGCCCGTAGAGACAGACGCTATCCCTACACTATCCCTATAGGAAAGCAGTTGTCTGCTTGAACTGGTGAGACTGAAGGGGTGTGTGTGGTGTGTCACATTCTGTGTCATCAATGTCCTGGTGTAAAAATGTGGGAGTTACGTTATCAATGGTTTGTCCTACCATCTTCTGTAAGTATTTATGTATGCAAGGTAGTATGCAGCATGTCAGGAAAAGGAAAATGACTTACCGTGAGGACTGCCATTCCAACCTGGAATAAAGTCTTCTGCCACCCATTCATCCATCCAAACTATCTATCCCACGTATTGGGGACCCCAGAATTATTTTGTAATTCGTCAGAGAGGCTGTATAACTTTTCTATTGCCATAGTCACCTTCCCATTGGGCCCAGTATTGTCAGGGATAAAGGTACAACAGGTCATGGTGACGTGGAGTATTTTACATATACCTCCTTTTTCGGCTAGAATTATGTATAGAGCCATCCTATTTTGGAATGTCATTTGGGAGGTAGCTTGTAGCTGTTCCGCTAAGCCCTGTAGGGCATCTCTGGTGTAATTAACAAACCGCTGCTAATTATAGTAAATTTAGTTTATCCAGTTGACATTTTTGTTAGTGGTGATTAGTGGAACTAGGGATTCAAACCCTGCTGCTACCTCATCTCTAGCTTTAAACTCATTAGGCACCCCCCTTGGCGCCCCTGTGGCATCAATATAAACATGTGGATCAAAACTTACACGGAGGGGAATTTCTCTTTTAACTCGGAAATACGTATGTGGGGAGTCAAGTGGGCCTTGGTGATCATCTGAGATGATATGAATGGGCATTATAGCCTTAGTCAGGGTACATTCCCCCCACCATAGGCCTGCTAGCTGGGATCTTAGCTGCATATCACCACATAGCCAATAAATATCCCCAACTGATTTGGCATGATTTACCAATAACGTCATAGGTGGGTCATGATAGGTAGCACAATAACCAGATGGAAACTTGCCCATGAACTTACCAGTGTTTTTATGCACTGTGTAACAGGTGTGATTACCTGGATATACTGTGACTCCATCAGGCGGTCTGACATTTCCCTGGGTGATGGGATACACCCTTTTCCATGATTCACATGTTGATGAGTTAGTGGTTGTCTGTACATAAAGGCTTAGGAAGCACAGTTCCACCTCAGGAGGTAGATTAAGGGGCACAGTACCCAAGTGAGGTCTAGCCCCGCCACATACATAACAATTAGTCTTGTGTGAATTTGCTTTATATCTCAACCATTCCAGCCACAGGTTAGTGTCTGAGAACCCAGTTTCTACAGCCATGGTAGCTTCAAAAGTGGGTTTGGCAATAGCAACCATGTCTTTTAAAGTCTTAATGTAAGGTTTCAGTGGATTAACAGTCATGTGAGTAGTACCTACCCAGTCAGGTGATGTGAGCATGTCTTGTAAATAAAAGGTTCCCAACTGATTGTGTGAACCACCTCCCTTCCAATACATACCCATTACATATTCCCCAGCATCCCCTGAGCTGGGATGCTCTATGTTTAAAGTGAGTTTCATAGGGGTCAACCCTGCGGGTTTACACAGTGTCATTCTATATAACAAGGGCTTCCCATTTCTGTCAACCCTGTCCAGGGCACATTGGGGCTTATAGCCCTATGGTCTACCAGTGTTCCATCCGGCTGCCTTCCAGGAGCTACAGTGATGCCCCCAGCGGCCCCCTGTTACACAGATATATGGGTCTTTCTTGTTTGGTATGTCCTTGTATCTGGCAGAATGTTGTGTCTGTGGAAAAGTACAAGAAACAATATCACAGTAATCAAAAGTAAAAGTAGCCATGTGTGTGTTTGAAGAATTGTACCAAAACGTGTAAACATGATTGTCTTTAGTGATAGCAACTTGTTGGGCCTTTATCAGGCCTAGCAGCAAAAATAAACACAGGGAGCTCATGGTTCAGCGGAGGTAGCTGTAATGAGTCTTACCTGATAGGGAGTCCAGCTCGCAGAGTTATACGCTCACCCTTGCAAAGTAGACACAGATCAGGGTGACCAGGTAAGACGCCACGTGACCTGTGAGTCTGTGCACGGGGGCTTTCCAGGAAAGGTGCTCCAAAATGCAGTACAGAAGGGATTAGCAGAAGCGTAGTCAAGGGAAGCCAAAATCAGGGAAGCCAGAGATCAGAGTAGTCCAGGAGGAAAGCCACGGTCAGAAGCCGGAATCAGACAGGAAACACTGGAACGCAGGTAAGGAGAGACAGGAACCAAACAAGGGAACCAGAGTCAATGAAGTGACACCCCTCCCAGGGTGTGACAGGCTTTTATATCCAGCCAATTAATATGGCATACAGGTGTGCTAGAGTAGCCACGGGTAAGTTCAGCTCCCAGTGCTGGAACAAGGCAAGGACACCTATTACGGCAGTACTATGAATGGCTGGATAGCACAGTGGCAAAAGAGCAGGATTCAAGAAGTCAAAGTCCAGGGTTCAAGTCCCCGTGACAGTAGCTTCCTCTGGATCAGGTACTTTCTTGCAATGTGAAGCGTGTATCCAGGAACTCTTTCCGGCCAGCTTTACTGAGGTAGCCGTTATTAGCAGTACTTGGTACGGTCCATCGAATCTTGTCTCAAGAGTGTGTTTCCTTAGGAATTTCTTGACCATAACCCAGTAACCAGGGAGTAATTTGTGAGTGCCTGTGTTTGAATCTGGGTCTGGAATAGAAGAAAACACTTGGGCATGGATTTTGGTCAAGGCATTAGAGAGAGCAGTAACACAATCTACCATAGCATCTGACTGAATTTGAAGTTGATGTGGGAAATAACTGCCTAACCTATGTGCTGTACCAAACAAAATCTCGTAGGGAGACAGACTGAACTTCCCCCTCGGGGTATACCGTACACTGAACAGTGCTAAAGGAAGACTCTCGGGCCAGGGCATGTTAGTTTCTTGGTACATTTTGAGCATTCTGGCCTTCAGTGTGCCATTCATGCGTTCTACCTTACCGCTACTCTGTGGGTGATATGGCGTGTGAAAGGCAAGGGTCACCCCCGGTGCTGTCCAGACTTTCCTTGTTAACAATGCAGTGAAGGAAGTTCCTTGGTCACTTTCAATTACTTCCGGTACTCCATACCTGCAAACTATTTCTGTGAGAAGATGCTTTGCTGTAGTTTTTGCTGTAAGGTTAGCAACTGGAAAGGCTTCTGGCCAGCCTGAGAACATATCCACTATAACTAGTACATACTCATACCGCCCGCTCTTTGGCATTTGGATATGGTCAATCTGAATCCTTTGGAAGGGATACTGTGGCTTAGCCAGGTGGTTAGGAGCAGCTTGATAACTTTTCCGGGATTACATTTTGTGCAAATTGTGCAAGATCTGCAATAGTTCCGTGTCAGGGTGGTGATACCGGGTGCTTCAAAGTATTTGTCAATTAAAGAATTCATCAGATGCTTAGACAGATGGGCTGGTCCGCGGGCCCATTGGACGACTGCAGGATACATATTTTTGGGTAGACAAAACTTGAGGTTGATGGTATAGACATCATTTCGGAGGATCACCCCTTTGTCCTTCCAACTCTGTCTTTCTTGAGGGGTTGCTGCAGCTCAGAGAAGCTGGAGATCTGTAGGTAGGGTTTGCATAGTGTAAATAGGGGTCTCTTCAGAGGCCACTCTTCTGTCCACTTTCCATCCTTGTCGTGCTGCTTCTTTAGCAGCCTGGTCAGCTAGATGGTTGCCCTGAGCTTCTGTTGAGTTCAACCGGCCATGTGCTTTCACCTTCAATATAGCCACCTCTTCAGGCAGTAACAGGGCATCCATTAGTTCTTCGATAGCTGCCCCATGTTTCACCGGGGTGCCAGTAGCTGTAAAGAATCCTCTGGTTTTCCAAGTCAGGCCAAAGTCATGTGCTACGCCCAGAGCGTATCTTGAATCTGTGTAAATATTGACACGTGTACTTTCAGACAGTTTACAGGCCACAGTAAGTGCTGTTAACTCGGCCTCTTGAGCTGATTTTGATGGTGGGAATGCAGCAGCCCATAATATTTGGCTTTCTGTAGTGACTGCATACCCAGTATGGTATTGTCCTTGTTCATCAGCAAATCGGGAGCCATCCACAAACAGTGTACAGTCTGGATTTGATAAGGCGGTTTCATGCACGGTTTTAAGTGGGTGGTTTCCATCTTCATCTGTTCAAAGCAATCATGGGGGGCCTCTGGGTCCTGCCCCGTGGGAGGGGGATCCTCACATATCTCAGTATGATACCGAGGATAACTGACGGTATTGCAGTTAATGATCTTTTTATTAACTCCCGTCAACATGAGTTGTTCTTGGGTTGCGGTGCTCCAGGATTTGGCCAGTGGGCCCAAATCTTCCCATGAGAGTTCTGGAGATTTGGGGAATGAAACGTGAGGAACAGCCACATCCCACTGTGGTAGAGGTGTGATGCCTCCATTGGCAGGTGAACCAACGAGACCATGTTGCCTCTGGAGTCCCATAATAAATCTGTCAGTGTAATTCGTATTCCCACCAAGTGGAACAACTCTTCCTCATAGTATGGGTCAGGTCCTGGAGTATCTTTAAACCACAGGGTACAGTGCAACAGGTTCTCAAGTTGCAGGTGTAGGTACTTGGAACTCCGTCCGGACATCATTGTTGATGTCTAAGCTGTACCAGTAGTGTGGCACTCCCCCCTTGGGAAGTGGAAGAAGAGTTGCCGGATTCAGGGTGTAACATCTTTGGAGAGTAACGTTGTCAGGCAGTAAGAGAGAAGTCTGGAGACGGAGATGACGCTGCGAGGAAAGATGTTTCGGTTGGACCTGTTGCAGGATAGCTGAAATGCCATGTGGAGCAAGGACAGTGAGGGCATGTCCAAGGACGAAGTCATTGGTCTTGTCCAGTAAGGCGCTTGCAGCAAATACGGCACGTAGACATGAGAGGCTTCCTCTGGCAACGGGGTCTAGCATGCATGAGAAATAACCAATCGATCTCTGACGTGTACTGTGGGACTGAGTAAGCATCCCCGAGGCGTGGCCCATCTTTTTGGAAACAAACAGTTTAAAGGGCAACTGATAGTTGGGGAGGCCCAGAGCAGGTGAGGAGGAAACCGCCTTCTGAAGTGTGGAAAAACAAGCAACTGCATGTGGTGGTAGAGAGAACGGTTCATTCTTCAGAGCATCATATAATGGTTGCATGAGTTGTGAAGCATCAGGAATCCAAGACCGGCAATACGTGATTAGGCCCAGGAAGGCATGCAGGGACTGATGAGTAGATGGAAGTGGCAAATTCAAAATAGCAAGGATTCTGTTTCTGGTAAGATGACGGGTGCCATGGGAAAGGCAATGTCCCAAGAAGACCACTGAGGGCTGGCACCACTGTAATTTTGACTTTGAGGCTTTGCAACCTTCGTCAGCTAAGAAACAGAGAAGATCTTCAGAATCTCGTTCAGCAGTAAAGAGGTCATCCGCACAAAGGAGCAGGTCATCAACGTACTGGAGTAGAACCACGTCATTGTGTGCTTTCTGCCAAGGTTCCAAGACAGTGGACATGGCCTTTGCAAACTGAGTGGGAGAGTTATGTGCCCCTTGTGGCATAACAGTCCATGTGTACTGCTGATGGTCATGAGTAAAGGCAAATAGATGTTGACAGGACGGATCCAGTGGGACACTGAAGAAGGCATTAGCAAGATCAACTACTGTGAAGAATCTGGCAGTAGGTGGAACTTGTGACAGTAAGGTGTGTGGATTAGGGACGACAGCTGTGTCTCGGACAGTGACATCATTGACAGCACGAAGATCTTGGACCATACGGTATTGGTCAGGTTGGCCCTTCTCTGTCTTCTTCTTAACAGGGAACAGGGGAGTATTGCATTCTGACACACATTTGATGAGGGCAACTTTTGCTAGGAGGCTGTCAACCTGTTTGGAGATGGCAAGAGCCTGTGCAGGTTTCAGTGGGTACTGTGGTCTTCGTGGAGGGGCGGCTCCTGGTAAGAGAGTGACGACCACCGGTGGGACTCGCAGGCGGCCTATGTCATCAGGGCCTGAGGACCAAAGTTTAGTAGGAATTCTGTCTAGAGCACTGGGGGTATCTGTGACCCTTGGTTCCTCTTTGGGGGACGTGAGGTGTACTAGTAGAGGTAAGGAACAGAGAACAGAAGTGTCTTTGCGTGATAGAGGTGTGAGTAATTGTGACCATCTGCAGTAAAGGTGATGGAGGCCTGCAAGCGGGACAACATGTCAGCACCTAAAAGGTTAATGGGGCAGGTGGAGGAAACAACAAACCGTGAGAAGATATCAGAGCCTACACGTAGGAGCTTGGTTAATGGATTGCTGCGGGGAGTACCGTCAACACCTACACAGGAAACATCAAGATCTGATAAACAGGATGGGTCTGGCATGTCTTGTTCTCTAAGAACACTGCGGGCTGCACCTGTGTCAACTAAAAAGGTAGTAGGATGTCCCTTGACAGGTAGGACTACTGTGGCAAAAAGCCCCCCCCCCTTTCCCCTGCAGACACTGCCATGGCAGGGGTACTAGACACAGGCTTGCCTGTTACCTATTGTAATAAATCCAAATGGGCCTGATCAGGACCAGTGTAATGTCACATAGAAGTCGAAGGCAGACTAGTCTGGGGAGCAGGGCGGGCTGCACGAATCTGTCTAGGTGCGGAATGAACATCCTGAGGGTCATTATTACCATACCCATCAGCAGGGGCTGGTGGGGGTGGTGGTGGGGCTTGGGGATACTCAGGAGGAGGAATATATGGGACAGATGGAGGTGGTGGTGGTTGTAGATACCCTGGGGGAAAATATCCAAAGGCAGCAGCAGTAGGATTGGAGAACCGTGGAAGCTGTGGCCTAAAGTATCTGGGATGGGGGCAATCCCTTCTGAAGTGGCCAAACTGATGGCAGTTAAAACAAGTTCTGGGCACGGTTGGGGTCCGGCCCTGCGTAAAATTCATAGTCTGCGGTTGCATTGGTTGTACGGGGTACACCCTGGGAGTAGTGGCGGGCCCAGGAGTTGGAGCAGGGTCAGCGAGCATCAGGGGGCTATTCCTCCTCTGTGTGGGTTGTAACACGGACGCCAAACCTTTGGCAACCAACAAGAGGGTGTCCAGGGGAATTATTCTGTACTCAGGACTCGAGAGTATCAAGCCCTTACGGATATTCTCTTTTAAACCGGCCACAAAGGCAGTGGACAACATCTGAGTGTGTGTTTTATTATAAACACTAAAGCCTAAGTCAGAAAACGTTTGGGTTAGGCGTGAGTGATACTTTTCTACAGACTCAAGCTTGTCCTGGACAATATCATTTATACAGGTGGCCTGATCAGCCAATTTGTCTTGAGCCCAGGCACAGTATGCATCTCCAGCTTTAATTTCACACAAACTGTATAGATCCCACCAAGCAGCGGAATATGTCTTACGTATCTGAGCCATTCTGCGAAAGAATGGCATGGGCTGTTTTTCAGGGTCGGGGAGGGAAGTGACCAAGGTGGCGACTTGCGATGGGTTAAAGGTAACATACATTGGCGGGGCACCTTCGGTGGTAGGGGGCACATGTGGGTGCAAACCGGAGGGGGCTTGTCTCTGTGAAGGCCTATTGTCTTGAGGGTGAAATTGATTGTGCCCTTGTACATTATCATCCTCGAGGGGGACTGGGTTTGGAAGACCATGATAGGATGCTACATCGAGGGAGGCAGGAGCTTGCATAGCTGAGGGCCCAGGAGCAGGGGGGCCAGTGACAATATTACGGGGAGTGACCATCTGTGATGTAGTGGGATGGAAACCGGAGGCTGCCGGGGAAACGCCTATAGCTAGGCGTGATGTGAAGTGGCAGGCTCATCCGAGCCGACTACCATGAGTGGGTAACTTGGATCTGTGGCAGGGGAGCACGGGGCTAGGGCCATAGAAGAGGCAGAGGTTGTTGCAGATGGGGCTGAACGTGAGAGACAGGCAGACAGGGCAGAGGTCAAGACGGACAGTGGGTCAGAAGGGACAGGGGAGGATACGGGAGGAACGGGAGGAGGAGGGTTAGGAGGAACGGGAGCCATGGGACGGGCTAAGGCAGAGAAGGCAGAGAGGAGTGAGGTTAAATCCACAGGAGGAGGAGTGGGAGGAATGTCAGGTGGTGGAGTAGGAGGTGCGGGGGTAGTGGGATGAGTTGAGGCAGAGAAGAAGGATGAGAGGAGAGATGACAGGTCGGTGGGAGGAGGAGGAATGGGAGAAATGTCAGGAGGTGGAGTAGGAGGAGTAGGAGTAGTAGGATGGGTCGAAGTAGGAAGGAGGGATGAGAGGAGAGACGACAGGTCAGTGGGAGGAGGAGGAATGGGAGAAATGTCGATAGGTGGAGTAGGAGGAGTAGGAGTAGTGGGATGGTTGAGGCAGAGAGGAGGGATGAGAGGAGAGATGACAGGTCAGTGGGAGGAGGAGGAATGGGAGAAATGTCGGGAGGTGGAGTAGGAGGAGTAGGAGTGGTGGGATGGGTTGAGGCAGAGAGGAGGGATGAGAGGAGAGATGACAGGTCAGTGGGAGGAGGAGGAATGGGAGAAATGTCGGGAGGTGGAGTAGGAGGTGTAGGAGTAGTGGGATGGGTTGAGGCAGAGAGGAGGGATGAGAGGAGAGATGACAGGTCAGTGGGAGGAGGAGGAATGGGAGAAATGTCGGGAGGTGGAGTAGGAGGAGTAGGAGTGGTGGGATGGGTTGAGGCAGAGAGGAGGGATGAGAGGAGGACAGGTCAGTGGGAGGAGGAGGAATGGGAGAAATGTCGAGTGGTGGAGTAGGAGGAGTAGGAGTAGTGGGATGGGTTAAGGCAGAGAGTATAGATGAGATGTCAGTAGGAGGGGAAGTGGGAGTGATATGAGGAGTAGGAGTAGCAGGACGGGTTAAGGCGGAGAGAAGGGAGGTTAGGTCGATAGAGGAAGTAGAAGGGGGAATGTCGGAAGGCAGGGCGGGAGGTACAGGATTAGTGAGACGGGTTAAGGCAGAGAGGAGGGATGAGAGGTCAGTAGCGGGGGTACCGGAAGTGGGAGGTGTGGCGAAACCGACCTCGCCACGTGTCCTTGGAGGGGGCTGATTGCCCGCCTCTTGCCTTTGGACTATGGACCAGACTTTATGGGAATGTGATACCCCAGATAGCTATACCATGGAGCCTATACATATAGTGAAAGACTATGGGAAAGACTTTAGCTCCATGGCAATTGTACTGTGTGAATAGGATCTGCGCGCTATTCGGTAGTTTTGTGCGCTCAGATCCCAGCTATCTGGGGATATGTGAAATGTCTGTGTGTTATGGTTAAAAAGTAACTTTCTGTATTTTAAAGTGTTTTATGTCTTTCTGTAACCATGTGGTTAATGGAGTCTGTCTCTGTGATGGAGATAATTAAATTACTTCTCCAGCACAGAGAAGGCTCTGTAAAAAAAACAGTCTGAGCTGGAAGGCTAGGGGTTTTAAAAGATACTTTACTAACTTTTGAACCCCTGGTCTGATCCATGCCATTTTTTTATATGTTGTGCCCCTGAATGGATTGATTGTGGATATGTATTTTTATGTGAATGTGATGTATGGTTTTAGAGTTAGGAAAGTTGTGTAAAAGTATATTTTAAACTGTATGCATAATGGGATTATGTGTCACACTAAGGGGAGGGGATGTGTGGGAGGTAATATCTATGTCATTGGTTCTTTTATGCCTCCCCCTGGGTGTGGCCTGTATGTGCGAGTTGGAAATAAAAGCCAGGCTGGATGAGCCAGTCCTCAGTTCCTGTTTAACCCTCAAAATGAAGTGTTGTCTCGTTCTAGGGGGGAATTGGATTGTAAGCTGACTGCCAGGAGTGTAAGCGGATTGTATGCTTTTCTTGTTCAGCTGTTCCAGTTAGCAGTGTTATCTTGTATCCAGTTCGGGAGTTTGGTGTTCTGCAGTAGCTGTGCCTGTCTCTCAAAAAGGGGATTATCGCCTAAACTGGGTTTTATCCTCTTGTAAGTGAAACGGTCCGTTACATTGGTGGCAAGCGGTGGGATGGCGTCCTAGTGCGAGGAGAAGCAGCTCAGAGACACCGGTAACGTGTGGAGTTGTGCAGCGTCCCTATCTTCAGCAACATAATGGAACCAGCAGTGGCTACAGCAAGCATGGCGTATAGCTACTCCGTACTAGAGTTTGGCACGATGGTAGGGTTGCGCCTGAAGTTTTACGGACCCAATCCAGAGGAGAAATACGTGCGGTTCGTGTGGGACATGGTGACCCGGAACCTACAACACAGGGCGTTGAGGGAAGGCCAGTGGGCACGTTGGGAGAAACTCCAGCCACAGGTAGAGTGGGACGAGGAAGAAACCGAGGTGGCCGGTGGAGATGGGACCGAGGTCTCTCTACCGGCCCTACAGGGATGCTGGGCACCCGGCCCAGATCCCCAGCAGCAGTATGTTTTACAGGGAGGGGAGACAGTCGGTCTCACTCCCCAGCGTCAGAATGTGTTATTGGAGGAAGAGACAACCGGTCTCCCTCCCCAACAGCAACCAGAGGTACCCGAGGTAGAGGACCTCATAGACTGGTCCTGGGAGGACCCCCTGCAGGCAGGTGGAGATGGGACCGAGATCTCTCCACCGGCCCTACAGGGATGCTGGGCAACCGGCCCAGATCCCCAACTAGAGCTGGAGTTACAGAAAGTGGAGAGCATCGACCTCCCCCCCCAGCAGCAGCCGGAGTACCAGGGGGAGGTAAGTGATATTTCTCCTCCCCAGTCAACTCCTTTGTTCCCTGACCCCCCAGCAGAAGAGCTGGCAACTGGGCAGAGCGCCGCTGTCCTCTGTCCTCTCTTGTTTCCTTCCCCTGAGCCTGACTTTCTACAGGCTGCCTCAGCGGAAGAGCTGGCAACTGGACAGAGCGCCGCTGGCCTCTGTCCTTCCTTTTTTCCTTACCCTGAGACTACCCCAGCTCTGACCCCGGAGCAGAGCACATCGGGCATCTGGCCTCCAAGTACTCACAGCCATTTGCCCAGCAAGGCCGAGGGTGCCACAGTTTCACCCCACAACTTGGGACCTACAGGCCAGTATGACTTATTGTTGGGGGGCTATTCTGTGAATTCTTTATTGTGGGGGGGCTACACTGCTAAATTTGTTTTGTGGGTTAGACCCTCTGTGAACTATGTACCGTGGGTGGGCCATTCTGTGAATTCTTTATTGTGGGGGGGCTACACTGCTAAATTTGTTTTGTGGGTGGGCTACTCTGCTAATTTTGTTTTATGGGTGGGCTGCCCGACTAATCTAGGTACTGACCGGCAGAAGGTCAGGTACCTGGTTAGTCTACCCCCGAATGGGAAGATATGTAGCGAAAGCCACTTCGCCACTGTGGTTTGGAGGGGGCTGCTTGCCCGCCTCTTACCCTGTGACTACGGTCCCTGGGCGATTTGGCCCTTTATGCACGGTATTTGGGCATACTGTGGGTTATTGGGCTGCCCCAGGATTATGGGCCCTCTCATCAGCCCATACGAAACTTAAACCCCATGGCGTTTGAACTGTGTTTGTGGCATCTAAATGCTGTTTGGATATGTTGAGCGCTCAGATCCAAGCCATCTGGGGATGGGTTGAATGTGGGGGTTCTGTTTAGTATAACAGGAGTTATGTATTTTTATGTCTTTTGGTGGTTGCTGGTAACATGTGCTTAATGGAGGCTGTGTTTGTCCCTGGATATAATTAAATCAGCTTCTCCATTGTCTCCAGGATAGAGGATTCTGGGGAACTAGTTTGAGCTTCTAAAAACCATGCTTCCAGAAGGTCAAATGCACATTTGTACTAACTTTTGAACCCCTGGTCCAATTCGTATGATTTTTGAGTATGTTGTTCCCCCGAATGGATTGATTGTGTATATGTATTTTTATGCGAATGTGATGTATATTTTGGGAGTTATGAATGTTGTGTAAAAACTGTATTTTCCCTACCTAGGATAATTGTATTTTCCTGTGTGTACAGATAATTAGTTTACAGGTAGAGGGGAGGGCTATGTGTGGGATGTAACTATTGTGTGATTGGTTAATGTACGTTACTGTGTGTGTCCCTCCCCTTCATGGGAGCACCTAATAAAAAGGGCTGCAAGCTAGCAGCCAGAGAGTTCTATTTTTACCCTCAACTTGAGTCCTGTCTCTTATTGGGGGAATCTGCTACAAGGGATTGCTATGCTAGGCATATTCCCTTGCTATAATCACTGAGCTCTTGTAAGAGCTTGTTCCTGCTTCGTTCTGAAGGGAGATAGCTGCAGCCTGCGGTGCTTATGGTGTCTGGTGGAGTGCTTGGAGTCCTCTGGAAGCGCTAGGAGCATCTTTCAACGGAGGTACCCAGTCGGGGTGCCAGTGGATCCGTTACATTGGTGGCAGCGGTGGGATCGTTCCTACAGCCAGAAGGACAGCTACAGGAAACACCATTTCCGTGGATTACAAATTGAGGGCAACGCTAGTATCCGTACAGCGACCGTACAGCATGGCATATGACTACACTCAGGAAGAGTTTGACAGAGAGGTCAATGAGGTGCTGTCTGGCTATGGACCCAACCCCCCGGAGAGAGCCGTGCAGCTCGCCAGGAAACTAGTAGGAGAGTACCTGCAATCCCTAGTAGATTTGGCCAAAAAGGAATCCCAGGGAGCTGAAGGTGTCGTCCTTCCTCCCCAGCGGCAGAGTAAGTCCCAGGGAGCTGAAGGCGCAGCCCTTCCTCCCCAGCGGCAGTGTGTACCCCAGGGAGCTGATGGTGTCGTCCGTCCTCCCCAGCGGCAGAGTAAGTCCCAGGGAGCTGAAGGCGCAGCCCTTCCTCCCCAGCGGCAGTGTGTACCCCAGGGAGCTGATGGTGTCGTCCGTCCTCCCCAGCGGCAGTGTGTGTCCCAGGGAGCAGAAGGTATCGTCCTTCCTCCCCAGCGGCAGTGTGTACCCCAGGGAGCTGATGGTGTCGTCCGTCCTCCCCAGCGGCAGTGTGTAACCCAGGGAGCAGAAGGTGCCGTCCTTCCTCCCCAGCAGCAGTGTGTACCCCAGGGAGCAGAAGGTACAGTCCTTCCTCCCCAGCGGCAGTGTGTGTCCCAGGGAGCAGAAGGTACAGTCCTTCCTCCCCAGCGGCAGTGTGTACCCCAGGGAGCTGATGGTGTCGTCCGTCCTCCCCAGCCGCAGTGTGTGTCTCAGGGAGCAGAAGGTGCCGTCCTTCCTCCCCAGCGGCAGTGTGTACCCCAGGGAGCTGATGGTGTCGTCCGTCCTCCCCAGCGGCAGTGTGTGTCCCAGGGAGCAGAAGGTGCAGTCCTTCCTCCCCAGCGGCAGTGTGTACCCCAGGGAGCAGAAGGTGTAGTCCTTCCTCCCCAGCGGCAGTGTGTACCCCAGGGAGCAGAAGGTGTAGTCCTTCCTCCCCAGCGGCAGGCTGAGTTACAGGGGGCAGAGGTTGTTGTTCCTGCCCCCCAGCAGCAAAGTGATATGCCAGGAAGGCAGTGTGAAGTGAAGGGAGAGGAGAGCAGCGTCCTCCCTCCCCAGCGGCAGTGTGTGTCTCAGGGAGCAGAAGGTATCGTCCTTCCTCCCCAGCGGCAGTGTGTACCCCAGGGAGCTGATGGTGTCGTCCATCCTCCCCAGCGGCAGTGTGTAACCCAGGGAGCAGAAGGTATCGTCCTTCCTCCCAGCGGCAGTGTGTACCCCAGGGATCAGAAGGTGCAGTCCTTCCTCCCCAGCGGCAGTGTGTACCCCAGGGAGCTGATGGTGTCGTCCTTCCTCCCCAGCGGAAGTTTGTACCCCAGGGAGCAGAAGGTGCAGTCCTTCCTCCCCAGCGGCAGTGTGTACCCCAGGGAGCTGATGGTGTCGTCCTTCCTCCCCAGCGGCAGTGTGTACCCCAGGGAGCAGAAGGTGCAGTCCTTCCTCCCCAGCGGCAGTGTGTACCCCAGGGAGCAGAAGGTGCCATCCTTTCGCCCCAGCGGCAGTTTACCATCCAGAGAGAGGAGCTTGTTACACCCTCTCTCCAGCGGCAGCCTAACCCACCAAGGGGAGATGTTAAGCCCCGCAACTATGCAGATGGGACCGTAGTCTCTGCACTTACAGCCCAAGGGGTAGGGACGGTCGTTCCTGTCCCCCAGCCACAGAGCAGTATAGCCAGAGGGGAGACAGTTGGTCTCTCCCTCCCACAACCAGGCTCCAACCAGGCTACTTCCGCGGTAGTACTGGCACCAGGGCAGAGTACCGCTGGTCTCTGCCCACTCAGCAACCCACCAGGGCAGACTACCAGTCCCCCACACAGCCGTGGTGAGACACCTGGACCTGGACAAAGTTCTCCCCTACCCAGGTGTAGTAACCAGTTATTGTGGGTGGGCTGTACTGCTGTTTCTGTTTTGTGGGTGGGTTGCTGGACTAACCAGGGCACTGACCGGCAGGAGGTCAGATACCCTGTTAGTCTGGGGGGTAAAGGGGAGAAGTGTGGCGAAACCGACCTCGCCACGTGTCCTTGGAGGGGGCTGATTGCCCGCCTCTTGCCTTTGGACTATGGACCAGACTTTATGGGAATGTGATACCCCAGATAGCTATACCATGGAGCCTATACATATAGTGAAAGACTATGGGAAAGACTTTAGCTCCATGGCAATTGTACTGTGTGAATAGGATCTGCGCGCTATTCGGTAGTTTTGTGCGCTCAGATCCCAGCTATCTGGGGATATGTGAAATGTCTGTGTGTTATGGTTAAAAAGTAACTTTCTGTATTTTAAAGTGTTTTATGTCTTTCTGTAACCATGTGGTTAATGGAGTCTGTCTCTGTGATGGAGATAATTAAATTACTTCTCCAGCACAGAGAAGGCTCTGTAAAAAAAACAGTCTGAGCTGGAAGGCTAGGGGTTTTAAAAGATACTTTACTAACTTTTGAACCCCTGGTCTGATCCATGCCATTTTTTTATATGTTGTGCCCCTGAATGGATTGATTGTGGATATGTATTTTTATGTGAATGTGATGTATGGTTTTAGAGTTAGGAAAGTTGTGTAAAAGTATATTTTAAACTGTATGCATAATGGGATTATGTGTCACACTAAGGGGAGGGGATGTGTGGGAGGTAATATCTATGTCATTGGTTCTTTTATGCCTCCCCCTGGGTGTGGCCTGTATGTGCGAGTTGGAAATAAAAGCCAGGCTGGATGAGCCAGTCCTCAGTTCCTGTTTAACCCTCAAAATGAAGTGTTGTCTCGTTCTAGGGGGGAATTGGATTGTAAGCTGACTGCCAGGAGTGTAAGCGGATTGTATGCTTTTCTTGTTCAGCTGTTCCAGTTAGCAGTGTTATCTTGTATCCAGTTCGGGAGTTTGGTGTTCTGCAGTAGCTGTGCCTGTCTCTCAAAAAGGGGATTATCGCCTAAACTGGGTTTTATCCTCTTGTAAGTGAAACGGTCCGTAACAGGAGGGACATCAGGGAGTATGGGAAGTGTGGCAGGAGTAGAAGTAGATCCGAGAGCAGCAGTAATGGCAGAAAGAAGTGTCGACAATTTAATAGGGGGAGAAGAGGTGGGAAGGGTGGAGTGGGAGGACGGGCCAAAGCGATGCAGGTAGCAGAGAGGGGTGACGGAACAGGAGGGAGTGAAGGTAGAGAAAGGGCATCAGTAAGCGTGACAGGAGCTAGTGGGACGGGGTCAGGGACAGTGGGTGAAGGGACTGACGGGAGAACAATAGGGACAGGTGAAGTCTGCGGGAGAGGGGGAGAGCAGGGAGGTAGCGATGGGGATGAGGGAATATCAGAGGGGAATGGAGGATGGGGCGTTGGCGAGACCGGGTCGGGTACAGAGGGGAACTGGAGGGGCGACTGGACGGGGGATGTATGAGGGAGAGAGTGCAATGGGACGGGGTAATAGTAGGCTCCATCAGCTCCGAGTACGGGACACAAGGGTGTCGGGACGTGTCCTACGTTTGTGGGGGGTGGTGGCTGGGCGTTGATGGGGGAGGCGGGGCGAGAGTCATTCAGTATGTTCTGGGTGCCATCATAGGGTGGTGGCCGCGGGGCAACCGGGGGCACATCATCATTGCATTCATTTCGATGATATACATAAATCGTTTGACCCTCGAAATCTAGCTCTTCCTCTGTCCAACCCTCCCGTTTGAGTCCTCTAGCGACTCGATACCAAGTTTCTACAACTTTAGTTAGCCCGTTGTCTAATAATAAACCCTCCTTGTCAATGAGTAACTTCCTCCAAAACTCTGGTTGCAATCTACCGCTGGGTGACATTTGGAAACCGCAAACCTTAGCTATCTTCTTCATCTTCAATACAGCCTCCTCTCCCGCCCTCTCCTTCACAATATTACAAGCCAAAAATCCCTTAGCAGGTCTAGCATGTTCCTGCCCCATTTTAACCAAACAAAGAGCGCCACGTGACAGAGACAGAGGGAGGGAGAAGAAGAAGAAGAAGAGTGTACAGTGCTCGACTGCCACGAGGACCGGAGTCCTGTGCGTCTTCCCTAAACGTAGACCAGTCACAGGGAGTCCGTTCACCCGAGATGGTGGCCAAGGACTGGTGCGCGTGGGTGACTAACACAGCTCTGGGCAGCAAACACATGAGAGATATAGTACAAAGGAGAAGATGAACGTGGCGAGGCTGAGCAATAGACACTTACAGAAATCACATACATAGAGATGCGTGTAAACCTAGAACAAACCACACAACACATACACACACACCTAGGGTACCCACACTGTAACAGCAGTTGAACAGGATCCACAGAATAGCAGAAAGTAATATGGCCATGTACATATTAGAACAATGTGCATAAAACAATGAAACACAGCAAATAACCCCTGATCCAGTCAGGTCAATACATGAATAATCCCAGCCTTTCTCTAGGCTGTCACCCAACCCTTCACCGGGTCGTCAACAATAACACAATAATAATACAATAACCCCACCCTTTACAAGGTGGTCCCCAGCCTTTACCGGCTGTCACAAAATAAAACCCCAACCCTCTCACTAGGGTGGTCCCCAGCCTTTACCGGCTGTCACAAAATAAAACCCCAACCCTCTCACTAGGGTGGTCCCCAGCCTTTACTGGCTGTAACAAAATAAAACCCCTACCCTCTCACTAGGGTGGTCCCCAGCCTTTACCGGCTGTCACAAAAACCCCAACCCTCTCATTAGGGTGGTCCCCAGCCTTTACCGGCTGTCGCGTTTCCTGCCCACTAGGCAGTCAAGCTAAATTTTCTTTAAAAAAGGACAAACCACATATACTGGCTATCATACACAAGCATACTAACACTCAAGAGGCAGATAGACAATCGACAGGTTCGTTTAAAGAGGCACCGGATAAGAATTTACCTGTCTTGTAGCCTTCTGGAAGCCGGAAGTGGACGCGGAGACAGACCGGCACAAAACAGTAGAATACAGACAACGGCTGTATTTTGGAGGTGATCAGGCTCCGGTTGTCCCAGTTTCCGGAGGTCCGCTCCGGTCCGTTGGTTTCCGGCCTTCCGAACTGGCAAATCCGGAGCCCCACGTTGGGCACCAAATGAAGTGGAAATCAATCAATAAATTGATTATTTTGTGTATCTGCCCCTGGCCAAATTAAAGAAGTAATTCTTGTAGTAGTAGTCCTGAAGTAATTCACACCAGACACAAGTTTCAGGTTAATGAAGAACTTGAGGAATGTTTATTAGAGGGGGTGGCATGCCCCTTATAAAGCAAAATTACATCATAAGCATTGTCAGAGATAACATTGATTTATACATCAATAATTGGTTAGGGGTTAAGTGGTTGATTCATTGCTCGTCCTACCGGGTGTGATGTCACTGGCATCTTGCGGGTCTCCCCCAGATTCCAGCGCCATCTTGTTAGTGAGGGTGTTATTCGATGACTAAGGGAAACTCCCTGGCCCTAGCGGCCATTTTAGGCAAAACACAAAGTATAATAAATGCTGATCAAAAATTATATAAAGTAAATAGACATTTTACTGATTAAAAATTAGGATTATATTTCATGTCCACAACAGTATGTTAACTGGTGGAGATCTATGCCTCATGTCTTCCACATGGTGTTTGTGAGAGACAGCTAAATGGTGTCTCAAAGTTTGTACAAATTGTTCAGCTTGTCCATTAGATACTGGAAAATATGGAGTTGACAGTGCTGGATATTATTTGAAGCCAGAAAAAATTCAAATTTCTGTGATGCAAATTGTGGACCATTATCTAAAACCAATGTATTAGGCAAACAGACTAGAAAGTACAATAATCGTTGGTTCTGCTGTAGCACTTGACATTCAAATCGCTGCTGGCTACTTAGCCTCCACAGCTATTAAATAAATTTGTCAATCCACTGGTCCTGCAAAATCAATATGGACTCTTGTCTAAGATTCATTCAGCCAGTGCCAAGTCTTGGAGAAATCACTAGTCTGATTCCACTAAATCTGTGCACATTCATTGCAAGCAGCTACGTAAGGAGAGATAAATGTATCTATCATAAACCACCATATAGATTCCTGTGCTCTTTGTTTCATTTTCCTACACCTTGTTGTGAGTTGTGCAGTAACTTTAGTGAGTGCTAATGTTTGCAGCAAAGTAGGAATTAATGCAGTGAACCCAACAAAAGACAGCCTGAGTCGCACAGCTTCATTCCTCCTAAAATATAACATAAGGTCAGGGCAAACTACTTTAGGCAATCTAATCTTTAATTATACAGTAAGCATACTCACATGCAGACACTGACATCTCAATGACACACACAAGCTCATTGATACACAGCCTCATAGACAAACAATCTCACTGATATACATCAGCTCATTGACATTATAACACAAGCTCACTCACTATCAGGCACACACATGCAAGCAAGCTCACTCACTAGCAGACGCGCACACACTAACAGCTTCATGTAGTGGTACTGGTGTCTATAGCATGTCCCTACATGCTTTTCAACGTAAACACTGACTTTTCAGAGAAAAGGCAGTGTTTACATTGCTTCCTAGTGACACCGCTAGTGACAGTCACTCAGACGGTCACTAGAGGTGCTTCCTGTGTCAGTGCACCTACATTCAGGGCCTCCACACTCTGGAGGCGCTGATTGTTACCCATAGAGATACATTGATTCAATGCATATCTATGAGGAGATGCTAATTGGCAAAGCATTGGATTGGCTGAGATCATCAAGCTTGATGATCTTAGCCATAGAGGCAGGGCCAGTCGAGGGGAGACCAGCACGCTGCGTGGGGGAAAAAAAGGTGAGCAAAAACACTATTTTTAAAACACACATATACACCATGACAGACACAGAAACACACATATACCATGACACACACACCATGACACAGACAGAACCGCACACACACCATGACACACACACATATACCATGACAAACACACACCATGACACACACACACACAATGACACGGACAGACACACACCCCATGACAGGCAGACACACACCCCATGACGGGCAGACACACACCCCATGACAGGCATACAGACACACACACACACACCATGACACAGACACACACACATCATGACGGACAGACAGACACACCACGATGGACAGACAGACACACACACACACCATGACGGACAGACAGACGCACACACCATGACAGACAGATGCACACACACCATGACAGACAGACAGACACACACCATGACACAGACAGACACACACCATGACACAGACAGACACACACACACCATGACAGACACACACAGACCATACAGACAGACACCATGACACGGACAGACACACACCCCATGACAGGCAGACACACACCCCATGACGGGCAGACACACACCCCATGACGGGCAGACAGACACCCCATGACAGACAGACAGACACCCCATGACTTACAGACACACACACACCATGACACAGACACACACACACACACTATGACGGACAGACAGGCACACACCATGACGGACAGACACACACCATGACGGACAGACACACACCATGACACAGACAGAAACACACCATGACATAGACGGACACACACCATGACACAGACAGACACACACACCATGACACAGACAGACACACACACCATAACACAGACAGACACACACACACCATGACACAGACAGACACACACACCATGACATACAGACACACACACACCATGACAGACAGACACCATGACACAGACAGACACACACACACACACACACACACCATGACACAGACAGACACACACACACCATACACACACACACACACACACCATACAGACAGACACCATGACACAGACAGACAGACAGACCATAACACACATTACTCCTACCTGCCAGGGGGTCGTGCAGTGCAGACTGCTGTCTGTGCTGGCGGCCGCTGGGGAACTTGTGCTGGAGTCTGGCGGCCGCTGGGGGAGATCTTCTGGCTGCCGCTGGGGGAGGTCTGCTGGCGGCCGCATGGGAAGCTGTGCTGTGCTGGCTCTGCTCTCCCGCCCTCGCGCGCTGCTGCAGGAGACCGCGGCCGGAATATGACGTCATATTCCGGTCGCGGTCTCATTAAGCTGCGCGCTTGGGAGCAGAGCCAGAACAGCTCCCCCAGCGGCCGCCAGCAGACCTCCCCCTAGCGGCCGCCAGAAGACCTTTCCCAGGTGCCGACGGCCCACCAGGAAATTTCCCGGTATCCCGGTGGGCCAGTCCGGCCCTGGTCCATGGCCTTAGTTGAAGTCTAGGATAACCTTATGCCTATCTTACGCATGCTTAAACTCCCTCACTGTGTTAACCTCTACCACGTCAGCTGGAAGGCTATTCCATGCGTCTCACTACCCTCTGATATTATTTTTAAACCTTTGTCCCTCTAATTTAAGACTATGTCCTCTTGTTGTGGTAGTTTTTCTTCTTTTAAATATAGTCTCCTCCTTTACTGCGTTTATTCCCTTTATGTATTTAAATGTTTCTATCATATCCCCCCTGTCTCGTCTTTCCTCCAAGCTATACATGTTAAGATCCTTTAACCTGTCCTGGTAAGTTTTCTCCTGCAATCCATCAAGCAGTTTAGTAGCCCTTCTCTGAACTCTCTCTAAGGTATCAATATCCTTCTGAAGATACGTTCTCCAGTACTGCGTACAATACTCCAAGTGAGGTCTCACCAGTGTTCTGTACAATGGCATGAGCACTTCCCTCTTTCTACTGCCAATACCTATCCCTATACAACCAAGCATTCTGCTAGCATTTCCTACTGCTTTATTACATTGTCTGCCTACCTTTAAGTCATCAGAAATAATCACCCCTAAATCCCTTTCCTCAAATGTTGAGGTTAGTAGGGTATCAAACATCGGTGCATGTATATTTAATTGAGTAGTTGTAGGCTAAAAACTGAAGTGCATAATGCATAATTCTGAAGTTGAGCTGCTGTTGTGTTAGAAATACCCTTCTGATGGTATAAAATGGACACTAGTGGTTTATAATCTGTTATCAAAGCAAAAGGTCTGCTATAATTATAAATGTGCAATTTCTTTACAGCTGAAATTATTGCTAGATGTTTCTGATCAATCTTTCTCAGCCTGAGTTAGAGATCTGGAGACAAAGGACGTTCAGAACCATCAGGCATTATGTGTGAAAATACTGCATGTAAACCACATCCCGAAGCATCACAAGCTTGTTAAGGTCACAGTGAAAAAGAAGCCTTGTTTCCATACATTGAAACTTTCCTCTCAGACTCCCTCAAAGGCTCTAAAAGCAGTATCTCTATGTCCAAAGCTTGACCAGATGTACAATACATAAAATAAATGTAAAAATACATTTAATTAACAGTTAGTTACTGTCAGGGTGGCGGTCCGGTGCCCGGACCCAGACACTGTTCGGGCGGCGGTGCGAGGACAGGGACCCAGTATGCCTGATGTTCCAAGTAGGAGTCACAGTGTGGAGGTGCATTAGCAGGGTCTGGTGCAGGGTAACCGCACGCCCCCTGGTGTTGAGCACCAGTGTTTGTGCAGCCACATACCAAGACCCTGAATCAGCTTATGCGGATCCCAGGAACTGGGAGCAGGAATTAAGCAGACCTCCCACAGATGAATAGGGAGGCTCTGCAGCAAGAATGTATCCAGTACAGAAACAAGGCAAGACTAGAGATAGGCACCAAACATGAAAATAAGACAAAACTAGGAGAATCCCAGAACCGGAGAAGGATAGGAAGCTAAACCCAGAACATGTACACAAGACATGAGGGAAACATGAACATAACATGGGCATGACTGGACAGGACTGTACATGGACTGGGTATGCAAACTAAAACAAGACAAGATATGATAGGCAAAACAAGAGGAGAAATAACTAAGCACTATATATGGAAATCGTGGGGATTTAGTCACATTATATGATCATACATTGCATAAGCCTGCCAACAACGCCAATGTACCCCATATCTGGCAGGTCCTACTCTGCCTAATGTCTGCTAAATAAACCATAATAAAGCACATACAGCACTTACCTGCAAGAAATGGCAGAAGCCTTGAGCAGCTGCCTGCAGGAACTCTGAAACAAAAGGAATGATGGAAAACGGGTGTGGCAACATAAAACAAACATTTAACGGAAACCTGGAGACTGGGAATTCCAGGGACGGATTACAGAAATGTACCCAGAAAAAGCATAAAGAAAACCAGACATAGAATAGAAAACCAAAAAAAACAGAAAAACTTAACAAGAATTGTAAAATGAGTACTGGATACCAGAAGCCATAGCCAGAATGATCCGCAGCCTGGAACAGGATGTGACACTTACAAATCAAATATACATAATTCTGGTGTACGAGAGCAAACATTTTCAGTCGGATGTACATTATTTTGGCAGTG
Organism: Pelobates fuscus; assembly: GCF_036172605.1. Taxonomy (NCBI): domain Eukaryota; kingdom Metazoa; phylum Chordata; class Amphibia; order Anura; family Pelobatidae; genus Pelobates; species Pelobates fuscus. The sequence continues at coordinate 42,796,015 of NC_086320.1, forward strand.
AAGTGGATAAAAAATCATGTTCACGCCATTGTCCTGTAGATTGCAATAACATAAACCCAGAATTTATTGTTCTCTAAATAAATTCTCTAAAATGTCCAGTTGTCTGGTTATTGATACTGCAGACAAGTATTCCAAGACAATAACACTCTTGCCACTGTGCTCCGAGGCTTGGATGAGCGTCTTTGATGAAATACAGTTTCCAGATTTCGCCAAACAACTTTTTTTTAAAATCAGTTTTCCTTTCATATCTCTGCAGTAAATCATTCCATTAGACATTGGGTTAATGGAGGTGATGGTAAGCAAGCTTGCGATTATTGTAATCGTCACTTAGTTATATTGTGCAAACATGTTCATCGTGCTGGTAACAAAGTGACGGCTATGAATGGAATACTTAGGACTTGATTTAATAAGCTTTCCAAGAGATTCAATACTGTTAGAAACATTTCCAAATGATTTATCCTACACACTTTAAGTGTGACTTCTGCAGATGAAACACTTGGAAACTTTTCTAGCAGCATTGAATCATTTCAAAGGCTTAGTAAATCGAGCCCTTAGTTTGACAGTCATAAGATAGACAGGAGAGGAGTGTAAAACCTGCCAACTACTTATGCAAATACACTTTTATGCATCCGAAAATGAAACAACAAACATACAAAACAAGAGGAGATCTTTTACCCATCTCAAAAGAAAAAGTAAGTGCTTAATATTTTGTCACATTGTATAACCGCCGCCTCATCAAAGAACCTTAATTTCAGGGAGTTCTTATCTAATTTTATTGCTAATGTGTAAGATTAATCTGCTAAACTGAATAACATTATATATAAATATAATGAGTACAAATGCATCAGCATGACAAATCTTATAAAGTAATGATAGATCCCCGAAGAGTTGTCAGAAAATTGCCTTTTGATACAAAGCATATACTCATACAAGAAATGATTCATGGTCATTAAATAAAGGTCAAATGCTATAATTAACTTATATTTCCTGCAACACAGCACTGTATAGCACTACAATAATTGTAAAAGCCCATCACGTAATCGCCAGAGTGTATTTAAGTCCTTTTACTGTTCGATGTTTGCAAAAGCATAACTTTAACAATGGTGTTTTTACACATTCAGCATTTTATATGTCCTCTGACAAGAGACGCACATAATGGATGTAGCAATAAGTCCAATATCCCACTGGCCAACCTTCATACTTGCAGGAGAGCTGTTACAGCCATTATTACACAGCTACAATTCGACATATAAGCAAACGCCCAAGTCATACTGAAGTTTATGGGAATTATATTGTAGACATGGCATATAGTGCATCTGTAGGATGCCAGAAATGTCATATTAATCAATCAGTGTGCATTGGTGGAAAGTCCTCTAGACTACGATTACTTTTATTACTTCTAAAAGCCACAATGCACATGTATACATGAGACTCACTACAAAGAAACAGATGAACTAAAAAAAAACTATATGACTGCCATTAAGCACTGAATGGCCTTCAAACTTATCTTAATGGTTTACACTTCACAAGGTGGACCTTCACAAGGAGATGTGTGTAGTTAATGTCATCTCCAGGTCTCAACAGCAATATGAATTAGGGTAATTATGTTCAAGAAGACACAATTAGGAGATCAGTTCTAACCAATACAGGAAGCACAGATGTGGTCCTCCCTCCCATTGATGTTAGAACAACCAAGAGACATCCTTTATTTCAGAAGAAATGAAAAACATAGCTCTTCCAAGCAGCATTTCCCATCACTACTATCCCATCTCTTTAGGCTCCTCCAGATTTTTTATTATGCTTGTCTTCCTTATGGATTTTCATTGCAGGTTACAAGCACAGAGAAGCAGGGCAATGTGCTATACAATTGTATACATAGAATAATAGGCAGCATACAGCATCTTGTTTTATCTAGTCTGGTCACACGACCATCTAGTACAGTGATGGCTCCCCTTGGCATTGCAGATATTCATAAAGTGCGTTTGCCATAATGCTCATCCAGCTGACTAGAAAATGAATTCACAAATGTGTACTGTGTCAACCTAATCATGCAACCAAAAGTGGAAACTTGGAAAATGGCACATAATGATGGACTATGTGAAACTGAAAAAATTCCATCATTAATTTTTTTCATTCTTCATTTATTTGCATGAGTAATGACATTAGCATTTCAAGTGTACATCAAGCCCAGTAAAATGGAGAACAAATTATATATAAGTGCAATACAGAATACATCAGAATGAACAAATGTCAAGCTCGTATGATTTTTTTTAGTGAAATAATTGAACCAAGAAAAAGGTGAAGGAGAAGGTATGAGAGGAGAGGTGGGGAAAAATGGGGGAGGTGATGAAGGAAGGGGGTCTACCTGTACTATTAGGATATGAGGTGGGAGTGGGAATATAGATTAATTATGGAGTGGAAGTGGGAGAGAAATAAGTCAGCTGCAGTGACAATAGTGTTGCATCTACAAGCTTTGCTATGAGGCTGTGGAGGTATATTCTGTCCATGGCATCCATATCTTTTCAAATGAAGGCAATGGAGTTCAACAATCCATTAAATGATTTTCCGTGATTTTTCTTTTATCTTCACTCACTGAGCCGAGGCTCTCCTCGCTGCCAATGTGATCTTACTAAAGAGCTTTTGCGCTTTCTTTAGGAAATCCTCGAGAGGTAACGACAGAAGAAACATCCAGGGATCTAACACATATTAGTGGAATATGGCTGCTAATAACTGCTCAACCTTTTTCCATTAGGGAACCACCATTGGACATGTCCACTACATATGCAAATTAGCCTCATGCTGACCATACAGTCCCTAACATGTATTAGAAAGTGCTCTGCCAGTGTGGAACAGGTGTATGGGGGTTGTATTCCATCTAAACACTGTTACTGAATTTTATCTCAAATTTATTTTGTCCAAATTCAACCCCATGCACTGAAGAATATCATATACAATGCCAATGTTATTATACATTTGTTCCTGTAAGATCATACAAAAATAGTACATGAGGGACCAGAGAACCCCTCTTTTTTAGGTCTGTAGAGCATGCACTGAGCTAATCTATGCCTTTTGTTATCCAATATGATAGAGTCAATGGATTTTGAACTCCATCTAAGTACAATTTCCCCACATGAATTGGTGATGCTTAAAAAAAGAAAAACAATCTTGGGGGCATATTCATTGCAACACAGTGGGTTCTGCCAATCCAAGACATTCGTTTATCGCACAAATTATCAAGATCTCTCCTGATAGATCAAAATAATGGTGAATAGTTAGCTGCAAAGAGAATATCTGGGCAATCTGTAATTTTGATAATGTTGCATTTGATCTGAATCAAAGTGGAAGTGGAATGATAAGGCTTTATCAAAGTGCATTCTATATCCCACAATATCATAAAATGAGTGTAGGAGTTCAAACAATGGTGGCATAAACTTTATAGGGTCTCCTAGTGTTAAAAGAACATCATCGGCACATGCTGTAACTTTTAAGGTATCTTTCTTTATCTTTAAACCATGAATGGTCTGCATTTCTCTTATTTGATGAAGTAAAGGTTCTATTGATATGAACAATAGAGGATACAACAGGCATCCCTGATGGGTCCCATTAGACAGCTCAAAGGAGGAGGCCCCAGCATCAGGAAGTACTAAATGGGTTTGCAGACCAGTATATAAAGCTGGAATTGCATTTCTAAGGGGTATTGGAACCCCCTAATACTCTAAAAAACACAAATAAGTAAGGCCTCTGTACTCTATTGAAGGCTTTCTGTGCATCTAGAGAAAGAAAGAAAGAAAGAAAGAAAGAAAGAAAGAAGCAGAGAAGGTATGCCCATGGTATGGGCTCTCCAGACCAATTCTTTGGTTTTATATTTCTTGATAAACTCTCAAAATTATGACATATTTCCATAAGTTTTTTTTTATGATTTATTTTTGAGATTTTTTATATTTTGAATAAAATATAAACCAAATAACCAAAAACATAAAAATTACTCCAAAAACTTTAAATAAAAAAATTAATAAAAAACGTACCCAAAAATATTACATCAAGGCCAATCTCCGCAGAATGTCAAGATTGTTTGCGTGACACAACCTTGCTTATTGTAAGATAAGAATAAAAGTTAATTTGCTATGAATTGTAAGTCACGTGTTGAAAACACACAGTCCTCCCAATTTTATAACAGCTCCGAGCTGTAGAAGATTGAGTCTTACATTTACACTACATTTGCTTTTTGCAGCTCATATTACAGAAAGTAAGACATCTATATTTTCAGAAGCAATCCTCTTTAGCTTGAGAAATGTGAGAAAAGTACATGGGAGAAATCAAGGTCAGATTATTCACAGATATTACTGAAAATCCTGACAGTATATCAGTATATACCTAAATATAATTTTTATACAAAGACTGCCGGCTCAGCAGTTTCAAATCGTCCTGATAATGATATGATAAAACTTAGAAGCTCCTTTTTAAATGTGTGGTCTTTTTGAACAAGTTGATCGTTGGCCAAAAGAAAAAACAAATCATCTTTTTCACATTTTTCTGTATAGAATTTATGCAAAAAGATAAGGCATATGTTTACAGGAGCTAACTTTCCCACTGTTCTATTTGTTGCTTCTACAGGCGTACGGGTTTAGGTAGTCAGAGGTAGTTTGGTGGGCAGAGAGAAAAGTCCTGATATGCTAGAGATTTAACGACAGGAAAGATATTGAGATGAAACAAAATATGTTTTGCAGTTGGACGAAAATGAAAACATTGAGACGAATTACCGTATTTTTTTTGTACGGAATGTGAGTAGTTGTAAAAATATATATTGTACCTGGAAGGTCGAAGGAAGAAGATATATCATTCTTTAACTAGTTGTAATTTGGAAAAACACTCAATGGATTTTCTTTGCACAGTTTCAGAGCCAGGGACATGTTATAATTCACCACTGCTGTTATTTAGCAGAGTCTGAGCCAACATCATTCTATAAACACTGTTACTGAATTGAACATCACATTTATTTTGTCCAAATTTAACCCCCATACACTGAAGAACACCATATAAAATGTTAATGCTATGTAATATCATGCTGGGCGTCATTACATACAAATAATAGTAAAGACAAAAAGGGAATTGGGGGCACATGCAAAACATGAATTTATCAGTAATGGTGCTGCCGTAGAGACTAACATGTATACATGATACAGATTAACCCATTAGTGACCAGACCGTTTTTCAATTTTCTTACCGTTAAGGTCCGTTAAGGCTGTTTTTACATTTCTGCGGTGTTTGTGTTTAGCTGAAATTTTACTCTTACTCATTTACTGTACCCACGCATATTATAAACCGTTTTTCTCGCCATTAAATGTTCTTTCTAAGGATACCATTATTTTCATCATATCATATAATTTACTATATAAAACATTATAAAATATGATGAAAACATAAAAAACACACTTTTTCTAACTTTGACCCCCAAAATCTGTTACGCATCTACAACCGTGCTAAATAATTTATACATTTTGTCCTGAGTTTAGAAATACCCAATGTTAACATGTTCTTAGCTTTTTTTTGTGCAATTTCTTTTGGCTTTAAGTAGGACATTGCTGTTTCAAAATATATATATTTTCAAATTTATCAGTAGTGACATTGTAACACTGTTATCTGTCATAAATCTGTGAATCACACCTCACATGTACATATTTTTTTTAAAGTATGGGGTATTCAATATGGGGTATGTCCAGTCTTTTTTAATAGCCACTTAGTCACAAACACTGGCCAAAGTTAGCATTTATATTTGTTTGTGTGTTAAAAATGCAAAAAATAATTATGAAATCTAACTTTGGCCAGTGTCTGTGACTAAGTGGCTACTAAAAAAGACTGAACATACCTCATTTGCAATACCTTGGGTTGTCTTTGTTATATTTGACCCTGTAACTTTCAAAAACACTATAAAACCTGTACATGAGGTGGGGTACTGTTATACTTGGGAGACTTTGCTGAACACAAATACTGTGTTTCAACAGTAAAACGTATCACAACAATATCATTGTGAAAGTGCCGTTTGTATGTGAAAAATGCAAAAAACTTCAATTTCATTGACAATATCATCGTTATGATATGTTTTAAAGTTTTGAAACACTAATATTTGTCTTTAGAAAAGTCTTCCAACTAAGACAGTACCCCCCATGTACAGGTTTTATGAGTTTTTGCAAACTACAGGAGTCAAATATAGGGCCTTCCCCTTTTCCATGTTTGCACATTGAAATTTGCCAGATTGGTTTGCTAGGCCTATATTGCCATTGAGATCGTATGGCAGCCCAGGAATGAAAATTAATCACGGCATACCATTTGTAAAAGTAGACAACCCACGGTATTCAAAATGGGGTATGTCCAGTCTTTTGTATTAGCCACTTAGCCACAAACGTTTGCCAAAGTTAGCGTTCATATTTGTTTTTTTGCATTTTTTTACACAAAAACTACACTTTTACTTGTGATTTCATCTTCGTGATAAGTTTTACTGTTTTAAACACTCATATTTGTGTTCAACGAAGTCTCCCGAGTATAACAATACTCCCCATGCACAGGATTTATGGTGTTTTGGAAAGTTACAGGGTCAATATAGGGCTTGCCCAATTCAGTTTGCCAGATTGGTTTGCTGGGTCTATGTTGCCTTTTGAGACCATATGGTAGCCCAGGAATGTGGTTCAACCCCATCATATCATACCATTTGCAAATGTAGACAACTCAGGGTATTCAAAATGGAGTATGTCCAGTCTTTTGTAGTATCGACTTAGTCATGAACGAATTGCTGAAGTTCCGGTTTGGGTTAGGGTTTAGGGTTAGAGAAAGGGCTAGGGGTTAGGGTCTGAAATACCAAAGTTCCAAAGTGCTGAACTGAACTTCTTTTTTTGTTTTCATCTTCTTTTTCTTTTTCCTTTTTGTTTTTTGATTGTTACATGTATGATGGGCCTACAAGGTTTCAACTAGTATTGCCAGAGACACATGGGTCAATTTCTTACTCCGCCTATCACTATACCCGCGGTAGCATACCCAGAGAAGGATTGGCGAAACAGGGCTTAGGCCAGGTTGGAAAGCACTACTGCTGGTCTATAGGCACCCATAACGTACTCCCAGAATATAGCTCGATCCCATTAGACACCAGTGCAGAGGGCTTAATAGATTTACCCCTCCTACGACACAAGTCCAACACCTACAAACCATAGTGCTTAATATTTGTTCTTTAAATGCCAAAGGGCTCAATTCTCCACACAAGAGGCGCCTGGCGCTGAAGGAGGCCAAGTCCCTAGATGCACATGTGGCATTCTTTCAAGAAACACATTTTAAATGGGGACATCACCCAAAATTTAATTCCATAGCGTACCCAATAGATTTTCATGCTTGCTACGCAAAAAAAAAAGAGAGGGGTGTCCATCTTAATAAGCAAATATGTGGCTTTCTCACTAGTCTGCAAAATTGGGGACAAGAAAGGTAGATATGTGGTGCTACAATGCTATGTCAACAACAATCCATATACGTTTATGAATGTGTATAGCCCTAACGATCAGTAAATTGAGTTTCTAGAATTAATTTCAATGCTGTGCATGAAACATGCATTTGGAGATGTGATAGTAGGAGGAGACACTAATTTTTTGCTAGATAACTATTTGGATTCCTCACAACAGAAATCCTTACAAAAACAGACTATAAAAACAAGAGGGAAACTAATTACCCACATTAGGCACACTCTCACAGTACATAACTATGTAGACCCATGGCGGATACAACACCCTAGCGAAAGAGACTTCACGTGCCACTCTGCAGTGCACAATTGCTATTCCAGAATAGATAGGTTTTTGATCCCATCTGCGATGCTTCCCAGAATAGAGAAAACCCACATAGGGCTTATCACATGGTCGGACCATGCTCCTATTTTCATGTCCCTAACAGAGCAATTCCCAACTAAAGGTCGAGGCAGCTGGCAACTAAATGACTGGTTACTAATTGACCCAACAGTGGTGGCACAGATTAAACAAGACCTCCAGCACTACTTCCTTGACAATACAGAACCAAGTTCCACTCCGGACCAAATTTGTTTAGCACACAAGGTAGTAATTAGAGGTTGTTTCATTAAACATGCTAGTTATTCCAAAAGAAACGTCTAGAAAATTACATTAACATACTGCGGGAACTGTATAGGGCCCTCACCACATTAAGGAATTCGGGGAGGAATCCATATCAGCTTAACACGTCCAGCAGAAACCGCCATGGAATCATGGGCCGCTACAAATTCCTCCATTTTACCCTCCATGTAGGTGGTCCTAGGTCAGCAATATCCTTTCTTAGGTCAGCAACTGCTGTGTGGACTGTGTTTTGCATTTTGTTTGCCAGGTCGTCCAGCATTTGCTGCAGGGTCTGCTTGCTTACCGCCATTCCCGCTGTGCTCTCACTGTCTGTGTCGGACTCGGTGCCATCTTGGGCCTGCTGGCTCGCAGATTTGTGCTGATGTGTGTGGGCTGCAAAGAAATCCGCTTTTTCCTTGGCGTCCGCCGCTTTTTTCGAGCGGTATTGCGACATTCTTAAGGGTGATCGTGGTAAATTGTTTTTTTGCAGAATGGAAGCTTTAAATTATGCTTTTAATGAGCCTAGTCGGGGATTGAACGAGCTCCGCCGACTAGGCTCATTAAAAGCATAATTTAAAGCTTCCATTCTGCAAAAAAACAATTTACCACGATCTCCTTGCTGTTCATCAGTCCACGGTAAGACAAACAGCAATGTTTTGTTTGGACAGTAGTGGCTTCCTTTGTGGTATCCTCCCATGAAATCCATTCTTGTTAAGTGCTTTACGTATTGTAGATTCACTAACAGGGATGTTAGCATTTGCCAGTGACTTTTGTAAGTCTTTAGCTGACACTCTAGGATTCTTCTTCACCTCATTGAGCAGTCTGCAGTCATCTTTACAGGACGGACACTCCTAGGGAGAGTAGCAGCAGTGCTGAACTTTCTCCATTTATAGACAATTTGTCTTACCGTGGACTGATGAACAGCAAGGAGATACTTGTATAATCCTTTCCAGCTTTATGCAAGTCAACAATTCTTAATCGTAGGTCTTCTGAGAGCTCTTTTGTGCGAGGCATCATTCACATCAGGCAATGCTTCTTGTGAAAAGCAAACCCAGAACTGGTGTGTGTTTTTTTATAGGGCAGGGCAGCTGTAACCAACACCTCCAATCTAATCTCATTGATTGGACTCCAGTTGGCATCTCACTCCAATTAGCTCTTGGAGATGTCATTAGTCTAGGGGTTCACATACTTTTTCCACCTGCACTGTGAATGTTTACATGGTGTGTTCAATAAAAACATGGCAACATTTCATTCTTTGTGTGTTATTAGTTTAAGCAGACTGTGATTGTCTATTGTTGTGACTTAGATGATGATCAGATCACATTTTATGACCAATTTGTGCAGAAATCGATATCATTCCAAAGGGTTCACATACTTTTTCTTGCAACTGTAAATGTAAAGATATAAAAAAAAAAATAAGCTCAAAGTGAGCTGGAGAATTGTAAGTCTATGGCAAGCATAGGCAACCTTCGGCCGGCACTCTAGATATTGTGGACTATCTCTACCCTGATGCTTTGCCAGCATTCTTGCTGTAAGAGCATTTTGGGTGATGTAGTCCACAACATCTGACATGCCGAAGGTTGCCTATCAATTGTCTATGGAATCCATTGTCTGTGTGATTTAACTGGAAAGATGGACTGTAATCGACAAGACAGGGGAAGGGGACATGTGACACAGGTGGCGGTCTGAAACTGGGACCCCTGTATGCCTGATGATGGTAGGAGTTACAGCTTGGAAATGAACAATCAGGGCCTGGTGCAGGGTAACCACACGCCCCCTGATGTTGAGCACTAGGGTTTGTGTGGCCACATACCAGGGCCCTGATGTATAGTACTATATATGTAATAAACATTGGAGATTTAGACTTACATAAATGGCAAAGATGTATGCAGCCCACCACTGCGCCAAAGTACTCCAATTACGGTGGGTCCTAACTGCCTAGATATGCATGACTAAAAGTACAACAATAAAACACACACAGTACTTAACTGCAAGGAAAGAAGCAGAGGAATGAGACCACTGCTAGCAGGAACACTGAAACAAAAAGGATAAATGGCAAAGGAACGTGTGTGGCAAAAAAAAAAAAAAAAAAATCATTTAAAGGAATCCAGAAGACTGGGAATTCCAGGAACGGAATAAAGGAATGAACCCAGAAAACCCATCATAAAGAAAATCAGACATAGAATAGATAACCAAAAAAAACTAAACACGAATTGTAAAAAGAGTACTGGATACCAGAAGCCATGGCCAGAAATTTTCCGCAGATTGTAACAGAACGTGACAACATGTCACATTTCTTGGTCCACAAACATTGCTTGTTCACAATTAGATCTTTGTCCATTTCCCTCTGTTGTCCCAAGAGGGTGACCCTTATAAATGCTTTTAGGTTTATGCATTGGATTCTCTGTCCCTAAAGCCTTAAAAGAGAACTTACTTACATGTTTTCATTAATGTATTTTCCAGTGCATTTATTTCTATGACCTTTTGGTCTCCCTTAGTTATTTCTCCTACTATGTTTATTAATATGATTAACCTTTCTTGCTCATATAATCCCAAGGTTGCTTTGTGTTTAGGGTTGTTGCTTCCACTGTTATTTATTTAGTGGGAGAATGCTAATGTACATCTATATATTACCCATATTTTGGACAATACAGAACTGATTCTACAACATTAAAATATTTGCTAGAATTCTACATTTCTAAATATTGTTTAGATAATTCCTTACTTATTATTATTATTTATATAGCGCCAACATATCCCTTAGCACTTTACAATTTGAGAATAGGGGTAATTGACAAAAGTAAATTGACATACAAAATAGTAACAAAGACAAGAGGGGAAGAAGGTCCTGCTCAAACAAGCTTATAATCTATGTGGAAGGAGTATAGACAAACAAGAGGAATGACAGCATGTCAATGGGGAGAAGGGATTAATGGATGAGATGACTGTGTCGAAATAGGCTGGTAAAATTGGTGTTTAGAAGATATGAATAGTGAGAGAAGAGAGAGTGAGCTGGGCTATGGAGGGAACTGAGCATAACATTTGTAACGAGCGGAATGTCACTCAAGAAGATGGTAGGATTTTCAGTGATTTCATAAAGGACCGGAGGCTAGGGGAGAATTGAATTGCATTAAGATGGAAATTTCATAGGAATGGGAAAGCCCCCTTTAATATTTACTAATATTTCATGGTTCATTGTTTTATTGACCTTTTTTGCAGTTTTTCTTTTTTTACACACGTATACTACATACATCTTGTGCTATTGGTTCTGTCCAACTCTTACTTAAAGGGATTAGTTAAACTCTCTTTTTGCATCCCACATTGTCAGAACTTTTAGTTGGCTTTAGTCTCATACTAGGAACTCCTTGCAATTGTTCTTCTATCAGAACATTTTCCATTAACACATACCAGGTTTGGCATTACACAAGTGATTCAAGTTTAGACATGTTTTCTATGTTTCTTGTTGTTACCAGTAACATGTATTTTGGTAAATAACTATGTCAGAAAAGAAAATGTCTATTTAAAGGAACACTATAGGGTCAGGAACACAAACATATAATCCTGACCCTATTGTGTTAAAATCACTGTCTATGCCCCCTGCCCCCTCTCTGACGTCTCCTTGCCCCCCTAAAGGGACACTCCAGGCACCCAGGCCACTTCTGCCCATTGGAGTGGTCTGGGTGCCAACTCCCACTACTCTTAACCCTGCAACTGTAATTATTGCAGTTTTTTACTGCAATAAGTACATTGCAGGGTTAACTCCACCTCTAGTGGCTGTCTACTAGACAGCCACTAGAGGGCACTTCCTCCTTCATAGCAAAAATCTTCTTTGCTAGAGCGTCGCTGGACGTCCTCACGCTGTGTGCACATTAGGTTTCCTCAGCTGGCGGGCGGGATCAGTCTCGCCCACCGGCTGACGTAATTACTGGGAGGAGCGACGCCGACCTGAAACCACCGCCGAGGGACATCGGCGGGGTCTCAGGTAAGTGACTGAAGGGGTTTTAACCCCTTCAGCTACCTGGGATGGGAGGTGGGAGGGAGAGGGGACCTGCAGTGCCAGGAAAATGGATTGTTTTCCTGGCACTGGAGTTTCCCTATAAATATAGTAAAATCTTACCTGTATTCCAGTCTGCTGGTGCTGTCTCTGCCCCTGATCTGCCTCCATGGATTACACAATCTGAAGTGATGATTGTGACGGACCGCCAGGCACACCAACTGGGTACCTCCGCCAATCGATGCTTCCTAGCTCTCGCTGGGTACCATAAACACCGCACTGGACACTATAAGCACTGTAGCCCCTTAGCCGCCGCAGCTTGGCTGCGGTCTTGCCATCCCTTCCCACCCTGGACCAAACTCCTGGATCTAGCTCCCGGTGGGAAGGCCTCTCCTCCAAGAGAGTATAGCAGGTATAGCAGTGTAGCTCTTACAAGAGCTAGTGATTATAGCAATCCAAAGAACAATCCCAGGAGCAGGAATTATAGCAGGTATAGCGTTTCCCTCAATCACGAGACAAGGCTCTGTGTTGAGGGTAAGCACGAACTCATTTATTGGTATCCATAATTGGCCTTTTATGCAAGCCCCATGCAAGGGGCACTCCCCCCTTAGACCTGAGAGTAAACCACAGTAGAAACAAATACACGATTACATTGGCTCTCAGATCCAGGACACTCCCATACATAATAGGTTAATCCCTCCTCTGTGCCTGGGAGATAATTGAGTCATGAACTGAACTTAACTCAATTATCTCCAGACACAAAAACACACATTTTTATAAAAAAAACAAAAAAACTTAAAACACACAAACCCCCCACAAAAGTTACATCACCTGATAGCCCCGATCTAGGTGACCAACATATCCAAAATTCACCCAGATCAGTTCAGGGATTCAGGAATTTCCTGGAAGTCTTATTTTTGACCGATTGCACGCATGGTCCTTTGCCCAAAACAGTTCCAGAGAATCAGGGCTTGCGGTTGGTCTAGTCCGGTAGTTTGGAAAATGAACAAACTACCGAACATAGTCAATGTTCTTACCTTGGAGCTTGTTCCCCTCATCCAGATGAACGATTCCACCGAACAGTGCTCTTCTAAATTATATAGAATTTCTGTGTCCGATTTTAGATTTGAGATTCATGCCCAAACACCGCTGCCTGCATTCATGTGAACAAGATGGCCGCCACCTCGTCGTTGTCCATAGGAATTGCGGGCACCCAGACGAACAATTAGAACACTGCAGTGGGAACCGTTTCAAAGAGTTAATAGGTGTTAACAAGCTCCCTGGTGGTTCCTGGTTGTGCGGTTGTTTGGTAGTCGAACGGGACAATGTTAAAATAGGAGGGGAATGCAATCTCCTATTTGGCAAATGGAACAGAACGCTTTTTAACCCCTTAAGGACACATGGCATGTGTGACATGTCATGATTCCCTTTTATTCCAGATGTTTGATCCTTAAGGGGTTAAAGGTGAATGGAGCAGAAAACTTTTTAATCCAGGGACAGGGAATTTGTCACAATGATCTCAGCCAATCACGATGCTTTCCAATAGGAAAGCTTTGGATAGGCTGAGATTGTCAATTCTGATTGTCTCAGCCAATTAGGTGGGCTGGGGGATGGAGACAAATGACACCCTGGCCAATCACCATCTCTTCAAAGAGTCAATGCATCACTATGAGGAAAGTTAATGGTCTCTGTGCAGAGGGTGGAGATATTGCATGTCAGTGCTACACACTGTGCAGCACTGCCCCAGAAAGCACCTCAAGAAGCGATTTGAGGTGTGGTCACCGGAGGTGTTCCTAGACTGTAATTTAAACACTATATTTTCTCTGAATACGGCAGTGCTTACATCAAAAAGCACGATATGATATATATTAAGATGTAGTTGTTCTGGTGACTATAATGTCCCTTTAAACAGATGATTGACATCAAATAGCAGAAGCAACATCACCATGGTCTTCATTTTGCAATGTTTTTCTTGGGTACAAAATTTTTTAAATATTAGTTTTATGTTATTATGTGCATTACTGTAATTGATGGAGGGAGCTTGCCAAATACAAGAGGAATGCATCTTTACATGTGGTGAAGGGCAAAATCTTCTTGGACTTTTAGAAATATTTATGAGGCAATAAAAGATACTGTATCATAAAATGATTATGCTATTAGCGCTAATTGCAATATCACTCAGTTATCACTAATATACACTGTGTATTTTTAGTCAAGTTATTTTATTCATTATTGATTACATTATTATTACTTACTTTTCTAAAAGATTAATCTTTTTTCCTATAAACTATTGTGATGACATGTAATGGTTCAAGGTACACTTTGGTAGGAATACTAATATGTATTCCTAATGTTAGGGTCTTATTATGGAAAATGCATTCATACTTACCGTAATTTTCTTTTCCTGGCTTTTATTAATGGCAGCATTTAACTAATGGATTAGCTCCTCCCTACAGCCAATAAGAGAGGAAAAACTATTAAACAATTAGGCAGGCAGCCCCTGCACTTCAGTCCAGTAACAAGATAATATAAAAAAAAAAAAATGGGGGCGGGAATACATGCCAAAGAAAGTTATTTATTAACTTAAGAGGAACATAATCTCAAAACTAATAGTCAGAGGGATCTGCAACATCCACCATGTAATTTCGGACAAACGTCTTGAGAGAGGACCAATTAGCCACTTTACATATGCTCTCAGCTGGTCCATTCTCAAGAAGTGGAAATGGACCGGGAATAATGTGCCTGCATACCCTTAGGTACTGGAAGCTCCTGAGTTTTATAGGCTTTAGATATAGCTGTAGTAACTCTTGAACGGAGAGTAGTAACTTTACGAGACCCCCAAGGTATAATGAACAATTGCTAAAACACTGTAAAAGCGAATGACGTTTTCACAGTACTGACACCAACACCCTTAGTAAATAGACAGAAAAATACTTAGATATAAAATGCAAAACACACTAAGTATGCACACCCGCTCCCTTGCAGAAAAAGATCAAGTGCTTAAAATTTAAGGAAACACATAGGTATGTGCAAATGATGTTCCATATGTACAGTCTAAAATGACAAAAAAAAAAACAGCACATGGTGTATACTGTAAGAAATAATCAGCAAGTAACAGGTATAGAATCACACTCACAGATTCCAGAGCCGTGCCAGGCTCTGTATATTGCGCCCAAGGGTGCCTAATAGGCAGATCTGGCGGTCTAGAGCATGTATTTGCCGGTCACAGAAGATCTGGGAAATGCAGCAGTATTATATAAAAGATGATATTTTATTAGGACAAATAAAATAAAATACGGCAAAGGAAACTGTGTAAAAGAAGTTCCTCAAGGGCAACACACAGTCCTGCTCGTATGCAGACCCGTTTCAACTCTTCACGAGTTTTCTTCAGTGCATGGCTGTGTGTCCAACTTGCTGCTTTTTAAATACACGGCTGTTTGATCAGCCGATTTTCCGCATTGATTCGTCATATACTCTTCAATTGATTCAGTTTGCCCACTTGAGGCATAGTCCTCCATTTTATTCAAGGGTAAATGTTCAACAAGCTGTAGTCCATCTCATTACAATATAACTCAAAATGAAGATTCATAATATCATCTATGTTAAAAAAGTGTATAGACCCAGACATTAACCATAAAGTTAGACTTATTAAAAATCTAGTATTTACTATATATGTCTTAAAACATTACCTGTAAAGGAATAATAAATATATATAATGAGAACATAATATCATAAAATCCCATTTAAAATTACAGAGAGAATGAAAAAATTAATTAAAAGATAAAAAATAAAAAAATGGTTGGATAATACAATATAGGAATGAGTGACATTTTAAGAAAATGAACTAACTCAAAATCTAAATTAAGACCATTTGGGGATAGAGTATTTAACTTGAATATCCACCTACTTTCTACTTTGCTTAATTCTTTAAAATTGTCCTTGCCCCTCCCATCTAATGCCTGACAAGGCAGCTATGGCAGAACAGTGCAATTTAAGAGTATTGAGGCTGAGTCCCCCATCCAGACCTTATTGTAAGAATCCAAGGACTTGCGAAGAGGAAGCTTGCCATATCTTGTGGTAAGTACTAGAGGTTGAAATCTTCCTAGAACATAAAAGTGTGGATACCACATTTTCTGGAATGCCATGCGAAATTAGCGACTGCCTCTCAAAAGCCAAGCCTGAAACCTGAGTTTGTGGGGTTCTGGATGTAGCAGAGGTCCCTGTGATAACAGATTGTCTGACAAGGCTGATCGATCATAAGACTCTGCAGTAGCGATAACCAAGGCCGATGAGGCCAGAATAGGATGACGGCAATCACCTTGCACTTTTTTAAAAAAGAACCGTATAAATCAGAGGGATAGGTGGGAAGATGTGGGCCATCTTGAACTTCCAAAAAAACAAAGTGCTTAAACTTAAAGGGACACTCCAGGCACCCAGACCACTTCTGCCCATTGGAGTGGTCTGGGTGGCAACTCCCACCACCCTTAACCCTGCAAGTGTAATTATTGCAATTTTTATAAGTGTCTGTGTTCTTAGAACATGAAAAGTGTTTTAAACGACGCTGGAGAGTCCCTTTAAAGGCGCTTGTAATCCAATAAAGTGCTTGCTACCACATGAAAGATGGAACTCTCAATCCTTTCGTAATAAAGATATGAAAAATGGTAACCGTATGTGATAAAATATATGTTTCACCACAGGTTGTAGTAGGGGAGCGCTAACATTTGACACTTACCCCTAAGGGTTAACCCAGCAATACAGAGCTGTGAATGTAAGAGAACATATATAGTGTAATATGATAACAATAAAAAACAGGAGGCACAAGGTCACAATGGGCACACTCACATGGAACAGAGCCAATTCTGACTGGTTCAGATCACATCAGCTTGTCTGTACTCTGGTGACACTGAATCTCTTCTTTCTTCATCATGTCCTCATTTGCAAAAAAGAAGGAGGAGGGGTGAACATCATGAACTTCCAGTCCACCGAAAAAGTGACTTGGGCTATTGCTCTTGGATAAAACCACCTCATAGAAACATAGAATGTGATGGCAAGATAAGAACCATTCGGCCCATCTAGTCTGCCCAACCTCGATATGAACCTTGGAACCTGGGCATTCCCTGCTATAGCCACAAGATCCACCATGGACCAGCTGTGTGAAGCCCTCTTTGGACAGCTGCCATTCCATCTCCTCCACTTGGCAACAGCTTGAAAAGCATGGCACCGTGTTCTCCTTCCCCTGGAGAAAATTGCATATAAGCCTGCTAGGATCAGTTATGCCCAAGACATGATCGGGAGAATCTCTATCTTCAATGCAATGCTGTTGGTGCCTCCCTGATGGTTTATATAAGCTACAGCTACTTTGTTGTCTAATCTCAGCTTCCATTTGTTTTGAAGATGAGGGTTGAAGTGTAGCATGTCCAAGAAGGTCGCGCTTAATTCTCTGATGTTTGAATGTGGAGAGGCCACATCTCCTGTTCAAACATCTTCCCAAGGTGTGCACCCCAGCCGGACTGGCTGGCATCCGTGGTTATGATTAACCAATCCATTTCCGTCAATGGAAATCCTCTGGACAGGTGATTCCACTCCAGCCACCAATTTAGTTGTGTTTTCAGATGACGGAATGTGTAGAAGATTCTCCCATTCCTTAGACCTGGAATCAAAGTTTTTCAGGAAATGTGTTTGGAGAGGATGGAGATTCCATTAGGCCCACCTGACTAGACCTAAGGCTGAGGCTAGGGTACCTAAAAGCTTCATCAAATCTCTCACCGGAGCTGAGGTCCTTCGGAGGAATTTCCTTAAGCGCTCCAGAAGCCTGAGATTTTGCTTGTGTGCCGGAGACACTACAGAAGAACGGGTGTTGAAATTGGCCCCTAGGAAGATTATTACCCCGGAAGGAATCAATTGACTCTTCTCTATATTCAGCAGCATACAAAATGAGAGAGTGTTTGGAGTACCAGTGACCTTTCTTGCAGCAGAAGGTTGTATTCTGGTGCTACAACCAGAATCTCATCCAGATAATGGAAGACCACCACTCTTTGATTCCTCAGCAAGGCGTTGATAGTGATTAAAAGTTCTTGGTGCTGTGCTTATCCTGAAGGGTAGAGCCCGGAACCGAAGATTTTGATTGCCTACACAAAACCTGAGGAACTTTTGATGAGGAGTGGCCACAGGTATGTGGAAGTAAGCGTCTCTCAAATCCATTGAAATCAACCAATCCCCTGGATGGATCACAGGAATGATGAACCTCAGGGATTTCATACTATAACTTCTTATTCGAAGAAAGAAATTATACTTATGTAGATCCAAAATGGGTCTCCATTTGCCTCCTAGCTTGCTTACCAGAAAAAGCGGGGAATAGAATCACAGAAAACATTCTCGTTTTGGGCCACGACAGATGACTGGCTGTTGAAGTAGGACAGAGACATACTGCATAAGGCTTTTCTCTTTTGAGGATTGGCTAAGATGCTTGTCCTGATAAATCAAAGTTGGGGCATTTCCTCCTCGAATTCTAGGGTGTAGCCTGAAGAGACTATAGCCTTTACCCACATATACAGAATTACTTCCCAAGCATCCTAGAATTGCAACAGTCTGGCACCTACCAGTTCCTGGGAACTGACACCTTCAGAACTGCTTTTAGGGATGAAAGGAAAAGTTGGATTCTTACCCCAGGAAGCCTTTCCAGATTGTCCGGTACGCCAATTAGCATTTCGGGAGTATTCACGTCCTGGTCTGTATGACTTGCTTTCTCTATAGGAAGGCTGATCTCTATATGAGTGTCTGTCTTGAAGGGATCTTCTGGACCTTCTGTCCTGCGGAATTAGGACTTGTTTAATGTCCACCGCTCTCTTAATTGCTTTCTCCAAAGGTTTTCCAAATAATACTTTGAGGAAGAGCATAAATTATGTTTGGAAGCAATATCTGCTCCCCAAGATCTAAGCGAAAGTGGTCTTCTGGCTGCGACTGAAAATCCCATAGATTTAGACAAGACCTTAATCAAATCAGTGGAGGCTTCCAGAAGCCATTCACTGGCCAGTTTAACTTCTTTAAGGGATTCAACAATGTGGTGTCTACTCATTCCCTTATCTAGGTCTTCCTCAATTTCCATAATCCAGGATCACATGGCTCTGGACATTGCAGAAATGGAGACAGCTGGATTACATCCTAGTCCCACTGTTAAAAAGGATTTTGAGATATTGGCATAAATTCTCTTATCCATGATTGGATCTCTGAGGGAAGTGTTACTGACAGAGTAGGGGGACAGAGCCTAGCTTCTAGCCTGAACAGACATGCAGGAACTGAGCTCCTGACCAAAACGTAAGATTTGGGGGTAAAAACCCCCCAAAAAACGTCACGTCTGGTATCAGGAGGACGATAATCGAGAAGGGGATACCCGGGGGCACCGCCTGACACCCGAATCTAACCTAACAGTCGCCGGTAACCCTACATCCCAGTTAAGGCCTGCTGGAGATCGAACCGAGGAGAGGCAGCCGCTCTCCTCACTGCCCAAACAGGCTCAGCACACCTACGAACTCCTGCCCCCCCCCCCCCTTAGATCGGTGGGGGATATCCCGGCCCAAACTAAGCAACCAAGCGACTGTAGTACACACCGAAAGCTACTGTACCAGGGCCTGATCGGGAAACCTGGGTGAGCCACGAGGCACCCGCAAGATGGCCGCCGCAGTGCAATCCCAGCACAGTCCACAAAGCTTACCGCACCAGAGCTGGAGAGAGGCTTTTGAAACCCGCTTTGAGGCTGTTTGCCAAGCATTCTGGGACTGCATAGCCAAACGTGGGGACCTGCCAGCAACCCCTGACATAGCACCTACCTGCCACACAGCAGCGGACACCTGCCTCCCTTCCGGGTCGGGGGCCCAACTGGAGGAGACTCCAGGCCGCAGTCCGACCACCCGCGGGGACAACCGCAAGCCGGGAACCCCGGGGACCCACGATCTGACCTCACGATGGAGGAAAATCCACGGACAAAGGGCACTAGCTCCCTACAAAGCCCGGAGACGAAGAGACTCGGACCTGTCATGCTGCACACAGCGCTCGCACAGCGAACAGGGAAACCCATGCTCACACACATCGGGAAAAGGCACAGATAAATCAGACCTTGACGCGGACCCTACACTGAGGCAAGCAAGAGGCATAGGCTGAGGACGGCGGACAACACATCCATAAGCTCACCTCCTGAAGCATGACATCGGCCTGAGCCCCGACCACACCACTTGGACACTGATAACAGTACCTCACAATAACCAGCAACAATAACCCTCTCTTCCAAAGCTATGTTATGTTTGTCATATATGCTGTTGCTTACTCAGCTTGTCACACATAGACACTACACTTCAATGCCAAACACGAGCAGCAACACATGACACTAGCCTAGCACATTAACCATAACAACTGTGCATGATCTACCTGCCTAGCAATGTATGCATATACCAAACGTGAACTACTACATTAACCTACACTCAAACCAAGCCTGTTTATAGCATAATTGAATACCTATAGTCGAAGCTACAATGTTTACCCTGCTATCTTATTATAAAATTGTGCCTGATAATACAACGCCCCGCATGTTACGCGAGGGAAATGCTTAAGGAATGCCTTTGGGGCACTTTGAGCCTGCATGTACCAACTCTGTGCACTGCAAAAATAAAAAAATTTAAATAAAAAAAGTAAGAAAATCTCCCCTGTACATCTACTAACAGATGCCCTGTGGTGCTAATCATGGATGAGTGTAATTCTATCAGAATCTGTAATAAAGCACTGGGTAAAATTTAACACTATAACATCTAGTCATACATTGACCTGTCTGCACACTATTGTTCTAATTTATTCTGAATGATGCTTATGTTACTGAAATAAAATACTTCTGGTTTTTCAAACAAAAAAAAAAATTTAAAAAAAAATTGGCAGAGTAGATCTTTTTGCCACTTTGATGACTGGAGCATCCACTTAGGATTAGAGGTCCAAAGTCTGGAATCTTCCTCCCTAATTGAGTATAATTTTGGGAGACGTCCCTGAAGGGAGAATCTATTTTCAGGAGTAGCCCATTCAGTTTTCATTAGATCCTTAATTGATCTGTAGACCTGAAAGGATTACTCAAATCCCCAAAATGCTTATCCAAAGCAGATGGTTCTGAAACTTCCTCTGGAATTTCCAACGTCTTCCTAACCAAATAAATTAGATGGTCAATAGACTTGGAATCTAGAGGGCTTGGACCATGGGAAAAATCCTCTTCATTAGAGGAAATAGTCTCCAACTCCATAGCTCCAACTTCTCCCTCAGAGGAGTCTGAATCCTTATGGAAAGTCTCCGATCTGGGTCTGTTTTCCCTGATGGATTCTGCCATACCTTCTGCCACTGAATGTTTCATCAAAGAGGGTATATCCTTGCAGAAGTTGAAGTTTGTGGCGATTGACATTGCTCCGTCTCACCAGAAATATGAGCCAAGCATTTCTTGCAAAACCTGCAATTTTTCAAAGGCCATGCACCACATCCAGGGCAGGCTGCCAGCTTTTCCCTTCTCCTGGATGGAGATCTAGGGCAGACCAGTCTTGAGGCTGTGAAAATAGAAGTCATGAAAATACTGTACCCTCTATCGCACTCTTTATTAATAAAATTATGTAAATGAAAAAATGATAATTATGCTCACATATGACTTCTTGCAGATGGTTTTGCCAAAGTAGGATAAATGTCCATGTTACCACTTGGGCTAAACCACAATAGAAAGCACATAAAATGTTACTTGCAAAGGAAACAAGATTTCTACCTATATAATCATCTTACCTGCAGAGCTTAGGAAAAGGCAGATAACAGAGCCAAAAAAACACCAGAGAAAAAACGCCTTGTATACAAAGAAGCAAGAACTGAAATTACCTACAGTTTTAATTTCGCGATTTCGTGCCTTTAAATCTTTGCGCGTGCTCAATAACACCGCAACTGCCCTAACTACCATCTTGGAAATTGGCAAACTAAGGGCAATTCATGGCCGCGAATGCGTACATGCTCCCGAACCAGCAATTTCGTTTCGGGAAACTGAGTGATTCCCAGTTGTCCTGCAGCTTTTACCAGTATTACCACAGTCATAGGGGAGACTGCAAGTTACTAATTCAGAGGCTGCTTGCCAAGATAAGCTGTCTGCAGAGGGAAATAATCTCTGCAGTCTCCAAGGGTTCCCAGCTTCATGGAGGTGGGTTGCTTCTGCCTGGAGCTTCCTGGAGAGGGAGGCTGACCTCTCCAGGGATAAGGACTAAAATAGTCAGGTGAGCATAAATGAAAATATTAAAGGAATAAATTCAGAAAGAACAACTGTCCTAAGGCAGGACAGGAAAAAAGACTGAGGTGCGAGTACTCTTATACCTGCCTACCTAATTGTTTTATTGTTTTTCCTGTCCTGTTGGCCAGAGGGAGGAGCTAACCCAGTTAAATGCTGCCATGATTAGCCAGGAAATTAGCTATTTAAATTATTGGCCACCAACAAAAGGAAGAAAATAAAGTGTTCTACTTACTTTTGTTCCCGCTGTGCCAATCTCACTACATCCGCCGTTCCTCCTGTGGTTGAGATTATCCTTACTTATAGGGAAGCATTGGGTACTGGGTACTGCTATAAGTGTAGAGGGGAAGACGATAATAAGAATGATGTGTGGGTGTTGTTAGATTAAAAAATATTGGGCTCCAAGACCAATATAAAGAGAAAGATGATAAGGATGTGTTGGAGCAAATTGATATAAAATGTCA
Source organism: Pelobates fuscus (assembly GCF_036172605.1). Classification (NCBI taxonomy): domain Eukaryota; kingdom Metazoa; phylum Chordata; class Amphibia; order Anura; family Pelobatidae; genus Pelobates; species Pelobates fuscus. The sequence goes on from NC_086320.1 coordinate 42,818,854, forward strand.
CTTTGTATTAGTAAATGCCACTCTGAAAAGGTTCATTTGATCACAATCCTTAATAGCTGAAAACACTTTGAATTCTCTTCCTGCATACATCAGCTTAAAAGTTCCATTAATGAAATTGAAAGGTGAAGTGTGCGTTACAAATTCATCAACTTTAATTTTTTTGGACAACTATTCAGAGACCTTACTCCAGTCACACATTTACTCCAGTCTTCGAATGTATAAATGCAAATTCTATCCAAGATTGTCCTGTAAAGAGCTAAAATAGATGAGTTGTAAATGACTGGCCAGATCTTACGAAAGCAACCACAACATTTGGATAAACAATACATCACCAGAGAATTCTTAGAATTTTAATTTGCATCTGTTGAAATTTCATGCATATTCTTTGTGGTGAATATTAACAAAAATTAAACTATGAAAGTCAAGTGGAAGCACGCAGATGCAATGATAGCAGATCCTGATCAGGTCGGAATCTGACAAATCTAGCCCATGTCCTATTACTTCACCCGAATTATTGCCATTACAATTTGACTTGCCCACGGCGAACATAACTTGACACAGGCTGAGGGATCAAAATTACCAAATCCCTCTGTACTTTGAAAATGTTTTCAATATGTATGTGTAACGGATCCACTGGCACCCTGACTGGGTACCTCCGTTAAAGGATGCTCCTAGCGCTTCCTGAGGACTCCAAGCACTCTGGCAGACACCACAATCACCGAATCAGAGAAGCATATGAATCTTCTCAAGCCTCTGAATGCTGTAGACCATTGAATAGGAACCATACGAATAGGCTTACACTCCTAGCAGTCAACTGGAACAGCATGCAATCAATCCTTCCCCCAATAATGAGACGACACTTCACTTTGAGGGTAAAACAGGAACTCTCTGGCTGCTAGCTTGCAGCCCTTTTTATTAGGTGCTCCCATGAAGGGGAGGGACACACACAGTAACGTACATTAACCAATCACACAATAGTTACATCCCACACATAGCCCTCCCCTCTACCTGTAAACTAATTATCTGTACACACAGGAAAATACAATTATCATAGGTAGGGAAAATACAGTTTTTACACAACATTCATAACTCCCAAAATATACATCACATTCGCATAAAAATACATATTCACAATCAATCCATTCAGGGGAACAACATACTCAAAAATCATACGAATTGGACCAGGGGTTCAAAAGTTAGTACAAATGTGCATTTGACCTTCTGGAAGCATGGTTTTACAGGGCCCTCTATCCTGGAGACAATGGGGGGAAGTAATCTAATTATCCAGGACTAGAGGCAGACTCCATTAACCACATGGTTGCAAAACGACATAAAACACTTTAAAATACATAAAGTCACATTTTACACATAACACACAGACATTTCACATATCCCCAGATAGCTCAGGTCTGAGTGCACATTATTAGGTGAATGGTACTCAGACCAACCGAATACAGTTTAATCGCCATGGAGCCAAAGTCTTTCCCATAGTCTTTCATTATATGAATAGGCTCCATGGTATAGCTATCTGGGTTAACACATTCACATAAAGTCTGGTCCATAGTCCAAAGGCAAGAGGCGGGCAAGCAGCCCCCTCCAAGGACACGTGGCGAGGTCGGTTTCGCCACAGTATGCTCATAGGTTGTGGAAAGTTTATACGATAAACTTCCATTGGTGCTAATGCATTTTTCCCATTTTTGCTGTCAACATAACATCTCCAAGACAGATAAACATAAGATTGTAATGGTAAATGAGAAAATAAACCTCTATCTGGTAATCCATAGGGTGTACATATGTGTATAAAGGACAGGAGTAATCTGCTCTTTTATACTTGATGTAAGTAGAATATAGATCTTGTGAATGTCGGCACAGAGACTGGGGAATGTTGTGCAAACTTTGACTCATGTTATCAGGGATTGTTTTATTGTTGTGTGGACATTCTAAGTTCTAATGAATGAAGAGGTTTAAAGACAATCCTTTAAAGAGGTTAATTCACAAATCGAACAGGATTGTCTAATGTGCCTGGTGGTTTCTTTAATCTTCTGGTTATGGAGAGTTGTGATCCAGATGTATATATAAATATGGACATGTGCATACTCAAGTGGCAATTCCATCTATGACCTGCTAAGATAAAAAAAAATATTTTACATGAAATAATGTACTAGTAAAAACATGTATTTGGGCCAAATGCAGCAAGTCTTTAGACCTCTTTGTAGGATCCTATTTTTGGAAAAGGCTTTTCAAATGATTTAATATTTTTTGATGCATTTTTTTTTTAAAAAAATTTCAAAATATAAAAATATCAAAAATATATATCATATGTAAAAATATATTAAAAAATCTAAATAATAAAATATTTTTCAAATTATAAGTCATTTAAAAAGGTTATCCAAAACTATTAAATCAGGTGAAAGGCTTATCCAAATTGCCCTTGATTTAACAAGCTTTCCAAATTATTCAGTACTATTAGGAAAACTTTTCAAATTATTTATCTACAAAAATTTCCATAGGTTTTATGATGACTTCTGTAGTGAACACCATTTGGATTTTGTTTCTAATAGTATTGACGCATTTGGAAAGCATTTTAATCAAGACCTTAGTTTCATTCATGGGATGACCTGTCTCTCAGATCTTGGATGTCTTTCCTAAACTTGCGAAATGTCTTTTAAAATTCCTTTGCAGGATGGGTTGTGTAACTAATGTTTCTTTCATTGGCCTCCTTTAATGAAGAGAATCTCCATCACATTGGTCTCTGTCGGTATCTTGTCATCAGCCCCCGTACTTGGTTGTTTTCGGTAATTCTGGCCATAAAAAAAAATATAAAAATAAAAAAGATTTCTCATATTTTTCAGAATTGTTTTCATACTTACTTTATGTTGAGACATGTTTCTGTTGTTTTAGGCATAAAATTGTGAGCAATTCTTGTTACTTAATGTGGTTTCAGGGTCTATCTCGGTAGAGCTCAGTTCCTACACCACCATCATGATCCATTGCTTGCTATATCACTTAATGATTTTTTTTAATAATAAAATACAAGGTAATTATGTCTCTATCCAAAATATTTGTCTAGTAATGGAATAATGTATAATTTCTATGTGCATTTACAAAACAACGGAAAAACAGATTTAAATAATTATGTTGCATTATTCACAAGTATTTGAAAAGGTTGCACAATACAGCAATTTTTCGGGGAAAAAAAATTTCAGCATTAGAAACAGATTTAATAAGATTCCTCTTTAGAATCCTCAATGGCAATCATAAGTCCAACAATGGGTATCACTGTTACTCAGGTGAAGTCTTAATTAACCCATTAATCTGCATGGATTACAGCTGTTCCCTGAACAAGTCCCCCAGGCACTCAACATGGAAAAACTGACATGTGTTTAACTATGTAAATATGGTATTTAATCCAAAGGGTTGATTAAAACCTTTCAAACTTCCTCGACCTCCATACATAAGAAATTGAAAATATTATATAATGTTATGCATTATTTAAAATGAAACTACAGTGGCTTTTTAAAACTTTTTAATATGCTATACATCATACATATTATTGGATTTAAAAATGACTCACTTCCGATTGTGTCTTTATTCCCATGGCTTTGTTCCACATCCTCTATTATCCATGTAATATTTCAGTAAATCAAAATATCACCACCAATCACTGGTCTCTTATTTAAACACAGAATTTAATGGAAAGTGGATGTGCAAGCCAGTTGCTTGCAGAATCTCTCACATGGAAAAATTAATTGAAATTGCCCATTTGGGATTTGGAATACAACCGTGGCTAACAGAGAGGTAAGTATGTCAAGGGGTCTAAATGTAAATGCTATTTTGTTTATAATCACTTTATTGACCTCAGAAGAATGACAGACTGAGATGACCTTGTGGGCAATGGAACCTGTGACTTTGAAATGTAACAGATGGCTTCCTTAAAACCAGTGTTATCTTTACGGCTACATATATATTTATTGAGCCAAAACATTCTAAGGGACTTTTGATTAAACATTTTAATAAATGTCAGAAGTACCATGGTTAGACTTGAGAAATTAATTCTACAGAATCTCTTGACCGCAAAGATGCCTGAATTCCTTCGATTAAATAAGAACTTGTCACTACCAACTTAGCTGTTGATTGTCACCTGAGACTTCAATTTACTCAATATGGACCCATACTGGCAAATGTCAACATGGGTTCAAGACTTTTAGTATATTAGTAAATTCACCACACAATATATTTACTGAGTTACAAACGTTCTGGGTTTTCCATGAATTTGAGCTGCAGAACAAAATACTAAAATTAAGGGCTTAGTGAATAGAAGGCTAAGCCTCTAAATTAGATTATAATGCATTTATTTGTATATCCCTGTTAGGTATCATTATATATGTTCGGTATCATTATATATATATACATACCAGCTGGGTAACTACCAAAGCAGAACCACGTGAGGGCATTAAAGTCTATCTAACACTGGCATTAAAAGGCAATCACTAACTAGAAAAGCTACAATTTCTGGGGAAATTGTGTGAAGTGTTCTTGCCTCCACCAGTAGTCTACAACTGAAGTGGGCGGAGTAACTGTTATTATTTATTTATATAGCACATTTAATTGCAACGTTGTTGCCCAAAGTGATTCACAGTTACATTAAAACATACAGTTATAAAAACATTAGCATGTGCAAAAGGCCCTGTCTATGAGATCACTTGCTGCTGCAGCCTGGCACAGGTCAGAGTATTTTGGCGGTTGCCATCTTCAAACGGTCGTATTTTAAAAACTATACATCCTACAGTGAAGAGCTTTATATTGTGAGAATCACAAGACCCAGACATACATTTTGATGTATAGTATGCCTCTGAGATATTAACAATGAAGGCACAGTCGCAGTTTAGAAATTGCCCTTCAAATGTGAGCTTTGCAGAGTGGAGTTTCAATGAATGTCAATGGACTGCATTAGTTGCAAACAAATGGTCATATAGTGAAAACTTTTTCTAGTGGCAGCAGGGATAGCTGAACGTTTTGATATAAGATTTGTGTAGGTGGGCTTGAAAATGAGGGAGTGGTGGCAGTTTAGAAATCATGTCCTGATTTTTCAGCTTTTGCCAGCTCCCACTCTAGCTTTGCCATTCATTCCTATGGGACAAATTTCGCCACAAGAACGACGATATTCCGTGAACCATTCGGCGAAACGTTCCACAAAGTAATAGCAATCCGATCGGGAACAATCTGCACGTTTTGGTATATTTTTGTCTATGTAGTGTAAAAACTGTGGGAGGAGTTAGGGTGGCAAATTTGGCTATAATAATAATAATAATATATATGTGAGATAACATTAAGTGGTCTTGCTATGCAAGAACACTTAACTATAAAAAAATAACAAGTGTGAATCTAGTGTTTAGTTTAATATGACACACTGCATGTTACATATGCACTCATTGTCTCAATATGTAATAAAAGATAATAACAAGGGGATACTTGGCCTTTCATCAGGGCCATTGCAAGGATTTCTGCCACCCTAGATGAAGATCCATTTTGCTGCCCCCTCATGTCACTCTCTCACTGACAGACAAACACTGGCAGACACACTCACTCACTGGCAGATATACATACACAGAAACTCACTAACAGACATACACTCACTCTCTGACATACAAACAGACACTCACTGACAGACACACACACACACACACACTCACTGACAGACACACACAGACACTAACTGACATACATACACTCACTCACTGACACACACACACACTCACACACACACACACACAGACAGACACTCACTGACATACATACACTCCCTCACTGACAGACACACACACAGGCACACACACACACACTCACAGACAATGACAGTCAAACACTAACTTACACACTCACTGACAGACACACACACAGGCAGACACTCACTGACATACACTCACTCACTCACTCACTCACTCACTGACAGACAGACAGACACACACACACACACACTGATAGTCAAACACTCAAACACTTACTGACACAGACTCAGACATCCAGCCTCCTTACCCCCCTGGGGTCCAGTGTGGGGGCAGCTCCTCACTCCTCCAATGTGCTGTTTAGTATGCCGGGTCCAGCATCACAGAGGGCATGCGAGGGAGGAGTGGGAAGTTGCAAGAAGAGCCTCCCTCGCAACCCACACTGCCGCTGGCCTGCCTCTTCACCTCCATCGGCATTCATTGGCAGAGCATCAGGGTAAGCAGGTGCCTGCTCTGCCATCCCGAAAAACAGACAGCTTCGGGGTGCCCTGAGGTGGCCATATGGCCACCTCCAGGGCCCCCGTGACAAGGCTCCTCCGGGCGCCTCCATTTTTTTTTGCCCGGTGCTGAGGGGGCAGGCAGCTCTAGAGCCGCTCGCCCAGCGCTGCGAATTAGGACAGGGGGAGCCCACCAGGAAATATCTAGTTCGCCTAACGGTGGCGCTGGCCCAGCATTTCATACATAAACAGGAAGGCAGAGGTGAGCTTGGTTTAAAAAAATAATACGGCAAATACCACTATTTTCATAATTCCTTTGCCTCAAGCTTCTAAGTCATGGAGAGTTATACAAGTCAGAGCAAACCATGATCAACCCTTTGGGTAAGATACTGTGTATTCACAAACATGAGATAGCTTTTAATGTAAATTCCATGTAAGTTCTGCCAATTTTTAGGACATTTTGCCATTTCAAAACAATCCTCCATACTTTACTTTTTTCAATACATAGGTACAAACTGGAATCAATCAAAAACAACATGAATATATTAAAGGAGAACTAACACTTGTCAGGACTTTATGTTCACTGATCCCTAAATTTTACAAATATGCTTTTGTAAACTGTTAAAAAAATAAAATTAAATGTAGAGATTCACAACTATTTATCCTGTAACTGGGTTCCTCCATCTTAGCTCTCAGTTAATCATTATTATAAGCTCTGTCCTTTTCACCCGTCACTTAGCATAAGGTATACATACATACAGGAGAAAGGAAACAATGTGTGCCATGTTCCCTCTTTAATTCAGAATCATCCAAGTATAGTCATCCTCAGATTAAACAGAATACTTGAAGAAATACAATCAAACAAACAAAACGAAACACAACCACCAGAACAAAAACAAACAAACAAACAAAAAAAATCAACTAAATAAAATGATATAACACATTTCTTACAAGGTGTATAAGTAAAAAATGCAGGCATTTCTATATATGACTTATCCCTCAAAACACAGAAAAACAAAAAACAAAAACAAATACCATTACTTTCATTCACTCCTTTCACGTTCTACTGGAAACAATTAAAGACAATGTATCATCACGTTTTTTCATTTAGTCATATTTACATGAAAAAAATTGTCTCAATTGGTGTAGAGTAATGATTTTGTCTCATATAATTGCCAATTTGCATACAATTATATTCTTGCTGTATACTTAAGAGTCATTTATGAGGATAGATGGGTATTTGTTTTCCCACGTGTAGCTATTTTATGCTATTGGATATATAAGGAACCAGCAGGGGGCCCCCCAGGTTTTAACATTCCTCTGTCATAACTCACAGTGTGCTTTATGTAAAGGAAAACATGACAACTTGTGTTTATGCATTCAGTATTTGCACAGCTGTTGAAAGGGAACTCTGCTTTCACTTAAAGTAAAACTGCAGCACTCGATAGAAGTGATGGACACAAACACGGTTCCAGTGATGAATGGATAAAACTGGAATTTTAAATAGCACACATTTATTTTACTTTCCCCATAGCAAATACAATCACAAAAGCCTACTAATCAGTGGAGAGCTTACTGTTCAGTACTTGGCTTATGGAATGAAGAGAACACTTTAAGTTAATGTCGTTCGTGTTTTCGAACGCTACCCATTGGTAGTACTGTTTACTGGTGAGGGGAGCCCTGTTAGTCATTTAATTTGAGGTTTAGCTATTTTATGATCATGTGGTGAGATAGAATAAAGTGGATACACTATAATCCAAGGGTCCATGGAGTGGACATGTAGATCAGCAGTAGTTACAAGGAACAGATATAGACAGACATATATATCAGAACAGATATTGACAATATTTAAGTGGATAGATGGGTATTTGTTTCCCCACGTGTAGCTATTTTATGCTATTGGATATATAAGCATGTTATAAATGTTTTTCCTGATAATGGTTTTTCCATACAAACTTTGGTGCCACAGTTGTCAGGTTTCAAAAAAATCCCTGCAACAGAGAATTATTGTCTTAGAGGTCACCAGAATCCTATAGTAACAGTAGGAACATATTACTTGTGCTCTTTGGACAAAAGAGACAGGGGATATCAGGCATGTAACCATTGATAACTAGAGATGGCCTATAGAGGAATTCTCTAATATTTATAGGTAATGGTATTTAATCCACTCTGCCGTCACCTAATATAGTAATGGAGCATTTTCCAGAGAAGGAGGCAATGAGTACCTCTGCACCTTCCTTTTAATTCCATGTTGTTGGAAGATACTAAATATATGGTTGCCTAGAGGGTTCATAAATTACAGAACCATTGCAATCCAAGAGTGGGAGTAATGATGACCAAACCCCAACACAAACACGGGAATGATAAGAACTTTTCCACCTTAAATAACGATGCAAAATTTATATTTAATGGTGGATATTTTTCGTTAATGAAAATAAAAAAGAGAGCAATGTGTGACAAACTGCCATTTGCCACTGGGCATTGGCGAGGACTGATTGCTAGCCTCCTGCCCTGCGACTATGGCCCTGGGATGTATTGCCCTTTAAGGAACTGAGTTGGGGCTTATGAACTTATATTATGCTGTTTCTAGTCCTTTAACTGTGCTGTACAGAGACATGGGATTATACGGTATATTGTTTATCCAGTGAAAGGATACCAAACTGTATAGAATTGAAAATGCTTACCTGCTTTCGTAGGGATTCTGCTTTAAAACAGTTTGTGTCTTTTAAAACGTTCGCTTAATTGTGAGACCCAGACGGTATGGATCCAGCATTCATCATACGAATGTAAACTACCGAACACCGGACCACCCTGCTACCTAATTAAGTGGTAATTTACCTCCCTGATCGGCACATCCAGCTCTTATGGGAAACGCACAAACGTTTTGTTTCAGTTCCTGGGTGGCCGCCATTTCGGGACTTTCACACGTGTTCGCGGCCATCTTAACTCCCGAACAGCGGTGTTTTCCCGTCGAGTGTCTGGAACTAAAATCGGACACTCGAGTAGGCGAACACCGCTGAGACCTCCATAGCACCGGATATTCGTGCCAAAACTACCGAACACCCTGCCGTTCGGTAGAAAGACTTAATAGCATATGGGGATTCTAGCGAACGTCGAGTTACACACGGATGGCAAGCCTTTTGTGACTTTTAATGCACAAACAAAGACCGACCGCAAGGCCAAAATTCATGAAACTATTTTCGGCTACTTTGCCTGTGCAGTCGGTCAAAACTTTAAAGTTCCATATCTCCCGAACCCCTGAACCGAATGAGCTGAATTTTAATATGTTGGTCCCCCAGAATAGGGCTATCTGGGGACACCGGATTTATACATGTACCCCAGGTATTTGGGGTAGATCCAAAACTTGGGGAAAAATGTGTCTTTGTTAATTGGGTTACAATCTTATCTGAGGGGAGGAGATGTGTGGGATGTACCTTATGTTGTATTGCAAGGGCAGAATCACATAAAAGGAGAGTACCTGTCATTAAAATTTAGTTCTTATTGATCCCTCAACACGTAGTCTTGTCTCGTGATTGGAGGGGACAGCTATATTCACACTGGGGATTGCTATGCTCTGCATACTCCCTTGAGCTTTAATCACTTAGCTCTTTTGAGAGCTTGTTCCTGTTACGCTCTCCTTGGAGGAGAGGTCTTCCCCACACGGTCCTGGATGCTAGAGGTTCATACAGGGTGGAAGGAAGATGGTGAGACTCCAGTTAAGCTACGGAGGTTGTGGAGTCTGCGGTGGTTGTGGTGTCTGCTTCAGTGCTTGGAGTCCCCAGGAAGAGCTAGGAGCATCCGTCAACGGAAGGTGTCCGTTAAACAATGGTTGCCTAAGATCTCAGCATACTCTACTCTTTTTGCCGATGGTCTTTGCAAATAGAAATTAAAATAAGGTTATGGTGCTTAAGTAAGATTTTACTGATGTGACACATGCAATCTTAATATTTAAAATGAACACGTTTATTGATATATAAATCTCAAAAAACAAATTAGGGCAAATCGAAATGACCATATGGACAGACCATCATGGTCCATTCAAAAGTCATAGTCAGCAACACAGTAACTGAGGCTGGAATGATACAGGCTAACCAAGTCAAAGTTTATGGAAAAAACAAAGGTAATTTTGGTATATTATCTTTTATTGTTCTACATTAAATTTAGCTAATAGGGAATCCATCCCTTGCAATAAATTACCATATTTATCATGCCATCCTTTCATTATAAATAAATGATTTCATTGTTTTTATTAATGTCATGGCCAATTCCATTTTCAAGGAGTTTGACACAATTTGTGCCTGTCCCAGCACGTAAATCTTATTTCCCTGTTTTTCAGATAGTGTGGAGGATTCATTGACGATGATAGAGTTTAAGTGGAATTTTCCGTTTTTTGTTTAATTTTCATAATAAAATGCATCTATTTCTTTAGTTTAAATTTTTCTTTTCTAATTATTATTTTGTTAATTTAAGGACTGCGTTAAAGTATGTAAATTAGATATCACAGTCTCTAAATTTCCAGATCAATAGCTTGAGAAAAAGTACAGAAAACACCACATATAGAGAGAATTTGGAGAAAAAAAATGTAAATGAAAAAAAAAATACATTTACTTTAAATGCATATTTACTTCTTCATGATTTTTGCCCCTAGTGTTCTATATTGTTAGCTCGGATAATCTAATTTTATGAATGACTTTCCCTATGATGTATATTTTCTCTGTACTTTAAGAATCATGGTGCTCTGAATTCTCACTGACACCTCTATTAAAACAGAATAATAATAAAAATATGCTGAAATGCAAAAATGTAGGTTTTTTTTTCTGTTGCACATTTTTCCATTATAGTGGATCACTTTGATACCGAAAAATAAAACCTCTATTTTTTTCATCATAAAACTAACACGAGCCATTATTTCAAAACACATTTTGATAATTTAGAACTCTGACAGCCTGGCATATGTAACTTATCAATACTCACATAAGCCTTACAACATAAGGCTGATAAAATGGTCTAGACATAAACTTGAGATATTACAAATGTTTAAGATAAGTGGAAAATGTATTTTCATTTACAATAGATTCAGATCTTGACCACCTGCATCCCTGAAGGAGTTATATAGCAGGAAGTATCCTTGATTTAAAAAATGGATCTGAATACGAAGACTGCAAATTAACAACAGATTTTCTGTCCTCTAAAAGGGATTTTTATCTGATCTTATATAATGCTTCCAAAGGCATTTTTGATGCTACAATCATAAGAAATGACCACAAAGCTGGGTCGTTTAGTAGTGTAAGGTTTTAAAGTGCATTTTGTTTGGATTGCAGAAGAACAGTAGCAAGCAGTATTTAATTTGAAAGACTTGTACTACATCGCATTAGACTCAACTTAATGCAACAGGGTTTTATAGTTGTCTGTTGAACTAGGTATAAAAGCCAAGAAATGACCAATCAGGGTCAGACATTTAAAAAAAATATAAATAATGGATAATGTTGGATAAATGGTTCTTTAGTTATGTGAAATTCTTGTATCCAAAGATTAGCATCTTTCAAGATAAGTTCCATGAAAAAAAAAGGAATACTAGAGGGTTTGTGGGTACCATTATAAGGCCATCTCTAATAGATATAGAGAAAAATAACAAGGGAAGCATTAACTAGGGAATTCTCAATGTATTCTTGCTGGTAAAACATTTTTTAAATAGGTAGATACATTTGCATTGACTTATGATTGTGCCTTAGCAAGAAATCATGGGAAGAAGATAGCTGGCCCTCGTACATGGGTAAAACATTTTGAAAAGATATTAGTGCTGATTTCATTTAAGAGTTTAAAGGGACTCTATAGTCACCAGAACAACTACAGCTTAATGTAGTTGTTCTGGCGAGTATAATAGCTCCCTTCAGGCATTTTCATGTTAACACTGCCTTTTCAAAAAAAAAAAAAAAAAAAAGACAGTGTTTACATTGCCCCTAGGGACACATCCTAGTGGCCACTCCTTAGATGGCTACTCCTTAGAGTGAGGAAGACAGAATGATCTATAAGATTAGGCAGAAAGAGGCTAAGCAAGTTATAAGAGCTTCCAAATCACACACAGAAGAGAAAATAGCACAGTCAGTAAAAAAAGGGGGACAAAACTTTTTTTAGATACATAAATGAGAAAAGAAAACTAAAACAAGGATTAGTTACCGTATATACTCGAGTATAAGCCGAGTTTTTCAGCACATTTTTTGTGCTGAAAAAACCCAACTCGGCTTATACTCGAGTCAGAGTCTGTATTATGGCAATTTGCATTGCCATAATACAGACCGGGGGAGAGGGGGGCTGGCAGAGCTGTACTTACCTGTCCTGCAGCTCCTGTCAGCTCTCTCCTCCTCCGCGCCGTCCGTTCAGCACCTCGGTCAGCTCCCAGTGTAAGTCTCGCGAGAGCCGCGGCTCTCGCGAGACTTACACTGGGAGCTGACAGAGGGAGCTGCACAGACCGCGCGGAGGAGGAGAGAGCTGACAGGAGCTGCAGGACAGGTAAGTACAGCTCTGCCAGCCCCCCTCTCCCCTCCCACTGAACTACCAATGACACTGGACCACCAGGGAAGGAGCCCCCCTCCCTGCTATGTATCAAGCAGGGAGGGGGGACAAAAAAAATATAATAAAAAAAATAAAAATTAATAATTCAGTTAAATAATAAATAATAATAAAAAAATATAATAATATTAAAAAATAAAAAATAAAATAATAATTAATAAAATAATTAATAATATATCAAAATGCCCACCCCCACCAACACATACACAAACACACACTGCATCACACACACTCACACTTCATTCATATACACACACACTGCACTCACACACACTGCATTCATACACACACACTGCATTCATACACACACACTGCATTCATACACACACACTGCACTCACACACACACTGCACTCATACTCACACTGCACTCATACACACACACTGCACTCATACACACTGCACTCATACACACACACTGCATTCATTATATACACACACTGGAAATAAATATTCAATTAATATATACGCACACACACTGCACTCATACGCGCACACACTGCACTCATACTGCACTCATACACACACACTGCACTCACACTGCACTCATACACACACACTGCACTCGTACACACACACTGCACTCATACACACACACTGCATTCATACACGCACTGCACTCATACGCACACACTGCATTCATTATATACACACACTGTAAATAAATATTCAATTAATATAATTTTTTTAGGATCTAATTTTATTTAGAAATTTACCAGTAGCTGCTGCATTTCCCACCCTAGTCTTATACTCGAGTCAATAAGTTTTCCCAGTTTTTTTGGGTAAAATTAGGGGCCTCGGCTTATATTCGGGTCGGCTTATACTCGAGTATATACGGTAGATTAAAAACAAAAGAAGGAAGGTATGTAGAAGAGGATAAAGGTCTAGCTGACTGCCTCAATTAATATTTTTGTTCGGTATTTACAGATGAAAATGAAGGAAAGGGACCTCAGTTAAGAAAAAATGATAAATTAGTCATTTATTACACGTGAGTTTACAGAGGAAGAGGTTCTATTTCAACTGTCAAAAGTAAAGACAAATAAGTCAATCGGACCTGATGATATACACCCAAAGCTATTAAAAGAGCTTAGTGGTGTACTAGCAAAACCATTAACAGATTTATTTAACCAATCATTGTTAACAGGAGTAGTCCCAGAAGATTGGAAGTTGTCGTATGTTGTGCCCATTTACAAGAAAGGTAATAGGGAGGAGTCAGGCAACTATAGGCCAGTAAGCCTTACTTCAGTAGTGGGGAAAGTGATGGAAACCATGTTAAAGGATAGGATTGTTGAACACATGGATTTCAAGATCAGAGACAACATGGGTTTACTTCAGGGAGATCATGCCAAACTAATCTTATTGATATCTTTGATTGGGTAACTAAAATTATAGATCAGGGTGGTGCAGTAGACATTGCTTACCTAGATTTCAGTAAGGCTTTTGACACTGTTGCACATAGAAGGCTTATCAATAAACTGCAATCTTTAAGTTTGGATTCCAATATTGTTGAATGGGTAAGGCAGTGGCTGAGTGACAGGCAACAGAGGGTTGTAGTCAATGGAGTATATTCGAAGCTTGGGCTTGTCAACAGTGGGGTACCTCAGGGATCTGTACTTGGACCCATTCTCTTTAATAATTTTATTAGTGATATTGCAGAAGGTCTTGATGGTAAGGTGTGTCTTTTTGCGGATGATACTAAGATATGTAACTGGGTTGATGTTCCAGGAGGGATAAGCCAAATTGCTAATGATTTAGGTAAACTAGAAAAATGGTCAGAGTTGTGGCAACTGACATTTAATGTGGATAAGTGTAAGATAATGCATCTTGGACGTAAAAACCCAAGGGCAAAGTACAGATTATTTGATAGAGTCCTAACCTCAACATCTGAAGAAAGGGATTTAGAGGTGATTATTTCTGATGACTTAAAGGTAGGCATACAATGTAATAGAGCAGCAGGAAATGCTAGCAGAATGCTTGGTTGTATAGGGAGAGGTATTAGCAGTAGAAAGAGGGAAGTGCTCATGCCATTGTACAGAACACTGGTGAGACCTCACTTGGAGTATTGTACGCAGTACTGGAGACCGTATCTTCAGAAGGATATTGATACCTTAGAGAGAGTTCAGAGAAGGGCTACTAAACTGGTTTATGGATTGCAGGATAAAACTTACCAGGAAAGGTTAAAGAATCTTAACATGTATAGCTTGGTGGAAAGACGAGACAGAGGGGATATGATAGAAACATTTAAATACATAAAGGGAATCAACACAGTAAAGGAGGAGAATATATTTAAAAGAAGAAAAACTACCACAACAAGAGGACATAGTCTAAAATTAGAGGGACAAAGGTTTAAAAATAATATCAGGAAGTATTACTTTACTGAGAGGGTATTTAGAAAATTGGGCAGGCTAGATGGGCTGAATGGTTCTTATCTGCTGTCACATTCTATGCTTCTATGTTTCTAAGACTGGTTTGAGGAGAACTGCAATGAGATCAAGCAGATAGAGATGTCCCGAACAGTTCGCCGGGAAGTATTCGCCAGCGAACATAGCTTGTTCGCGTTCGCCACGGTGGGCGAACATATGCAATGTTCGGTCCGCCCCCTATTCGTCATCATTGAGTAAACTTTGACCCTGTACCTCACAGTCAGCAGACACATTCCAGCCAATCAGCAGCAGACCCTCCCTCCCAGACCCTCCCACCTCTATGACGAGGTGAGCTAAATACTTTGATAGCGTTCTGAATCATCCTTTGTCCATCCATGATGAAGCCATTGATCATCTTCCTCAAGTGCTCATTAATAGAGCACTGGATGATCCATTTACTTTGTTAGACTCAGTGAGGGATCCCTCTCTTCTCTAGTGGCAATGCTCCTGGCTTGGATTCAATCCCAGTTGAGGTCTACAAGGAAGGTGGCTCTGCCCTGACTTAGAGGCTCCATTAGCTTTTCCTATCGATGTGGCAACAGGAGATGATTACCCAGGAGTTCAAAGATGCCTCTATCATATATTTGTACAAGAGCAAAGGGAACTGGCAGGCCTGTGATAAATATAGAGGTATATACTTACTCTCTATCGCAGGTAAGATATTTTTCAGGATCTTGCTGAATCTATCTTGATTAGGGACTCCTGTCAGAGAGCCAGTGTGGATTCTGGAAAGAGCGTGGGACCATGAGAAAACTACAGAGAAGTATCAGGAGCAAAACCTATTCTCCATCTATGTCGGCTTTCAATAAAGTGTGTAGAGAGGCAATAAACAAAAAAGGATTTCTAGCACTTCTGACAGTGTTGATAGGCAGGTAAGACAACCCAAGCCAGAGTCTCTACTAAGATATAGTACAAGATGATAAAAAGGTTTCAGAGCCTTGTAGATGTCCTCAGGTCCAGATAGTGATCAGTACATATGTAAAATAATTTTGCTCACTATTCCGCTCGCAAATGTGCATGCATCATCACGTTAATGTTGCACACACATGTTCTCACATTACTTGGCTACGATTGGCAAATCAGAACCCGGGTATTTAAACTAATTTTGAATTATTCTCAGTGCCCTGTCGTGGTTTCCTGTTTTTTTTATCCGAGACCATGTTATTTTATTTTATTCTTGGGTATTTTTACCTTGGCTTGTACTTTGACTACTCTGACTTCTATATCCCTTGATCTTTCACTTGTCTAATGTTTACGTACCTTTTATTTCCCTGACCTGTCCTGTACTTTTCAATACCAAGATTAAATCTGGCTATTCTAAGGTTCAGTAATATGTTTTAGGATTTCTGGTTTGTATTATATTCAGTTAAAATACGTTCTGTGTGTTGGATATTAGGCTATCGTGACATAGCTTTAAAACCGCAATTTACTCCTTGCAGTATTTTTTTTATAACTTCTAAGAATTAACTGAAATACAAGACATATTGAGCATTTCAACAATCAAGACTAATTAGTGAATCTATTTCGCGTTAGTTTGCACTTGGTGTGTAGAAATTATTCAATGTAATACTGAGAAAACATTTTTTCCACGTATTAAAAATAGTTGATTTCTGTTTAATTATTGCTTGTCCTGTCTTCTGTACCATTTATGTTTGTTTTATTTCTGTTCAGGTCAGATGTCTGACATAAAGCGTTCCTTATCTATATTGTACCTTGGATTAACCAACTGCAGCATTCCACTGATCGGTACCTCAGTACTTTCTCTCTATGATATTGGACTAAAGCCCATATAATTTTTCTACGGTGACATTGGCTTGAAAGGGATTTGTAAACGTATTATTTGGCATTTCACAGATCCACATTTATTGAACTCCAATAAATATTTTCACAACCAGATATACTATGTTTTTATCAAAATTGTGGTATTAGTTCTCATTTGAGGCTACAGCAGTATTCCTTTTGTGTAAAACTTTTGCATAAATATTTTCCCTCTCTCATCCAAATACTTGCCTATATGTTTAGTTATGTTACTTAGAACCATAATTATTTTAATTTGTTTTTATTTATTTGGCTTCTTTATGGTAGCACACTAGATTGTGTACGTATTTGCCTTTAATAAATGATATAATTGATTTAATTGTCGATGGTTTGAAATTCCATCTTTCTATCGTTTAAATAATATGTGATATTCATCTATCCCTCTGGAAGTACTCTTTTAGTTCATCAATTATGCTTCTTCTTTTAAAAACCTAAAACATTACGTAGGCCTTGCTCTCAAGAAGGCATATGGACATCATAAGGTCACACATATCTTATATATTTATATGAATGAATGCTACACATGCATTTTAGTATTGTGCTTTTTCCTTTGACATGTGTTATACAGAGACCTCAAAGGTCATTGTTCCACTCAGAAAAATCAAAGCTAGTCCATAATCTCAATGTGAAGCTTCTTCTGTTGTTCTGGAACATCATGAGATCTAGGGGTCAACCTGTTAGAGCGGCATTTATAATTACTTTATAATATATATATATCATATTATTGAAATTACTTCAACTTATTTTAAAAACAAATTAATGCCTAGCATTACCTTAAGTACATATCCATAACTATAGGCTCCTGTAATGTTTGCTATCACTCTAACCTGTAGAACTCCTACGTCCAAGCCAACTTCTTCATAGTAGTTAGTGTCATTGATACCAAGTCTTGTCTGAAGTAAAAACAAAGAAGAGTCAAGACAACTTCATAGACTTCAATCATCCGACCAGAAAGCAATAAGCTGTGGGGATATTGGAAGAAGAAAGATTAAACATCACAGTCGAATAATCTGGACATTCATTAATTTTCTAACGTTAATACATAATTTACTAGACTTGCACGGTGGTACAAACATTTTGGGCCAAATCACTTCTTGCAAAAATATAAATTCCTCTGCAGTGGATCAATTTCGGCCATACCATGGCTCTGCTGAATTTTGTCAATTAAAAAGATCCATTAAAAGTGCTCAAACTTACAAAAATGCCTTAAAATGGGCCAATAATTGTACTGTAAAATCAATACATATTATAAACATTTAACAGTACACTGGAAGGCACATTTTCCCACCATTTAACGCAGAGATTATGTGATCAAGCATAACTTATAGAGGGAAAAATGGGAAGCATTAAAAATTCAGATACATTATTGCTTGGAATTCAGGAATTTAAATAATCGTCCGATCGTTCCAAATTTGGCTGAAATGCAGTTTGTAATAAAATGGATCTCCAAGTCTATTTATGATGGTTTATGGTAACTGATGCCCATGGTGCATATATTACCTGAGAGGGTATTAGGGTGGCAACATAAATTTAGAGGCAGCAAATCAGACAAGGGTAAAACATTCAGGTAAGCATAATCCAACAGACAACGGTCTAAATTCAGGCAGCTAAGGTTCGTAGATAAGAAACAGACCAAAGGGTTAGAACTCCCATTGAATGCAACAGTATGACAACAAGTACAAGTATAGGGAAACAGACAACTAAGCAATGTTCAGGTTTTAAATAGGGGGCCATTTATAAGCCATGCCACTAGCAGTCCTCCTCTTCTCTCCGCTCCCCCTCCACTTGTTTCCTTCATCTGAAATACTATGTACACCATGTCTGTCCAGTAAACATGGTCAGACTAGAACAATTTAGTAATATAATCCATTTAAGCGTATCCACTTCATATTTTAGGTGTCCCCCTGTCCTTGTTTTGGAGCCCAGCCATGGAAGCTTTTCTTTGATCATCTTACGTAGGATGGGGAATCACCCAAAATAACATATTGATTCATTCCTATTGTACACCAGGAAAAAGCATTCTAGGTTGAACCTTTAATATAATTTGCTCTTCAATGCTATTTGTATTATCTGTTGGCATTCCATGTGGAAGTTCTATTCTCATTTCTGTGATATCCCTTTGGAATCATGTGCAGCAAAACAGTTGCCTGATTCATCATAGTTCCTATTGTCCTTTGTTGTCTATCATCCTAGTACCCACACCAAGATAATTGTCCATCTACATTTTCAGTAATTGTCAGATATCCAATATCAAAGGATTCAAGTCTTGAGGTGGACCATCAACGACAGAATGTGCCCTCACAACCAAAACCACAGTCTAGACTTAATGGACAGTTTAGACAAGGGCACCAGTTACACTTAAGAAAAGTAAATTCATTTTGAAAATAACAAATTATATTTGTGCACATGGTTTACTTTTCTCTCCCGTGTGGAAAACTGATATGTTAAAGTGATAAATTCATGTATTCAAGGAGAACAGATGTTCCTTACACTAACGGTTCAACTCATTTAGCTTGTAATAATTATTGATTAACAATTTGCATATGAAGTAACAGCAATGGTAGCAATGTGGTTGAATTATCAAATGTATCTGACTTTGTAACTATACCATGGTAGAAAATCCATATACATCTGTTTTCTATGTGGAAATATTCTTTGTAAATGGGATCCCAATATTGTTTTATTCCCCAATGGAAGACAAAAAGTAAAAAAAGCTATTCAATTTATTCAATGCCAGAGGAGCTAGTTACTAGATCCAACGCACAGAAGATTAAACACAAATGTCTATCATAGAGGAGGAACGTCAATTTATGGGGAATCGGAGTGTGGAAATCACAAGGCAGGGATGCACTATGTCCCTTCTTCACAGATTCGATCTATCTATCGATCTATCTATCGATCTATCTATCTATCCATCTATCTATCTATCTGGTTGGTCTGCTAGGAGGATACATGAGGCTTGTACAAGTTTATGCATATCGATTTTTTAATGTGCACTTCGTGTTTTCTTTCATTTTGTACTTGTGTAGACTTAATATATAATTAAATTTTTTGTTTGTGGTGTTGCGCACACTTACATTTGCACTTATGAACATGATCGTTGTGATTGCATTCTGCATTTTTATTCACACGATTATGTGCTCACATTTGCACTGTTGTGCTCACATTGCACTTATGCACATGGTCGATGTGATCATGTTTCTGTACTTTTATGCACATGACTGTGTGTTATCATTTTGCACTTTATATGTATTATGTATTTTGTCCATGATGAATGTGTCCACATTTTTGTATTTGCACATTTTGCATTTTTGCATGTGCTTTCATTTTGCACTTACCATATGTGCTCTTTTTTGGCACTTGTACATGTGGCCTTGGGCTCACATTAAGCACTTGTATTTCACATGGTTAAGATATACTGTTAAGGAGTGGGTATTTATTTGCACTAGGTGGTTGGTACGCTTATTGCACAGGTATTGTGGTTTTATAGAATATCATTTTTTATTTAGATTGGTGTTATGGGTTGTGGGTTTAATTTTTATACAGTGGCACTATTTTTATATGGTGGCACTATTCAGGCAGGAAATTGATAGTAATGAAGAAGGATTGTATTCTTAAGTATTAGGGAATTGTGGTATTAAGTATAGATTGGAAAGCTTACACAGGAAGTACATTTTTAAATAGTATTTTTTATAAATTATTGCTGTATTTTCTGTTCAGAAGATAACTTGCGCTCCACTTGTTTTGTATATTTCTTTCACTATGTATTTACTATTGTACATTTTGGAGGAGATTCATCAAATTGTTACAGACAGGTTGGCTTTCTAGTGTTTTTTTTCTCCCAGTGTATTTTTGAGTTTACTTATCAATCTTCCTATTACTGTTTTCAACAGAAATGCGTTCCATCTCACTTCTGAATTATCTGCCACTCTAAATTAAGCAACTTTCTGACATGAATGTTTTAGCAAAAAATGGCTGAATTTGAGTATTGAAAAGCTGAAAAATTTTAGACCATTTTAGAACAGTTGAATCAATGTACTCCCACCTCTGATGCTCGCCTTCAAGATTTCTCGAGGGCTGCACCGTTCCTGTGGAACTCGCTTCCCTCCTCCGTTAGATGCTCACCCAGTCTCCAATCCTTCAAAAAATCGCTAAAAACCCACTTCTTTATAAAAGCGTATCAATTAAACTGTTAATAGCTCCTGAGTGATTCCTCTCTTGCAACTGTCACTAGTCTAATACTATCCTTACCTTTTGTGTCATTTTACCCCACTCCCTCTAGCATGTAAGCTCATTGAGCAGGGCCCTCAACCCCTCTGTCCCTGTGTGTCCAACTTGTCTGGTTACAACTACATGTCTGTTCGTCCACCCATTGTAAAGCGCTGCGGAATTTGACGGCGCTCTATAAATATCATAATATCAATAACAATATGAACCACGGAGATACCAAAATAAAACCGTTTTTGCTCCCAAACACATAAAATATAGCAATTCAGCAAGCCTTTATAATAATTTCACGAAGCATACCTACATGGGTGAAAGATGAGTGTAGAGGGCTCTTGGTGTGCTGATAACACTACTAAGCTCCCTATGAGGTCCTATTTCGGGAAGAGGGTGTCAATGTTCTAGGCTTTTTGCCAATCACTCCAGTTCTAACCCAAATTGCCATGTGTTCTAGATCCAGGCTTAACATAAAATTGAATTCTGATCTTAAATTATTTTTCATTATCAGTTCGTAAAACATATCTGTTTACTTGTACCAATCAGATCTGAAAATAGTTTATTGCAGAATCTGAAATATTTTTTAGAGCTTATTTGTGTTTGTTCAGTATTTTATATATGTATTAAATTTAGTCTGTCTGTGTAGAGCCTGCTGTTTTTTATTAAGTCTCCTTGAAACATTTCACGTGGTACTCATTATTGATCATATTTGTGCCTCACACCGAGAATTAGGCAGCCACAAATTATCTGTTAGTTCTCACACATATTTTTTCGAGTTATTCTGATACTTGTAAGAGTCATATTAATTTTATAGAGCAATTCAATGGGAGCAAAGTGAGTTTTGGAGACATAAATGTGCTGTACATATTTAATACTAAACATATATTTTGAAGTCATTGATGTTTAATTATGGCATTTAGCTACATTCCAATATTTTCTGGTTTTTTTTTTTTGGTGAGTATAACTAATACTCATAGGATTATTCACTAAACCCTGAATTGTCAGGAATTAATCAGGGAAAACAACATTATAAATAAAAAGAGCTTAACTGGAAAATTAACTGAGTTGGTGAATTCCATACAGTTCTCAGTTTAACAAATAACCATACTGGGGAGCCCTTTTTATTATTTCTGGTTGTTTATTATTTATATTAAGTGTACGTAATGTCAGATTAGCACCTTAAGTCTGTAAAAACAGTACGTTTCCAGGAAGGATCGATAAAGAGACAGTCAGACAGTCAAATAGATAAATAGGTTTAGACTTTTCAACATGTCATTTGGCCAAAGGTAAGTATGTGTAGAGGCTGTGGTTGGATGTGAGGCCAGGTGATAGATAACTGGTTAGCTTAGATAGAACTAAACTAATTTCTGTAATATTTATTACAGTTTAAAAACACTTTTTACCAATTATTTGGAGTCCATATACACTCATGCACATTTACTCTGACATCGCTAAAAGAAGGATAAGGGATTCAGGTCAAAAAGAGAGACTGTCCCTACTAAAATAGGAGACATGGAAATAGTGGCGACGGTGCAATACAACATTCTATATATTTTATATATAACTGTGTAATACAATTTTCCAAAGGGAAAGACATATAAGTAGAAATAAATGGATTATTATTTTTTTGGATAAGAGAATATACATTGAATAATGGTATGCTGTTTGGTCAAAGCACAACTTTTACCTCAAATCCTTTCATCAAGTTTTGAAAGAAAATAGATTTTTTTAAATCAAGTATATATATATATAAACAACAAGAAAAACCCCTGTGTAGTTTAGAAAAAATCCCTTTTAGTATATAACATTATCCTTCAGCCATATACATGCACCTTTAATAATACAGTGTTTGAAAACTGTGAGTTAGTCTCTATGGTCTTCCCTGCTTCCGTGCAGGGAGGGAAGCATGGAAGACCAAAGAGACTAACTCACAGTTTTCAAACACTGTCGGACCCAAGGTATATATATGGCTGAAGGATTCTGTTATATACTAAAGGTAGAGATACATTTTTCAATTTGTTTTACATCCACTTTAATAAAAAAACGAATTATATATTTTTTTCTCAAAACTAGATGAAAGGGTTATTATATTAAAAAATGGTTGGTACTGTAGTTCTTTAAATTGTGCATACTGTGTTATCTGTGGACTCAGTGTCAGCAGACAAAATCCATATGCTAAAAATTCAGCAAATCTATTAAATAATATACATTTACTATATTAAAGAAAGCATATGAAAAACTATACCCAAATATTCTAAATTCAATTATATTTGTTTCTTGGTAGAAAGCAATGAGGGCTAATATTATATTAAATTGCAGTTGTTGATACATTCCATTAGTATTAAGAAACCACTGTGTATACAGTTTCCAACTGATATGATAGTCATATTTTTTTTTTTGCATCAGAATAAATGGTTCCAAAAGAAATTTTTAACTAGACTTAGTAACCGTTAGAGAATGTATCTGTTTGTTTCTCCAATTCGCCAACCATCAAACTTAGCAATGTATGCGTGGAGGCTTAAAGCAGAAATATTCATGACACCCAGCTAATTAATCAAATATTGTTTGTTGTGATTTATTTAGAGGAATCGTGATTTCTTTCTTATATGATTCTTTTTTTATAGCAATGGTGATGATAGGTGGCCTGTGTGCCAGTAACCTGTTGTGCTCCAAATTGGCATTGATTTGCATGTGTTTCTTTAAGATTGTTCAAATCGGATAATGTGTGTATAGTGTACACATGTATCTGTTATGTTTACATTTGATATATTATTGCTTATTTGTCCTCTGTTTTTATTGTGTTCTATTGTGTAACAAGTTAGTTGACATTGCTTGCACATGTCATCATCTTTGTGGTATCAAAGGGGTACTAAAGACAATCATAGCTGGCAAGGGAAGGGAGTGGGGAGGGTAAGATTTTTTTTTTAAATCTATGATTGAATGGTGGAATGACGGAGGGAGCACACAGTGGGAGGGTATACAGTGGGACTGTGGGAGGGTATAGTGATCTTCCCCTTGCAGATGCTCTGAGTGCTGACCACAGATGCAAGATAGGCACAGAATTGACATGTGGCAGCCTGGAACAGCATTTTTTTGCTGTCGAATTAGATAAGTACCGAATGGTTCCACTTCCTTCAATGAGTCAATCTCTCTTGTGACCTCTGAATCATGGCTTTGTCCTCCAAACTGAAAATAACAGTGCTGTCAAAAACTACTGAAACCACGGGATTTGTAGTTGATTTTATATTAATGGATCATCGGTAGCTGTAAACGTGTGTACAGATTGTAGTGTACCCTTTAATCTTGTTTACAAGAGGTCCTATAATGAAATAATAACAAATATATTTTATGTGAAACAAATAAACATCTGTAAATATTTAACGATATAGAAAAATTCACATCTAAGAAAAATGTACTTGAGCGTTATATGTATTGAAATCCCTTTATACCATTTTACAGCACTGCAGGTAAAGAATAAATTGTTCTGGAATATCTAAAAGGGAAACGTGTTTTATGAGCAAATTACACATTTATGATTATTAGCTGCCAAGGAGAATTTTCCATCGTGTCTGTCATCCAAAGGAGAGGAAGGTGAGGCTATCATGGAGACGATTCAATAACTTGCAAGTCTCCTGTTCTGTCTCAAGAGCCTCATTCAAGATATTGTATTTTGGATTCAATTGTAGATTTGGAAGAACCAAAAAACTTTGATTTCATGGAACAGTGGAGGCCCGTGTTTCCCCCAAGAAACAAGAACTATAGAAAGACCGTATGGAACAATCAAGTCCAATCTCAAGTTCAATTTCCAGCCAGATATAGGAATCCGTTTGCTATATTTAAAACCCTAATAAAGTTGTTTAATGTCATTATTACTCCAGAAACCTCTCGATGATTGGGAAATGTAGAATGTAATTCGGATCATGAAGAACTGCAATTATTAAAACGAAAACATGTAAAATGTTTGCAAATAGAATGGTTTCTTCAGTAGGACCATCTGTTAAAATAAAACATGGCAGTTGTTATAAGAAAGGGAAAAATAGTAAAACATACCATTCGGCCTGTTTCACCGAAATAATATCTTCTGCTTTTTTTTTTTTTTTAATACTTAAATTTTATTGTTTTGTAGAACATCAGGGTAAGTGGGTATAGGGTACAGAAAATGAAGAAGGGAGGAGGGGGGATCAAGGGGGATACGACATAGGTTTTCATGGGAACATGCATTATTCCATATGACAAGTTACGATTTTACATACATACATCCATTTCAATACATTTCTGTTGTATACTGGTCTGTCTATCATCCTTGTTGTGTCATTTGGAACTTCCTTATGTGGGGAGTAACTTCGTCGTAAAAGTGAGGTAAGGATTAACTGAGGGGGAGGGGAAAGGGGGTATTAACCAGGGCCTACAACAATTATTGTCACATTGTAACTCTTTGTGTTTCTGTTTGTTCGATCCAAAAAGCATTAGAGTGATTTGAGAGCAGTTATCAGTGGGGAGACTTACTATCCCCTGTTTCCCCTTCTGTATCGGTACCTCTCTCAGCTTTTTCCATGTAGGGTCATTAGTGCTTGGTCATGGAATTGTGACCTGATTTGTCTTCATATATACATGTATTTACCATGATATTGCTGGGATTACATGGATAAAAGTGTAAGTAAATGTAAAAGAACGAGTGAAAGTAAAAGTAGAAATAAAAAGTGGGGTATTATTGGTATTGTTTAGTATACATGTTTGCCCATGGTTTCCATGTATCTTGGAGTATTTTGTGTTGTGTCTGTGAGGTTACTGACATGCATTCATATATGAAGTATTGTTGGATTTTATCCATCAATTGTTGTTTGGTGGGGCAAGTGGGTTTTTTCCATTCTAACGCTATGAGGTTCCTCGCAGCCATTATGGTGAGGATCACCACTTGTCTGATGGGTTTTGTTAGAGATAGGGGAAGTAACAAAAACAAACAAGTTGATGGGCTCAGGGTGAGGTCATCTACCTTAAAGTATCGGAGGATATCTCGTACATGCTGCCAAAGTGGTGTTAGGAGTGGGCAATCCCACCATATATGTAGCATCGTGCCGTCAGCTTTTGCACATCTCCAACAAGCTGCTGGTACTGTGGGGTAGATTTTATGTAGTCTGCTTGGCGTCAGATACCACCTATAAATCAGTTTTTTATGCGCTTCTATGTGTGAGTGACAGTTTGTAAGGCCTTTGAGCGCGTTAAGGGACCTTAGCCAAGTGTCTCCAGTAGGAGAGTCTTCGTACTCTGTTTGCCACTGTCTTTCAAAAGGGAAGGGTAGATTGTCTGCCATGTCGTAGTGAGTTGTAACATATAGATAGTGACTTAGGTTTCGTTGGAGCCAGCCAGCATCTGTCATATATGAGGTCAATCGAATGATGGTCGTGTAGCGCAATGTCTGATCGTGTAAGCACATGTTGGGTGGTGATGCTTTTAAGTTGGAGATATTGGAAGGCGGCTGAGTTCGCTAGTCCATACTTCCGCTGGAGGTCTGGGAAAGACATGAGCTTGTGGTCGTGGAATGTGTCTCCAATGTGGTTAACACCTTGTTTTATCCATGTGTTCATTGTCAGTGCTGGGGCTAGTGAGCTTAGTGCTTAAATCGGTGCTCTATGATGGAATTTGTTAGGTACTACCCTAGTGTGATGTAAATTGTCCCAATTTTTGATAGTAAGGATAGAGGTCTGATACAGGTGGGTTGTGTGTGGTCTCATCAGTTTCGGTGTCCACAGGATTGGTAGCAGTGATTTTCCCGGTGCAGTGTCATGTTCCATGTCCGCCCATTGAAAGGTTCCCCTGGGGGAGTGAAGTTTGATTGCGGCTTCCAGGAAAGACGCTTTGTGGTATTTGGACACATCTGGAAATCCTAGACCCCCATGACCTGTGCGCTTCTGGAGAAGCGACATAGCTAAGCGTGGTTTACGCTTTTCCCATATGTAGGAGGAGAGTACTGTCTGGAGGTGTTTATAAAATATCGGCTTGACATAGATCGGCAACATCCTAAATTTGTACAAGATTTTTGGTAAAAGTATCATTTTTACGGTATTTATTCTGCCTAACCAAGAGAGTTTCACTGCTTTCCATTGTTGGATGTGTGTTTTACATAGTGGTATCAGTGGCTGGAGATTGAGGGCAAATGTGTCTGCGGGGGAGGGTCCGAGCTTTACACCCAGGTAGGTAAGGTCAGTCGATCTCCAGTCAAATGAATAAGTATTTTTGAGTTGCGTTTTTAGTGTATTGGGTAGATTAATCGGGAGAGCTTGCGTTTTGTTCTGATTAAGCTTGTAATAAGACATTTGTCCAAATTGGTGGAGCAATTGTATTAGCGCTGGGACTGATTTGTCGGGTGTACGAATTGTAAGTAGGATATCATCTGCGAACATAGAAAGACAAAATGTGCGGCCTTTGATTTCGATGCCTGTGATTATGTCGTGATGTCTGATTTTAGAAGCTAGCGGTTCTAGAGACAAGATAAACAGCAGGGGAGATAGAGGACACCCCTGTCTGGTGCCGT